>NC_087558.1:7100909-7425454 GCF_036250125.1 Pseudopipra pipra | reverse complement strand
GACCACATTTTCCAATAGATCATGACTGTAGATCAATAGGGGAATTATTTCAGACATTATTCGAAAAGTTCAAAAGCACAAAAATACTGTAAATAAATTCCAATTCAAATGATTGAAATGAGCTGTGGTAATCTGACAAAGCCCTGAATTAGATGAAATAGGAATTTCTGAAGAATCTTCATCCCATGCAAGCTATATCTTTCTATATATACACAGCTTTACAAAAAAATGTATACTAAGAACAAACCTAGATAATGGCTATTGCACATTAGAACAGCAAGCAGTGCATCCAAGGAACCTGCTTAGTAGCTCGTTGCACTATGCTGACCCCACTTTGCCCCACAATGGGGATTCCCTATCCTTTGATTTCTTTGATGAAAATTCTTCTCAAGGTCCGTTTTTAACACAGCTCTGAAAGTAGATGCATGTAAAATGGATGTGTTTTGTTTTGGACATATCTATTAGCTGGCAACCAGTTTTTGCTTCCAAAGGTACCTCGATTCATTTGGACCCAGTTCTGCAAGCTCATAAACCATGTGCAATGTCAGGAGGAACATTGTCCATGGAGGTCTATGGGATGAGGTCGGGTACCAGTGGGGAGGCCGAGTGTTGCCAGCAGAAGGGGCAATTTGCACTAGAATTGTTACTGTTCAAACCAGCTGTCCTTGATCTCGGACAGAGTCTGTCTGCTTCAAAGGAGCTCATGGCAGGGTCTGCACCTATTTGTGTACTTATGCACTTTAATCTTTCTTTTTGTAAAATAGTGCTATGCTTTCATTTTAGTTACCAACAACAGAATGTACAGGATGGCCTTGTTGGTATAGAGGACCAACTATCATTTCCTGAAATGTAGTGAGAGGATTTTCAATATTCTTATGTTTAGAAAGATGCAAATACAGTATAAACTGCATTAATAACTAGAAAGATTATTCTATTATGCATCCATCAGGTACTATACATATACATGCATGTGCATGCACATACATGTTGTATGCAAATGATGTCATTTCAGAACATAAAAAGCCACAGATCTCTATTGCAAATAAAGAAAAATCTTCATAGGAGTTACTGCCTGCAGATCATGCTCAAGGGAAAACTTTCCCTGAAGAAATTGGTCTATATAGTGCTTGTAGGATTGAGACCAAGACTTGATCCTGCTATTATGGCAAACAGTAGCAAGAGTCTCTGTGACCTCCATGAGAGCAGAGTAAATCCTTATATAACACCAGTATGTGTAGCTACTTACAAATGTGTGTATAAACACACCATCTTAATTTTCCCTGATTGGATGAATGGGGAACAGTGTTGGGGCAGTACATTTCCACATGATGAATGGATTGATTGGCTACAATCAAACACATTTAGCTCAGGGTGAATGCATCAATCAAAGAAGGAATAGAAATTTTTTAGGAGGTGATTTTCAGTTGCTGATATTTTAATGTTTTTCCAAAATAGTGAGAGAGAAAAAGTGTAGTTAGATGGCTACTGTGTTGACTTGTGGTCAGGAATTCAATGCGCAGAATAGCTTCTGGAATGTGGTAAAGTGGGACAAATGGCACATTTCTTATAAACAACACTAAAAAAAAATCCAGCTCAGCCAGATAAAAAAGAAATCCAACTGCACAGATCACAGAGAAAGAAGCTCTGTGGGAGTTGGACAGTTTCACCAGTACAAACCTTAAGTTTCTTGCAGCTGTCTGTTATTTTCAGCAACCACTTAAAGGAAAATTCCATGTAAGACAGTGTAATCACTGCATCTAATCACCATCTATAGTTTGTTAAATACAAAGTATTGATAGTCATTAAAAAATAAAAGGCTTACCCCTCACTCTCCCCCACAGATCAGACATGCTGAAACAGCTACAGAAATTTTTCAGGAGTGTTTTATTAATTCATTGTCTACATCTATATTCCTGTTTATCTATCGTTTCATAACTGATTCCTGCAGCTTTCTCTAAGGATGGGGTATGGGACTGACTGGGAATGTCACTTTAGCTAAGTGGGCTGCTGTATTCATATCTGCTGACAACAGTTTGCTCTTTTGCTTTGACAGCGATGTGTGATGACAGCTCTTTATTGATAAGGCAGAGCAGAAGGTGCAGTGCAATTGAATCTGGGAAGTGATAAGAGAGAAGGGAGGCAGCTTTGAGAAGAGGCTGTAAAGCAAAGGCATATGTGCTTAGATTTTGCTTGATGCCCTGCCATCATACAAGTTCCTCTAGAATATCCTCTGTGCTGTGGTGTAGGATAATCAGTGCTTACCCAGAGGAATTAGCTGTTCAGGAACTTTATTTTTATATCTTTAAATTAAAAAAACCAGATATTTTTATATCTGCAAATTAAAAAAAATAAGTACTTGATTTCTCAGAGTCAGAATGACAAAGGGCATTTGATACCCATGGCAGTTCACCAAACATCATCTTCAGCCTGTGGACGAAGTTGTTAACACAGCAGTTGTTAAGAAAAAATGCAACTCCAAGCCTCTCCAAAAAGAACAGACTAAGTAGGAAGTAGCTTTTAGTTTATCCTGAGATGCACTGCTCCAAACTACATTCATCTGCTGATGCATGTCCACACCCATGGGATTGGTACAACCTGTCTGTGTAACCTTGAGACAAATCACGGGGGCTGAAATCTCCCTCCCAAGGGGAGGCTCAGGCCCCTGGGTCCATCAAGAGCACTGCAGTTCTGCTGCACAGAACATGGACTTCAAAGCCTGTCCAAAGAGATGGTGCACACTCTTGGAGATTATCCCAGCTGTTCTCCCCTCTTGTAGACAGCCTATGGCAAGTTAACCACGTACCACTGACCGAGACACTGCGAGAGGGGAAGGATAAAGCAGGCAGACTTCTAGGGGCCAGTGGCACATCTCACTCAGCTTTGTCCCGGTCAGTGTGGGAAAGCAGCTGGAGACTGAGCTCACCTCTCTCTAACAGGTCAGACTCAGCAGCTCCTGGGACTTCTGGGGACTTCTTTAGTATCCTGGCTTTTACTGTTCTCCTTTAGCCCCCACTGCCAAGCACTGTCAGTGCAGCAGACAGGATAAGACACAGCTTTGATCTGACCCCCTCACAGCATTCCTTAAATATTCAGGGGCAAGCATGTATATTTGCCTGAAACAGCAAGAGGAAAAGTGTGGAGGCTGCAGCATATTAACAACCTGAACAGAAAATTCATCTACTTGTACTTCTAACCCAGCATGAGGTGGGATAAATAAGGCGGGTGCTAAACAGTAGCAGATTGAGCCTGAGAGTGAGAGACAGCAAATCTGGGTCCTCTTCTCAGTGCTCCCTGTGAGCTCGACCAAGTCAAAACCTCCTGCCATCCGTGACACCCAGGTGTGCAAGGAAGGAAGATGGGAAATAGTAGTCATTGCATGTGGTGGCACTGTCTGGGAGCAGGGGAGTGGTGCTGTTCCACAGACTGCATGGGTGAGGTCACCACTCACCTGGAGAGGAAGGTAACACACAAACACAAGGTTGCCCAGGTCTAAGGAAGCAGTTTCACACACAGACTAGCAACTTCAGCAGAGAAGAGACTCAGACATTTCAGGATAACAACTGCACAGCATCTATGGGGTGAGGCCAAATCAGAGTGCTGCAATGGTGTATCACCATCTCTCCCACCTCTGTTTCTTGTTCTTGTCACTCCCCTCTTTTTCCAGAGGTGATTTATCACTGCCAGGCAACTGATTCCAAGTTTTTGAGTCTTTTTTCTATTTTATATTTCATGCAATTAAAAAAAATTTTCCTAACCCCCAGCTTAGGACTGTCCTTGTCTTTTTCTCTGCAAAGCTTTAAGAATATTTGTGACCTAGAAGCCTCATCCATAAAGCTGAGCACTGGAACCCTGGAGTCTTCACAGGAGAGCTCAGCACTTTGCATGATCTGCTCACGTGCAGGTATTCAGTGACCAGGCAAGGGCTGGCTCTGGTACCATTGCACATGCTGAACAGGCACTGGAATCATGGGGATTATTTATGGAGTGAGGCTTTGCAATGAAGGCAAAAGGCTCATTTGTGGCTGATCCCATTAAACTGTAATGACCACAGAAACTTTGTGGGGATAGGCTTGAAGAACTGATTTGATCTTTAGGTACACAGATATACACACCTGTATCTAATGGTATTTTCTTATGATCTGATAAATCATAGCACTTGTAAAAATATCAAGGGGGAGGTTCAAATGACACAAAACCTCATGTGACAATATTGCATGCAGCTACATTAACCAATAACCACTCTGAAGTATTACCCCAATGCATGCAGTAATGCTACCTGAGCATGGGTTTACAGAATGCATGCAGAAGGCCCACACATAGGGTATTTTCAAACTACTGATTGGTATCTTCTATGGAATATTTTAAAAGTACTTTGCGTCTGCCAAACTCAAATCTGAGTTGTTCATATTATTTGGAACAGGCTAGACCAAAAGCAGAGCCCTTTTAAAATCCCATCCTTAGAAATCACTTTGTGTTGTGGATTTCATGTTTGCTTCAAGCATTTAATTAATAACAGACATCTGTGGTAACAGTTTTTGCAGACATGTTTTAGTATCCTCTCAAGAATTAAAAAGCTAAATTTGCACAGTTTTCACAGGGAAGCTGGGTGTTTGGATTTTCACATTTTCTTCTCTAGTCTAAACCACACATCACAAACTAGAGAAAAAGGTTCCAAGAATCAGTGAAAAAACTGTTGTCTCAGTCTGCACTCTCTTACCATGGCCAGGCTTTTCAAACTTGCCCAGTAGCTCTGAAAACAGCTCAGTGTTCAATGTCCTATTTGAAATATGTAGATGTAAAACTTCACAAGATCTGAATATCTGCTACCTCCAGCTGAAGCCACTTAACTCATCTGAAACCTCAGCATATGGAGTTAAGCTAATAAGCCAAATTTAGAAAACCTGGGCCTGAAAAGAAGGACCCTGACAACCCCAACAGAGCAACCAGGTGATCCTAGGAACATCCACAGAGCATGGGCCTCCGGGACACAAAAGCCACCATGGCAGAAATAACTGATACAATTACTGGCAGACATTGTCTGTTGGAGCCAGTGAGAAATGGAGCAAAACGTAAATTGGTTGTAGATCTCTTTTGCCCAAACATGCATCTGCAAAGTGAGACATATTAGTTATTTCGCATGAATAACCTGCACAGTTGAAAAAATGTGATTTCTGGTCACCAGTGTCGTCAGCTTAGCAGTCTGTACAGTGAATTTATGTAATAAATGTTTATAATATGCCAAGTATTCACAGACAAAAACGATAAGAGAAAATGCACTGCACGTTGTCAAAAAACTGGTGGATATGCAATACAGTATTATCTACTATTCAAACCTTACCTAGGCTAGAAGTCAGATTCCTTCATTATAGTTCTACTGGTTTTGGACTGGTGAAATAAATGAGAAAAAAAAAGTGCCAGGCATAAAGAGATCACTGACACTTTGAACAAACCTAGGCAAAGTGAAAAACAGGCATGTCAGAATCCACGGGAAGTTTCAGAGCCTCAGCCCACAAAGTAATAGGCATTCAACAAGGGAGAGAGACAGAAGGAATCTAAATTTTCCTAAAATATGCTGTAACTTTACAAATGCTTGCATATGTGACAGCCCATTGAGCAAGCTTGCATGGTCAAGACTTGATGTGCTTTGATCTTTTTTCCCCTTCTACATTTACAGAATGCCATCAACATTGGCTAAACCTTTAATTTGAATAGCCTTTTTAATATCAGTAAGCTATTGTAAATTCAGAAAAATGAAAGAAATTTATAAATATATTTTATATATCAGAGTATAACATATCTAGAGTAAAATAAAACTATATAGTTTTGAGAGGCATTCTGTGTGGCTTCCTCTATATGCTGTAAACTGTTTGAAAAAAACCTTTGCAATCTTGCATCAGTTCTTTTGGCTTTATTTTTAAGCCAACATACGGGAAAGAAGAGATTATAGGGTTGGCAGATACTTTCACCCGGGCCATCTGAAGAGCCCTGCTGCTGCACAGACCTGCCCTGCTCACCTCCCTCCCCGTGTGAGGGTGAAGTGCAGGTGTCAGGCCTGGCAGGGCGGGCGGTGGGTGCGGAGGTGGGAGCTCAGCCCGACACCTGAATGTTTACATTCCGTTACCAAGGCTCATATTGACCCAGATTAAGAATCTGAATGTAAGAACATAACGGGGTAAAAGATCAGTTTCTTACTACAGGTAGCTCTGCCTCTGTATACTTAGTGCATTATCAGCTGTGTATAATATTAAACACAGACCTTTAGTTTACTGATGCTTTAATTTGGTGTTTCCTTGCACTGCTGTTTAAAAATAACCTATTTCCTCAAAAAAAAAAAAAAAGTTGTGCATACTGGATGTGTTAAATTTATTAAGGTCATAGATGACTATTTGCAGAGCACCACACTTGATGTAGTATTTTTGTACTGTAATGGAAGCATGCCTTCCTTGGGTTCTTTTCCACATATTAAATTGTATTTATTTACCTGTATTTATAACTGTGCGATTTTTAAATATGTTTTAAAAAATAAACTTTGTCTGTGGCTTCAAATATTTCAAAATCTCTTTTCAATTTGAGAATGGTCTTAACTACTGAAAGGAGGGATCTACATCTCCAACTGAAAGAAAGGATTTTTTTCAGTGAGGTCTTCTGTCCTATTGTTTGCAAAGTGAACATGCTTCTCTGCCTAAAAATTAAGCCCAGAATATGCTTTTGTTCTCATTTTTCATAAATTCATTGCTACTCTGAGGCAGAGTTATTTTTAGAATTTATTTTTATTTCAACATGTTGATCAATTATATTTACAACTGGAATTTATTTCAGCTGAAGGCTGGCACAAAGGCTTTTGCACAAACAGTCCACATGAGGAAAATGGGAAAAAAGTAGATCAGAATTTTTCCTGAAGACCATGCAACAATTAAACCAGAAGTAATAATATCAGAAAACAATCCTTATAAAAAAAAAAAAAAAAACCAACTTTCAGTGACTGAAATCACTACTCAAGCAATTTCCCAAACACCATAGTAGGAGTTTGCTATGAGCATTTTTCAGTTTTGGCTTTCACAGGATGAGGCAAAGGAGCTGACAAGGATGATATTATTCCAACTCTATGCTTTTCCTATGAGACACCAACATAAGCACAGACATGAGGGACAAAAATTCCTGTATGATGTTGTGGACAGAAAAGCTGGGGGCTGTGGACAGCTTGGGGGGCTGTGACACGACAAAGCAGGACCACACCAGCAAGGATCTGAAGGCTGACACTCTGCATGAACATGTGGGTTGCTCCAGGAAAAAGAACTAGATGATACAGCCACAGCAAAAGGAAAGCTGTCTGCATATGGCTTTAACCAGAACCCTCCACTAAAGGAGAAAAGGGAAGAGACATTAAAAACACACTAAGGATTAGGATGAAAGTAATTGTGGGCTCTTGAGACTGGTGTGTTTTGCCAGGAGATACAAAGGTTAGTTTAGTTCTTGCTGCTCAAATGTACCAACAAAGCAGCAACAGGAATAGCCATGAGCTACATGCTCCGTAAGGAACCCAGATCAGGAACACAGCACCGTCATCCTGAAGCCAAAGACAGGGGTTGGGAGAAAAGCATTAGTATCAAATACACACTGCTCAAAAAATCAGGGAAGGATACTGGTGAAGACATCTGAAAACACAATCACCCACGCCACACCAGCTGTCAGTCATGCAGTATCTGTCTTCAATAATTTTATGGCATTTGTCTTCCACCACAGCTGTCAGTGCCTCCCTTATTCAAGTTAAGCTTGTAGTACACCTGAGGGACAGAGGCGTTACTTCCCGCTTTAGTGAGGGAGAGGAGAGTGTGGTAACTTGTGAATTATCCAATACCACCTCCCACAAACAGTCTGCAAAAGCTAGCAAGTACAAATCCTACACAGGGAATTCTTGGATGAAGTCTGAACAGAGCCCTTTAGCTTGCACAAGGAGCGACTCTCCCACCTCTGCCAGCTGCTACAAGTGGTGTGAACAGTGTGGTGTTACTTGCCATGGTCACAAAGGATATCTGTCATAGAAAAGAGACCAAAAAAGATCATTAAATTTGGATTTCAGAAGCTGAACCAACTTTACATTTCTTATCTTTCAACATGTCACATGTCCTGTATTTCCACATCAGGAAGTGTCACTCGGAGCCTGGCAGATTTACCTCTTTTACCTCTCCTCCAGTTCCTGGTTTCATGATCCTGTAAAAAGTAGAAATGCTTGTCATCCTCAGTCTTCTTTTTTGGCCTATTCTTGCACCTACCAGACTCCCAGTGGTCACATTGCTATGTAAAGTCCTTACACGTGAGGGAAATAGACTTCTCCTTTACTGCAGATGAAATTTCTAAGTGAGTATGACAAATTACAGACCATGATAAAGCAGGAATTTGGGGTGAAATGACAACACTATTTCACACAAACCTCGCCAACTCTTGTGATCAAAGAACATCAACTGGCTTAAAAGTTAAAAACAAAAAATCAATCTTGACTTAAATCCTGTTTTCTATTTTTGCCTTGGTTTATATCAACTCAGGGCTTGTGGATTTCTCTTTTTTTCAATCTGCAAAATGCCAGGAGTCACAAGAAATCAAGACTCATGAACCTCTCTGTTCCCTCTGCAGGTTATTTTTTTTTTAAGTAAAACACCAAAAGTGACCACAAAGAATAAGAAAAGAGGTAGAATCAAAACACGTTCAGTCTATTCCTCTTCAGACAGGAAAGAAAGAAGCAAGAATCCACACAGTCACCAGATGTGAGAATATTTCTTTTTAATTTAAAACAGTTGCAACAATGTCATTCACAACCTTTCTCATCTTGGACAAATACTCTCCAAAAAGTTAACAGTGCTTCAAGCAAACAATTCTGAGTGGTGCAAAGTAAACCAGGACAGACATTTCCAGGATACAACAGTAAAACCACTGAAGAGTGAGTAGAAATCAGACACTGATCTCAGCCATTAAAGTAGGAAGGGTGATGGGGAAAACAATAAAATGTCCAGTTACATATTTTGCATAGTCTTTCAATGCATGAAAGCAGCAAAGAGGATAAAAATGGCTGCTGCCAGGATGGAGAACAAAAGGAATGAATTGGAGAGGCTTCTAAAGCAATCTAATGAGCTCTGGTTGTACCCATAATCCAAATGTGTTCTGTGACCCAGTGGAGGCTGCCTGAAGCAAAGAACTAGGCTGAGGCTGGTTTCAGTTCCACCAAAGTGAGTCAGAGGTAATGTCATTGAACCCAGTAGAGTTTCAAGTGATGGGAGTTCAGAAACATCTACACTTGTTGTAAAACCACAGCTCTGAATAAATTAATTTTTATTCTAAACGAGTAGAAGTTGTTGAGTTTTTCTTCCTTCCAATTTCCTAACCTAAATGTATTATACATAGAAGTAAAAATCAGTCTGAGAAATAAGAGAATTATTCACTGCCAAGTCCTGGCTTGCCATAATTCTCAGGTTAGATTGTCTCAAACAGCTCACAGTGATTTTTCTTCCTCCATCTCTTTTTTGGCAAGAAGCCCTCAGCACACTGAACTCCCCAGCAGCTCTTCCACCACTCAGACACAGGGAGTGTGCCCAGGTTGTGTACTGAGGTCTGGCCCAGCACAACTCAGCATATATAAATTTTAGCAGCCAAAGCCTGATAAATTATTCAGTACAGGCTGTTTGAGTGTGGTTTCTGCATGCCGTAGTTTAAAAAACAAAACAAAACAAAACAAAAGAAACCACCAAAACAAACTCCTCTCCCCCACATTAGGCTGAAGAGTCAGGAGTTTACATCCTGTCCTCCAGATTCAAGATGTTCTTCACACATATCCCATCACAAAAGGGAGACAACCAGCAATTTGAAAAAGAAGGGAAGCCACTGCTTTGGGAGAGAATAAAATAATGCCTCAAGCAGCTGACTGAAGAATTTCTAACATATTTCTAACTGCTAAATTTCAGAAGTCCTGTAAGCCCTTCCCCTAAACTGCTCCCTGCACTCCTGACCAGCTTGGTGGTTTTGGGTGGGCAGAACACGAGTCATGAACTAAAAAGAACTTTCAGGAGCTGAGCTGCTACAGTTCCCTTACACAGCCAGCCAAGGGCTCTCCCCTTTCAGTTACTATTTCCAGTTTATCTCCTCCCAGCCTTCCAAGTGTGCCTTGTGACATCAGGCAGTCCCACAGCCATTACAGTTTTAGGATGCACCAGACAAATAGTTTGCAATAGTCCAAGCTCCATCCTTGATCCTACAAGACCAGCCATGCTTCCAGTTTAATAATGAACATGGGAATTACTCTGTTGGCCTTTATTTACCCAACTTTTCTAAATAAAAAGGCAGTGACCACCAGATCTTGTTAGTTTATAAATAGCCCTTTAAGTTCACAAGGCAAGAGGGAAGCTGTTGTGCTGAACTTCCTTGGAATATAATTGTGAATTAAAAAAAAAAAACAAACAACTTTTTTTTTTAAAAGGAGGGAAAAAAAAAAGGCCTTTTCTCCTTTTCCTACTGCCAGAATGAAAAAACATGTAGATATACGGAAGTTTTGCTCTTTCACTTTCACTTTAAATAGAGGATGTATCACTACATAATTTGCTGATTTGCTGATCCCATTTTCAGATCTGCCATTTTCTGGTGAAGTACACAACTATCTAAAACATGGAAGAAGGAAAAAAATTACTGGCAGCTTTTATTTCATCCAGAATTGGTGGTTCAATAATTACAAGGCAGCTGAATCTCACAGGGGACACTTATTAATATGCTAGGACACCATGATTCTGTGTCAATAAGAGCACTAAGTGCTGGGAGCTTTCCCAGCAATTAGGCACCTTTACACTGTACAGAATTATTGCACTGGAGTTTCTCTCCAAATCTTTTAAGATCAAAAACTGATTAAAAAAAACAACAGTGTTTTTTGGCTCTGCGTGAGGCTTTATGATCAGAGGGAGAACTATTTTCCCCCAAACACTGGGAAAAAAATAAAATACCCTACTCGTACCTAGACATTTAATTTGGGTTCTCTTTTGTAGTGTGTAGCTGCCTGAATTTTTGCTATTAAAGTTGTAGGAACTGACTGCAGAGAAAATGCAATTACACTTCCTGGGTTCTCCTCCACTCTGTAAGGAAGAGGGTTTTTTGACTGTTGCAATTTATTTTGAGAGCTCAGTAACATTGTACAAGGCAACTCCAGCAACAGTCTCTAAGCAGTGGCCAACACTGTGAACCTTTGGGGTATTTTTTGGAATCATGAAAGGTTTCACACTCATCATTGTAATTTTTCTAGAATCAGTGTTTTCAAATATAATTTAAAAGCCCACATATATATTCTTCATTGTAAAACAACCTGAAATAACACCAAAAAAACAAAAACAGACAGGAAAGGCCAGCCCCTACCTACCCACCCCTTAAACCATGCCAGAGACATCAAACACCTTTCAGAAGGTGTCTATTGAAGAGATCAGATTATTGGTGTGTTTGCAAGTTTTAAGAAGGCTGAAATATCAATTTAAGGTTTTTTGTTCTTGTTGGGTTTTGTTGTTTGGTTTTTTTAAGGGGGAGAAAGAGGGGCAAATCAATAAATCAGCAATTTTACTAGGCAATTTCCCCTGCTCACAGAGCAAACTCTGTATTTAAAGAATCCTTAGCAGAAAGCAGATTTTCACTGTGAATACTTCGTCAGGGAGTTGATTTCAGCTGGAATATGAGTTGTCTAGATGTAAGTTTCCAGGATGTAAATATAACAGGACATTAAACCCTTCCTTATCTCCTCCATATGAAACCCAAATTTAAATAATAGCCTTGCCTTTCCTGAGGGTATATGTTTAATTTCACAGTCAGAAAGTCTGCTTCTTTTAGCCATCTGTAATCTTGTATCTGTTGGAAGAACTTGCAAAATGAACATTCAAGAGAAGATGAAGAAATCTATGTCTGCAAAAATAAAATCAACTATTTCTCTTTGGCAGAAAATGTACCGGGCACTGATAGGAGATTGCTTCTATCTCCATTAGGCTCTTAGACTTATGTATCAAAAAAGGCAAATCAAAATACTATACCACTGAATTTCAACAGACATAACTTTAGTTGACTTTTCTCACTGCACTGAAAATAACCTCTGAAATAAGATCTGCTTTGAAGAACAGTCACATACCCTCTCCCTCCAACTTTTATATGATTTCCACAAGTGGTCTTGGCTCTGGTTGAAAACACTGGCTTTCAATTACCAAAGACACCAATGTTTGTTCGTGGTTTTCAACAGATGCATGGACAGAACAGGCAGGAGCTGGGATGTACTTGGCTATTTTTGTTCAACACTGAAGCTTCCACTTTCTCCCCACACTGGTTGCAAACTCCACCAGTAATCTGCATGGCCTTTAAGGTGTATAAATTTAAAACAATGTACTACACAGCACCTAATAGAAATTTCCCGTCTAACATTTAAGGCGGCATCAAATGACTGTTTTTAAATACACTATAAACATCCCATGTTTTCTTTTGCTTTTTGGCAGTCCAAGGGTTAGGGGTCTTTTGTTGGGTTTAGATTTTCTTTTTTATTGTACGCTTTTTTGGGCAGGTTAAAAAGGCTTATGGCTTCTTAAGGCCAGGAAATAGATTTGAGGTCTAACTTGGTATCCTATGGTAAAAATAAATGTAGCCCAGGTCTTTGGGAGGTCGTTCTGAGGCACAGACTCTGAGGTCATTGTAGATCACCCATCTGAAAGGAAAAAAAAGATGGATCACACTCTGTGTGTATGAAAATCATCACTAGTTTATCAGGGACTTCTCAGACATAAACCTCAAAGAGCTTAAAATCTAAAATTAGGTATTGCAACAAGAATAAAAGATCAGAGAAACAGCCAAAGCAGAGTGTTGGCAGAGCCAGGAAATGAAAAGGAATGGGGACATGAAGAGGCATGTGTCATTACAGTTGAAATGAAGGAAAATCAGGGATTCCCAATGCCAGATAATGGGAGCGTATCAAAATCACAGCCCAGATCAGCACCACAGTACCAGCAATACTAGTATCAGCCCATAGTTTGATGGCTTGCTATCAATGGGGAACAAAAGGAAGTGGGGGACAGCTCAGATAAACTAAGCCAGATACAGAACCAATGCCCCAAACTGAAGAAATTTGTAACAGCAAGCACGGGAGAGTCAATGGTACACTTCAGCACAGACCTCAGTGGAATCAGAGCTGACTCATCACATCTACAATCTGTAACAAATTTCATTTCTTTGTTGGGAAATGTATAGATGGTAAAACACGTGTTGTCTGCTGTGAGCACACCCTGCACTGTAGAGATTCATGCCTCAAACCAAGCATTTGCTTATCCCTGTGTGAGTCTCCCAGTTGCACCCACCTTCCTTCCTTTTTGAGATGACAAACATAGTGGCCACTCATCGTGGATGTTCCCATGTGGCTGATGAACCCAAACAGCTCATATCCTGTTTTAAGAAGTACAAATGGCATCATAAGGTTTTTATTGCTAACACTGAAATACGACTCCAGGGGAAATTTTCTTTCTAATACTGGAGAATCAGCTGAGCACTCCTAACTCACACTCTGCACCCCCAAACAGAGCTTCTGTTAGCACCGCAGCGTACTCTCACTCTACCTATTGGTCAGGTTCACTGTCAAACATCAGATTCACTGTCAAACATCAAACCAATCCTAATCAAACCCACACAGGCCTGTGCACACACCAGGGCTGTGATCACAGCCCCTACCAGGAAAGAAAACAGCAGATTCATTCCCAGTTCACAGATAGCACCACAGAAAGTGTCAGATATGGAGTTCATTCTGCACACAAATTAGCCATGTCTGTAAGTGTGATCACAGATCCCCTAAATATCAAACAAAATCCAGAAGTCTATATTTTAGCAGCCCATAAAAGAAAGGACAGGAAAGAAACCTCTTCCTTTAACACAAGGACAATTTTTGTGCCTAAAGTCCCTGGGGAACTCGGCATTGGTTCTTGATCCCCACCCATTCATGCCATTCACCCAAATTACCACCAAAAATAAAAGGGTACCTTCTTTCAGGATATTGCATAAGGACATGGGCCTGGATTTTGGTGGAGAGGGCTTTCTGGAGCCATTTTACAGAATCATGTTGGTTATCAGGATTTCAGGCACTCAGTAAATGGTCTCAGTCTATAAAGGCTAAGTACCACAAAAAATAATTATTCCAAATCTTCTTTTTTTTAACCTAGCAATAATCAATGTTTCCCATGTCTCCAAAAGAATTAAGGTTGGTATTTATTATGCTAATATAACAGTAGCAACCACAGAAACAAAAATAAAATTGTCTGTTAATTTTTTTTCATAAGACCTTTACATTCAAGACCAGACGTAGAAGTTTAAAACATACTACAGTTTTCAGAACTGGTCACTAAAGGCCCTTCAAAAAACGTTATGTGTTATCCTTATGTTAGCACCACTGCTGAGCTTTTGTACTCCAGTGCTGTTCCACTTACATCTGGTTCTTTGCCTGCTTCACAACTCTGCCCGCTGTACCTTAGCCCCATCTTGTGGTTTATTTAGCAGTAGTATGACAGAGAATCTCAACCAAAAGAAAACAAAACAAAAGCAATACATGCAGGATACAAACTATATCTGACATATTTTGAACAAGGAGCTTGGTTGAAAGGATTATGAAACTGTCCAGCAGACCACAGGAGGACAGAAACTCGGGTGGTCTGTAACAGCAGCATCTGTCTTTAGGATGCTCAGACTCTGAGGAGTTAAACATAGTAGCTTTTCTCTGTCTTTTTATCTTATAGCAACAGAAAAAAAGTAAATCTTGGCCAGGACAGACTTACATGCTCTGGTAACAACAAACTCAGACTCAGGTTATTAAGTGAGTCCAAGGAAAGAGTGTTCTGAGTAAACACAGCCCACAGAATTCAGCAGCCAACCAAGCCCAGAAGCAAGACTGGAAGAGAATGGTCTGGATCATGTCCAAAAAGGCACAGTAACTACTTTCAAAACAGGAAGGAGCTCTATGAATGGTATAGGTGTGACATAACAACGTGATAACCAGTTCTAAGCTGAAGGAGAACTTACTTCCAGGCCCATCTTTGATCCTGGGTCCCTCTGACCCTGTGTCTGCAAGGATATTGGCATTAGCATTGTTCTCCATATCCATCGTGTCCAAGGCAGGTTCACTTTCTTCCTCAAGGTCAGGGTGGTTGAAGATCCATTCCAGTGCACGCTCCAAGTTATTGTTCTGTGAGCCAAATAATCAAAAGAGCAGCCTTTAATACATTCTCTACCATCATGCTGCCACTCAACAGTATTTGAACAGAGTAAGGATCATGTTAACAGCACTTAAAACTTGAAAAGGTACACAATCTACCTCAGAGTAAAATAGTATTCAACAAGCACTCTGCAGAGGCTTGGAATATGGAAAAGAAATAATCTCACAATTAAGACCCATAACCCCAGGTTCTTATCTTGCAGACACATAGCCTTTAGGCATCCAGGTTATTGTTGAACGATAGTAAAAGCAGGTAAGTTTTCCTCACTGTCTTCCACACTTTGAGTGAAACACACAAACTGCCATCCCCACTCCAGAGAAGTCAGGCATACCACACTCTGCCAGAATAGTTCTGGTGCATGATCCACTAACTGGATTTTTATATACACTTCATAGGCATCTGAGCATGCACCTGTACAAAGTACAGAACATGAAACAAAATTCAAGTGCTACCAATAATCCATGGAACTCACTGTTGCCTTCAGCGCTTGAATTGCTAGATTCCTTTGGAATCCCATGGAAATGATAATTGCAACCATCTCTTCAGGAGGCTGGTTATCTAACCCTACAGCTCCTAATGCTGCTGCCCCACTGGAAGCAACTTCTCCAAATGCAGATACGACCAATGGCTCAGCGAAGTCTAGAACAAACAAATATTCATCAGTTCATTCTTTTGCCTCACTGAAGTGGAAAGTCAACAAAAAACACAAACAAACAACAAGCAGGACCTCAAAGCAGTCCCGAAATCAATGTAAGTTCATTTCACTGGCATCTAAATTGGGACTTAGATGTGTGGAAAGCCTCAAAAAAACCAAAATGAATGTGTACATTACAAAATATCTAGCAGACTGGGATAACTTGGCACATTGCAGAAGTCAAACAACTGAAGGAAAGTAGCACAGAATGGTATGGAAGCAATGATGTCACCAGGATAATAGACAACCCAGTGCATAGATGTAAAATGAACCGATTCCATTCCTGAAAATGTCAGCTAAGCCCAAGTGAAACTCATTCCCCATTTACACAAGCAGCACAAAAGCCCATGGTGAAGCATGAACTTAACCAAATCTGGAGCTTCCTGGCAAGGGAGTACTCAGATATACCCAGTGCTGGATCAGTAGCCTGAACTTTGCATGGATGAAACACAGGACGTGGAGAACATCTAGCAGCCCTGTCCATCACTAGATAGCCCAGGTTCTAAGTACAGCATGAATGCTCTAGCCTGAGCTAGAGAAGGCTGATATGGAAGAAAAGCATCCAGACCACAGGATTCTTTGTACTTACACTTGATCACAAGTCAGCTTCCCCCTTAGCAGCCCGGACCTAGCCAAAGGGTGGAAACACAGAGCTGGCCCACACCATTGGTGAGGACAGGAGGGTGTACTTCTGGTGTAGCTTAGTTTGTTGTCTTCTTCTAGGCAGAGGATACCACATAATGGTCAAGTTCTGCACATCCCAGGAGCAGTTTAGGAAAATTCACTCACACCTCCAGGTTTCCCAGGTGGGGAAGGGGCCGTTGTTTCTCTGTCACACATTATAAAATTTCTACTGACTGCCAAAATACACAATGAGGAACTGAGTTTAACTTACACCTTCCAGTCACTGACCTGGTTCTTCCATGTGTGCAATGATCCAGTTGAAAGCAACTTCAGCACCCAGGTTGCCTGTATAGTACACAGCTTTCCGACAGGCTTCCAAAGGAAAGCCCATTTCTGCCAGTTGCATAACTGAAGACTCATCAATATCTAGGGCTACAAGAAAAGACCTTCTAAAATATCAAAGTCTAATTTCATCCAGTGTATAAGATGTCTTATTGTTATTAATGGTTATTGTTATTCATATTACAGTACCTATCCCTTGGATTTGGTTTCGTACTTCAATAAACCCACAGCCATAAGCCTTGTACACAGCATTACAGTAGTTGCTATGGACTTAGAGATAATCTTTTGTCACAGTAATCTACACAGATCATTAAACCTTGATGGATGACTACAGGACTTTATTTATTAAGAAACCTCACCACTGGATTTCAAGGGGTGAGGAAGTCAGATGGTGAACTTAGCTAGAAATGGCAGCCAAAAACAAGCACCTCTCAAAGGCAGGATCTTGCAGGTTAGAGAAACAACACCTTCCAGATCTATCAGTGTCCACTTGAACTTCATCTCTGAATGACAGCTTTAGATTAAATCACTGTCCAGAGGGAGCCAGGATCAAGTAGCTGTGACCTCCAGAACTGCAAGATCCTCCTGAGGAGCAGCAGATGGAGGAGCAGCTCATATTCTGGCTACACTGATGCTACTACAGACTCTTTTCTAAGAGAATCCCACACATGTGGAAGTAAATGCTGAACAAGTACAGAAATCAGCTGTTATTTAGAAGCATGCAGGGCAACATTTCATGCATCTCTATGATGAGAATCCATTAGCTGAGCAAAAGCATGACAACCTTTTAAGCAGCTGAAATACCAGTCTCAGAAAAATGAGATACGTACACTCCATGAAATGGTTCGTCATACGATCTGAAAATTAAGAATGGAAAAAAAAACAGGGAAAAGGACTTATATGAAGGTTAAGCAGATCCATATGTGAAAAAACAATTCCATATTTTTAAAGTCATAGAAACATTTGACCTCATAGAGACAAGGCACACTCATCCTTACATCCCCAATGTTTTTGCCATGAACTAGAGCAGTAATTTCCCTTAGTTCAGAGCAAAGTGTCACTGGTACTAAAAACCAGTAGGAAATAAAGCTGATGGTTGACCTAAGCAAGAATCTGTTTTGTTATAAATAAAGTATCATCAGCCATGCATTTACACTAAAACTAGATCAGTCCATTCAACAAGAGGGTAAGAAGGAACAGGCCTTTGTGAGAAACCTCTACAGATATGGGATGAAATTAAAACCTTTAGAGAACTGAATTTTGCGATATCCTTCATCTGCACACAATTTCAGGTACTGGTGTTCTTTCACCTACATACAGCTTGATATTATGCCATTTCTATTAAAAATATCCAAGCAAATAGGGGCATCATGTCATGAGAGTAGTTGCATTACTGGTTTCATATTAAATACTGAAGCACCCAAATGCCAGTCATTTGGAGGAAATTGCAACAACCTGGGTCTAAGGTCACATTTTACTAGCTATAAACTAGCACATTTTACTAGCCATTTACTAAGGCATCATTTTACTACCCATAAACCATTTTGTTTTCCAGAAAAACCCAGGGGAGGAGGAAGGAGGACATTCTAATATTCTTGTTTCTGAACTTTAGCGTAAAAGAAACGGTATTTAAGGGGGAAAAAGCCAGCATAGCATGTTATTCACTCCTTTCTGCTCTAGAAATATTTTAGTTAGCCTTTTGACATCATCTCCTTAAGACAGCCTTTTTTAATGGGCTGTACAGCCACGTGCATCCAGAGAAGAGAACTATGCATGCATGGGCAGCTGCATGTCTAACATGCAGCTAACAATCCTTGTATTTTAAGAATTAATAAAAATTTTAATCTTAATCTATGCCTGGAAAACTGTTATCTTAAAATGTGGCCCCTTGTGCACAAAGTATTGTCCGGTGAATTAATCAGTTCTGCAGACATGTTGTCCTTGTTGTGCCACGTTGAACCAAATGTTCGGAATTACTAAGTAAAGTCTGTGACTAAGGAGAAGAGCACCTGCTCAGAACTGTAACACTAAAATCCTACATCAATAATTGCAATAAAAGACAGATTTTAAAATTTCTGCCCATGGCACAGGGGTTGGAACCCCCCGTTCCAACCCAAACCAGCCTGAAAACATCAAAGCTGGAAGAACTAGGGATGTCTAGCAGGGAAGACAAAAGGCTGTGTTGTAAAAGTCTTCAATGACAGAAGCACAGAACTGCTTTTTTGTTCACAGTCCCAAAATGTGAAGATTAAAGAGAATCCCTGTGTGCTAGAAGGAAAGGGGAACACATGAGACAGTAAGCCAGTAAATACCTTTTGGATCATCGGGAATGACAATGGGAGGAGCAATGTCTGGAAGTTCCTCTTCTCCTGGCTGGAGCCCCCTGGCCCGAAGGTGGCTGATATCCAGGAAATCTGGCATGTCTATAGAAACATCTACAAAAGCAGAGAAACAGGCTAAGCTTATGCACCCAGCAAAATGACCCTTGTGGTGTAACCTACCCCTTCAGAGAGGGGACTCCGATACTCAAGGTACAAGCACAGACAGGATTCTCCTTCTGAAAAGTTATTTGAGACATTTGGAACACTAAAACAATTTAACTAGGAGGTCAGATTACATGAAACTGTGTTTTAACTCCACAGACCTGCTGGTTTGGTTTAACTTGTCATAAAAGGAAAGAAGACTCAATTAGGATCTTCACAGTACAAACTTAAGAGTCAAGTCAGGTCCTCATTACAGACCAAAGCGTGTACACTTTATCCATTATCTTGGATAGAATGAAGAAAAGGTAAATATAAAAAGCACGTACCAAGCTTTTTGGGTATCCAATCAAGGCCAAAGGTGAATTTCTTTATCTGCACCACTAAGTACTCAGGAAACGAAGCAAAACGGGAAGTCCTGTCAAGGACAAGAAATACAATTCTTTCAAACAAGGCAACAAAATCACATGGAGCACAGACTTCAGAACCTCATGCACACTGAGATGAACCATTGCTAGTTGATAGACAGGATCAAATTCTAAAATGTGGGCAAACAATTAAGCTACAAGCATTTAAAGTTCAAGCTCTTAACAACCAGACTGCATCACCTCTTGGAGGATGACAGTTGAGAACAATTGATTTCCTGCTCAATGCATCACTACAACTTGTCAGGCTTGATCTGCACATCACATTTATGAGTGAGCCCCAACAACAATACAACAGCAAAACCCACTATGCTTTTGTCTGTTCCTCTCTGTATCACGTCCAGGTAGCAAGACAAGCACAGAGCACAGATTTTAACAGGCAGCTGGACACACACTTACTTAACTCCTGCAGATTTTGCTTGAAGGGCACTACTCCAGAAATCCTCTACATTGCTGGGTTCAGAAAAGGCCTGCAGACATGCACTAAATGGGATCTTGGCACGGACAAGTTCTGGTGGAGGTCTCCTTGCAGCTTCTGCTTCTCGCCTCTTCAATTCATAGGCAATTAATTCATCTGAGAAATATGCACAACACTAATGAATACTGTCATGGTTGTGTGTTCCTCACCAGGCCTATTTTTGCAAGTTTTGAAAATGCAAAAAAATACTTAGCAATAAAACTTTTACATGGCTTTAACCAGACACCAAATTTTTTTGTCTGCATCGGGTTCAGGAGCTACACTTAAAGACACATCTCTATTTTGAAGGGGTTTGTTCATGGTGAAAACACAGAACTGGAAATGCCAGGCAACCACCAATGAAAATCTTGCCATGACAGTCAGAATCCTGTGTGAATAGTAACACCAACTACCCACTTTATCAGCTCAATCTGAGTTGGAAAGTTATTGCTGTCTATTTCTGTCATCTGACTATCTGGACAGGACAGGATTATGTATGATCTAGAAAAAGTCCTGACACCAGCAAGCTGAGCAGTGCCATATGGCAAATTTATAAACTAATCTGTCTTCTGAGTCATTACCTGGAAATAACATGCTCTTTTATAAGCAACAGAATCATCACTGAAACTGATGAACAAAGATTGCAAAGTTATCCTAAACTTAACGTCCACTTCAAGGAGTTGTGGGCTAGGTGAAAAGCAGTAGGTAGACTTCTCAGCTTTGTGCTACTTCAAAGGATCTCACTAAACAACCAAAATACTTCCCTCTGGCTATAAAATATTTTACATATTGAATCTGTGAGGCACATCCCCCTTCTACTGTTCCTGTGATGTCTCCTTCACTTCTACCTCAAGCACACATTTATTGTTAGTCTGCAAGACTCTTCACCACTGATTGCAGGGGCAACCACGATTTGTCAGTGCCTCTCTCCTGCTTCCAAGTTTTCAAGTCTCCTCACCTATTGTCTCCTTTAAAAACAAGCGTCCTATTTCAGACAGCTTGTAGGCATCAAAAAGCCACTCCTGTTTATTAAATCAACATCCAATGCTTCATCCTCCTTCCCTACAGTCCAGGATATCCAAATTGTGTATTTTGTATTTATACATTACAAACTATCTTATACCCCTATTCTCTATTATCATATTAAATCTTCTAATCTGCTGCTAACAAACACAAAGCCAATTCGGTTTTTTTGATTGGTTTGGGGGGTTTGGGGTTTATGAGTGTGTTTTTACCAGATATTTATTAGCTAGTATGTTCAGTTCCCTTTTTATGATGAAGAAGTTAGTTTATAAACCTTTTCACTGCCCAGGACAAAGGAGATTCAGTCCTAAGGGGGATCTCTGGGCACACACATGACCCCCCTGCCCCCGCAACACACACGCAAAACAAGGGTGAACACCTTGTACTACAAGTGTGGCACATCCCTGGGTCAAACAGACCAGTTTCTTTCTTTACCTTTGTTTGTTGCTGCCTCCATGGCAACAGGTAACTGCATGATGTAGTCCACCCTCTCGGTGTAGCGGACCTTTCTGGACTGGCAGCACTGCGTGCGCTCCTCCACCAGGAACCGGAACACATCACTCGGGTTTTCTGAACCCACAGGGTTCCTCTGAAAGGAATATTAAACCCAATCACTTATGTGATGACCATTAAAATGACCAGACAACCCAAAGGCTGCTGGTTGTTTTATGGCGAGCACAAAGACACCGATCTTGCACCCGGATCTGGCAGCTCAGCTTGCATTGCACTGAATGCAAAAATCTTGCACCCGTAGAGAATAAACTGAAGTCCACAATGTCTGCACCCACAGCAGTATCTTTCTACACAGGAACTTGCAGAGCATGTGCCTAATGAACCTGACTGAGTCAAGGTGAACAGAAGGAGGTAGGGAGGTGGCAGGTTACAATAAAGATAGAAAGCTCAGGCAAATAACACGGAGCATCCTTTCAGCAAACAGAATTGCTCCCACCACTCTCAATCTGCACTGAAACAGAACAAGCAACTTGTAGTTCATTATCCAAATGGGAATGTCAAACAAATAATATACCTCCTCCTTGTTGTTCACGGTAATGCCTGTTATCAGGCAAGAAACAGAGAAGTGTCTTCTAACCACCCTATAATCAGTACATGCATTTTGGGATGTGGAACATTATGCATGCAAATGTGAGTAACTTCATCTAGAGACTGTAACACATGAATAAACACCCTCGATTCTTGGGGAAAATGGGAAAACGAGGGAGGAGGGTAGACAAGAAATGCTTTACATCAAAACTGATGTATTTGTAAATTCCTTTTCAGAAAGACAGCATTAAAATTCACAGTATGATTCTTATACACACAGCAGTGAGCTGGAGCTCAGTGGAACTTAGACTTTTATACTAAAATATTCAACTGACAAATAGTTACATAGTTTTCAGCAGAGAAGTCCTTCCTCCTGTGATTCAGTGATGTACAGCTGGGATTTGCAAAAGAGCTGGACAGGGTAATTAATTTGCTCCCTAATTATATTAATTAGGAATAATAATAATAATAATAATAATAATAATAATAATACCCAATTTGTTAATATTCCATGACAAACTTCAATATGGTAAGCAAACAGATAGCATGTAAACATAACACAAACAGCAATTTAAAAGGTCACATATGTTTATAAATCTTATAGCCTGTACAGTGATGCTTGACCTCTTTATATCTCCTACAGCTGCTATCAGCAGCATTGGCCCTGCGAATGGTCATGCAAGAGTCTGAAGTAAAGAAAAGGAAGAATTAAAGAAACAACTGTTTATAAACCAAAATACATTTCCATTAGTGGCATTTTCTATATATCTAAGACCAAATACACTGTAATTAAAAAAATTAGACTCTCATACAACAGATTTGCCCTCATTTTCTAATATAACCAAGGAAAAGAAGCATTAATTGGGATTTTCTCACCTCTACTAGATTTATAAGATGTAGGAAAAATTCCTGTGCGTCTTGTTGTCTATTAGAGGAAAATTCTGGGTGGCCTTTACTTATAAAAGCCTTAAACATCCTGGGAGATATTCCATTGCGTTGAGGCTAAATGAAACAAAGAGAAAAATTTTAAAGAAACATTTTTATTCAATCCTGGACCAAATATCCCAAAGTCACTCCACTAGATCTACCTGTGGCCCATTTCTGCCACTGGAGAAATGATAGTTTCTGTTTCATCTACTTTTCCATTTTAATAAAAATGGGGAGGGCCCAAAACATGATTTGGGGGTTTTAGAGTATGTTTTATGACTTAGTTTCTACAGTGCTCACTCTACCTGTTCTAAGGCATTTGCAAATTAAAAGAGACTACTCAAGGTTTGCTAAAGGTTAGTAGTTTTCAGAAAGGTGTTGGTCATGTTGAAAGACCATAACTCATTGCCTTTAGCCTTTCAGTGGGAAACTACCCTAAATCAGAAAATCTCTAGCTTCCAAGAGAGTCCTAGTTTTGACTTTCTCATCCTCTATGCTAGTTTAAGAGGACTCCCCAGTCATTCCAGATCCTCAAGACAACACTAGCTATTTTGCCATTTAAATAACACTTCTGAAGGGGTCAGAATCTTTTCTTCAGATTTGCTCTCTTCCTCTATGAAACCAAATAATTTTCAAGGCCATCGTAGCAAAAGTATAATTCTCAAAGGCTGTTAAAAACTCAGTCAATCTCATTCATTACTAGAGTTGCATTATCACACCAACATAAAAATAGAAAAAGTAGCATGAAATGGAAGGCACATAAAGCACACACTAAAAGAGCAAAATTTTATTCTTTGTTTTACCAGGGTAGAATACTCCTAGAACCACTGAAACCAAAGGCAGATTCTCAATTTTAATTCTTTTTTAATTTCTGGCACTACACCAGCAACCACATTAGCCTAAGATGCTCCTTAAAGTCTCTTGTAAAGAGACAGAGTCCTGGTATTGCTTGGACGAAGAGATGTTCTAGGGATTTCTGAATCTTGGGTTATATTTGCTTCAATGTCCTCAACTGCCTTTCATCAAAACTAGGACTCGGGAGAGAAATGCATAAACTAGCTCAGATCACTAAATACCAGGCTTCTTCCCATGCCAGAAGCAGAATTATGGCACACTCATCCTGCTGTATAATGCAGTGAGTTTGGAATCAAGCCTTGTTTATACCTATACACTTTGAACAAGAAGAAGAGAAACATGCTATGTGTGACAGTCTATAAAAGAGGATTGAATCTTGCAATCTAAACCCTTTCCACCTCAAGGACACAAAACTCCCCCAAAGCTAAAGCTCTAAACAGAAAATCAAGTAGTAGCTGATGACCCATTAGGCTTTCAGCCTCTTTTTAATGTTAAAGTGGGTCCAAGAAAAATGCTGCCATTTCCAGGCTAAAGTCCCGTGGTGAAAAATTTCAACTCCACAGTACCATGAATATTTATAGAATACCTGGCATACTTTCCCCATCAACAGTTGCAAAATAGTTTAGCTAAATATAGATTGTGCTGGACCACTGCAGATCTCATATGAATTGCTTCTACAAGCAACAACTCCCCAAAACTTTGGATGAGTTCCAAAGGCTCAGAAAGCTACAGAACTTCTTTGCATGTAGGAGGGGACAAAAAAGGAAAGGAAAAAAAAATAAAATTAATAATTGATTTTATAGACACAAAGCAAAAGCACTTGAAAACACTGAAGGCCTAAAATTCTATGCAGTTATATTTATTAAAATGTCTCTGAAAGACAAAATAATATCTCAATGTATATCAGCATTAGTGGTGGGAGGGGGAAGGCACCAAACAAAAAAAAGCATCCCCAAGCTGAAAAAAACATAGATTCACATTCCCAGAGTGAAGGAATGGAGAAAATATCTACATCTGATTTTTTTAAAATAAGTCTTCAATACAACAAGGAACAAAAGGTGTAAAAGCTGTTTCAAATCCTAATATCTGCTATGAATTGCTTGATAAGGAATTCATTTGAGGCATGTAACTTCAACTTTATTAAACTGCATTTATGAACACCACAAGCACCATTAAATGCCAGTAGATGCCTACTGCAACCTAACAGAGATTTATACCATCTGTCATTACAAAGTTCTCAATATCTCATTGGTAGTAGTGGATGCAGAGCTAAACATGGAGGTGTAGCTTTATTTGAAGGATTCAGGTCCCTGAACTTCCAGCACATTATTCTTCATTCACATCCTGGGTGTGTTTAGCAAAGCAGGTCAGTCAGTACACATAATTCAGTGCATGGTGAAATCTGTTCCACTATTCCTTAGTCCTAGGGGTGTGTTGGTAAGTTTTGAAGTTGAACTTGAAGCAAGCAGGATTCATTATTTGTTTTTCCAAAACAATGAATAGCTGCCGTACAAACCAAGGAGACACAGGACTTTCAGATCATGTAAACTACTCTGTATCAGTACTCTGTCTGTCCAAAATCTCACTGGCATTCTGATTCCAGGAGAAATTCGTATATCAATAATTGATAGATGAAGGTAGAGGAAAACACGCATTTCCATGGAAACTATCACCATGGCTCTGTGGGAGAAACATGCATCACTTCTATGGCTCTGCATGGCCCCTCCATCTACATGAAAGCCTCCAGCACCACTTAATCTTGCATTACCTAGACAGCTTCTCCAGAAATCAGGTGGAATATTGTCAGACCCTTCCTGGAAAGAATTCTTTAGCTCTTTGTACTTCTTTCTGAAATTTACAGAGGATTTATAAGCTTGCTTCCAATACTCAAGACTCTCTGGATTTTTTTTGTTCCTCAGAGAAGATAAACATTGGTTGCCAATTCTATGAACATTTGCACTCATCACTGGAGCAGCAGAATACTTTATTAGCAGAACCAATGCTTGCTTTAATGTGCTGCACAAATAGAGCCTGACTAATATATCCCTGACTGGTATCCTGCACATTCCACCTTGCTAAGCATCCCATCCATGCTGGACCCACACGTGTTCTTCAATGCCCAGCACCTGTTCCCTTTTCTCAGGATATCACTTTTACCTAGTTACCAGGCTGTACAAACGCAGGCAAATACCTTGTGTTCTTCTTTCATCACCTGCTCAATAAGCTCAGATTTCATGGGTGGCTTAGAGTATTGGCCTGAAAGGAGGCCGTGTCCCAGTTTAGCCCTGTAAGGAAGAAGGTGGGGTGGAAACAAACATGTGAGAAAAACAGAAAAGAATAGAAGACTTTTATTTCAAGCAAAAAAGAAGTTTACTGTTTTTGAAACGGAACATCATTACCTGCAACTAAGTGGGCAAATCTTTCCATTCTACCTTGTGTCATATCTCACTTTCAAGCCCATGAAAAGGTGTTCTTTTGCCCTGCCATTAAGTTATTTAGATTCTATTTAAGTTGACCAAGTAAATAATTGAGAAAACTTACATCTGAGTGTTGAAATCTTGTGTTGGATCAAGAGGAGAGTAGTCAAATATTCGCGGAAGGTTTCCCACATACCTGGGCAGCAAGAACAAAGGAGAAACGTTCAAATACTGCAGCTTAATGAGTCAATCTATCCTTGGTGAGTGCTTCTATCATGCAAAACTAATAGTAAAGAAATTAGGTAACAGACATAGAGGCTTTACTTAGAAGCTCCTAGATATAAAGGATATGGCAGTGCTGTTCATCTGGAATTTAAATTCTATTCCTTGATCTTGAAATAGCTGCACAATGGTGTTGCTCAAAACCACAGAGCTGAGTTGAGAACCAAGGTATTTTCTACTCCTAACCAACACAAGCAAATAAACTCAAATTTGTAGCAGAACCATGTAAAAAGAGTGTTTCTATTGAGATTCTTCAGAGAAACCATTCTGACACCAGAACACACATAGTTGTAGCCAATCTGCTGGAAGCATTCAGTAGCACACTCTCTGAGCACAAATAAAAGCAGGCTAGGTAGATGTGGCCATATTGGAAGAATACATGTGATTTCTGCCTGGTCCCTCTTCCAAAGATCTCCACTACTTTGTTGACACTAAGTGTTCCAGGTAACTCCAAGGACCATGCTGTGGAAAATTATCTTCCTTGATATTTTTCAGCAATGGAGGTAGAAGAGCTGGAACTTAATGAATCTACAGACTGTACTACATTTGGCTAACAAAGTAAGCAAACACAAGTTTTCTTCCTCTTCTTCTCCAGAAGGTAATTCTAACATGAAAATCTGGCAGGCTTTCCAAAATCTAAAAGATTTACTTCCAGCACATACATTACTGGTGCTGTGGAATGAAAGAGAACTCTGAATTTTATTTCAAACCACAGACTGTCCTTTACAAAAAGGCTTCTCTCCTTGGAGTGATGTGTTCAGTTTTGGTCACCATGAGTATTTCATATTCTTCTATTGTGCTTTTGTCCTCTTAATTATTCAGTGGAAGAATAGGCTTTTTTCATGATTTTTTAAATTTTAATTAAAATATGCCTCTGACAGTTTCCCTCCTTAGCCAGACCTGCATGCAACAGGTGCATTGTTTTCTACTAGAATGAATCAATATTAACATGTTTGTGCCAGTTTTTTGTACAAATCACACTGGAGCAACAGAATGTCTCCTGCAGTGGTACAAAGGCATGGACCAGGACAAAACCCCTAATGTGATACTGATGATACCAAGATAAATAGAGATATGTGCATATGTATATAAACAGCAGAGACAGAGACATCAAATTTACAAGGTGGCATATGATTTCCTGCCACTTAAGTCAGTAAGTTCTGGTTTCAAAGGCAGATTGGATTTTGTGTTCCAACCTTTTCCAATCCTCTAAGCAGCCACTGAACTGACTGAAAGAGGCCTGTTTGCAGAGAAGACAAAAATTAAAATACCATTTTTCTTAGAAAAACAACACATTGAGCAAGCAGCAGCTAGTGACAAGAACTGGTGTGAAGCTACTTACGCTCGCTGGAACTCTGGGATGCTGAAAATGGCTTGCATGACAGCATTGAGGTAGCAGCTATTTCCCAGGTTCTTTATGCCAGTGTATCCTGGGCCATACATGGGCTTGAGTTTCACGCCAGCTTCCTGAATCACTTCCCATTCTGAGACTCTTGGCTTTATATCATTATCTCTCAGCCCGTTCTCTGTCTGAAAGCAACAAGATTTTCTTTTTAATCTGCTTAACTTCTGCAGCAATTATGTTGCTGCCATCATCACCAACAACATTGTGATCTATACTGCAAAAAAAGGAAAAGTCAAATTAATGGGCAAAGGGAGGTAAATGCTGCAAGTAAGGGAGAAGATGAGGGTCAGAAAGCTGGCAGCTTGTTCCTCCACTACACCTCTCAGCTCTTTACCACAGACCACTGGCTCTTCCAAGTGTTCCCAGTTGTGACCTCAATCTCAGCTGGGGGTTTCACTTCTCTCAGGGCTGTGACCTCAAGCCTCAGCATCAAACACAGCTTTCTTTTCAGATTTTCTACTCCACTTGTAATGGCCAGGAATAGCTGCTGCTGCAGGAGCTGGTCCTAGCAACAAACCACGTGAAAAGCTGCAGATCCAAGAACTCTTCCCTTCTTTTGAATGGGAAAAGCCCAAATTTGTGGCGCTGAAGTTTCTCTCCTTTACAGATCAGCCTTCAGCCTGTAGGTACAGGTCACTGCAGTGTCATTCCCTACTGGCACGACTGTGTCACTTCTCTAAGAATGGTTCAGACTAGAGGCAAAACCTTTGCAACAGCTGACACTAAGTTTTCAAGGTTGCTGAGTAAAACAGGTTTTCCAGAAAGATCACTGGATAAAAGAAACTTATTATTCATTATATTGGCAAGGACATTAGTACACCAAAAATATTATTAGTACCACAAAGGCTTTTGAAACTGAAGTGTAACTCTTCTCTATCATTTCAGTTATAGTTAGTTTTCTCACCGCTTGGACAATGAAATACACTAAGCCAGTATCAGGTTTGTTCATTTTCAGCAGTTCAGGTTCTCAGGTAGTAGTACTAGGTTATGTGCTTGAGTGAAAAACAAACAAACAAACAAACCACAAAACCCCCAATACAACAACAAAATCCCCACCTGCCTTTATAACCATATCCTGTTCTGACTTCTCACATAATTTAAACAGAACCGAAATCAACATCCACTAAGATACAAATTATTGGAAGTACTTCTTTATTAATACAGACACAAACACATGTTCAGGAACAGGACCCTTTCTGCCCCAGCCCATGTCTACTATATCACACCCTAGATCACACTAGGGTGTTTTCTAGACTTGAATGTCTTATTTCATTTTGTAATGCATTTCTTAACAAAACCTAAACTGAAATTTACATAAAGAACTTTCAGCCACTTTTTAACTTATCCATTGCTTAGCTTTTTTTTGCTTAAGACTTGTATCTGTTTACACATGCAACAGGCTTTCCTTCACTCACTGTAATTAAGCATTCCAAATATTCTTCTCTAGTTGAATGAGGTTTTTCATCTTGAAGGCAAATCATATATAACACAGGAAAAGTGAAAAATGTAAACTAGAGAACATAAAGACCTCTTTGGGAAGGAACCTTTTGGATTTGAGAGTAATGATTCCTTCAGATCTCAGACAATAAAACACAAACTGGCTGGCTGAACTTTACAAAACTCAGTACTATAACACTGAAGGAATCACACAAATAAGCTACAAGTGCCATTCTTCTCCTCTTTCTCTCCCACCCCCAAGTGGACAAGCAAGTAAACAACAAACCAAATAAAAGGTGGATTTCCTACCACTTGCATCTGCAGCATATCAATCCCAAAGTGTGCCAAATGTTTTGCTATGTGCGGATCTAAAACCGGCTCCTCTTCATCAAAGGAATAGACATCTACAAAAGTAGAGAGAAACCAAAGGTTCAAATGATATCCCTTTCTCTTTGTTTACCACAGGTCTGCCTATATAAGTTGCCTCGTTCATATTATCCAGGTTTGGTTATGGCCAGCAGAAAAGTGCACAGACAACCACATAGCTCAGTATGTATCTTAAATGCTCTCAACACAATCACCTCAAGTGCTTTCCTCAAAAGCAATTGCATGCCTTCACAGTGTTAAAACTTCAAAATACTTGCAGTGATCATAGTATTTCCCCTCCCTCAAAAAAAGAAATTTGTAGGCAAAACAAGGAACAAGGCATGCAAAGTTCTCAGATATGTGGCCAGTCCACATTTTGAACATGACAACGAGAGATTCTGAATTTTTGTAGAGCTGCTTGATACAGGCAGACACACTAAAAATGTGAGTATATCAGGCCAACTGACTACGCCAATAGTATTTTAATTTCTAGTACAGTTTAAGAAATCCACTTTTGCTCTTTTCCCACAGAGATGTGGGGAGAACAGAGAAATTCTTTATTAGAAATAAAGAGGAGTTTTTTTGGAATGGACTCCACTGAATTGGACTTTGAAGATTAATCCAATCTCACAGTTAAGGAGAAAGAACGATTTTATGAGTGAGGTGTCTTGTTTAATTGTATGGGAGATCTGGATCTCAGTTCTAGCTCTAAGATAGCTCCTTAAGGCCTTAAGTAAAAGCTCATAAACATTCTGGCAAGGCACAGTTCACACTCTCAAGGGAAGCAACACATCTAATGATGATATTTTCAATATGAAACCAAGTTTAATAAATTCAACAGAAGGACAAAAGAGTTGAGAGAGAAAAACCCTTTTTTAGTGTTTACCAAATAAGTCTTATGATGATGCTGAGACCAGAGCAGGTTTCACCTACTTGAGCAAATAACGATAAAGCTTCAGGCGTCATAAAGAAATTGGAGTGTAAAACAAACACTAGTAAGACTTGACCAGGCCTTCCATCTTTTCTCAGGTCTCTTCTTCTCTAGTAAATGACTACTTCATTGCTTTGGTCTCTCCTCATACCAAAATCCAGAATTCCTCTGCCAGTCTGCCTGCATTTCTCTGAGGCAAGTTTCCTTCATGCCTGGCAGAGTTTCTCACAGTGACCTTGCTCCACAATGCCAGATCTAGGCTGACAGAGAAAACTTAGCCAGGGGAAAGATGAAGCAAACTCAGGAGATGATATCAAGAACCCAGATAAAGTCTGCTCACAGCACAAATATCAGTTCTGAAAGGTCCTTACCCTGGCCTCTCTGGCAGCTACAGACTCAGATCATCCCCTACATAAGGCTTTCACAAAAGGCAGTCTCACTGAAGTCTGCTAGTACCCAACCCACACTGAAATGATAGACTGAAGGTTAGCCAAGAACTCAAAGACATAATGTAACTTTTAAAATTGACCAGCCTTATGAAAAACATTAATACTCTCAAACTATTAATACTCTCAAACTATTAATACTTGCAAACATTAATACTCTCTAACCACCAGACACTCTAATAATGTTGATCCCAATGACCTTCCTGGCATGTATGTGGCTGTAGATGCCCATCTGCTGGAATTCCACTGTGTGGTAGCAAACGTGCCCAGAAAACATGACTGTTCATCCACACACAAGACATCACAACATTCCCATAGTATTCTGGTGAGGTCACAGCACAGCCAAAAGTTCAAACACCTAATGGAGTGAGATTACACAGCAACTGAACTTGGGTGACTGCTTTCTATATAGAAGCTTTGATATTGTTTTCTCTGTGCTCTGACAACTGCAGGGAGCAGTCCTCTGGGACTACTGACCCAAAGCAGCAGAAATGGAACACATGACTAATCTTTTACTCAAGCCCAGCTTGAGTCATATCCTTTAGTACTTTCGGCTGTGTAACTTAATTTCATGGGAGAAAGATATAATTCACTTTTCAAGAAATCAAGGAAAGAAGATTAGAGTCACCAAACAGAGGTCTGCAGTGCTGTCATACAGACTTTGGTAGACGAGGAATGTAGACAAGTCAGCAAATGTGACACATAAAAAAATGGTATCATTAGAGTGAGAAAGAGGAAAAAGGAAAAAAAAAAACATCAAGACAAATCTGAGACAGATAACATAGAGTATTATTAAACAGAGAATAATCATTATGATTCCTATTATTGTAAGAAAAGAAAAATCACAATGCTACTGTACTTCCTTTTCTTTGACAGCTCAAGATTTACACCTGTTCTGGCTGTGAAGACATCAATCCTTCCTACTTAACCAATAACAGGCAATGCCAACACTGTCCCTGAAGAAACAAGTTGCTCAGGATCCCCCAAAAAGTATCTGACAATTGCTGAGATTAGCACCCACAAAGGAACTTATTCAAGTACCTGCCACACAGGGCTTCCCCCTGCCAATCCCCCATTCGGTGCCTTAATCTATTTCCAAACAAGCACCCTCACAGTGACCTGAAATGAAATCCAATGGCACTGCCAAGAGAGTCAGCAGGTAGCACAGTCTGCCCAGTGGTGCTCAACCTACTGAGGCAACCAACTTGTCTGACTCTCTGGTGCATCCTGTCCAAAGTACAAGAGCAGAAGAGAGAATTTTGGTTCAGTTTCTGCCCTGATCCCAGGTGTGTTTGTTGACAGAATGTTACAAAACGGGGCTACTGCCTCAGAAATCCTTCATAATGTGCACAGCACAGACTTCTCAGGGCAAGACAAAGAGCTCTCCTTTGTGTACAGGCAGAGGCATCACTTCTTTCTCTTTCCAACCGGTGTGAAAAAGGAACAATTTATGTCAGGAGAGGGAATAATGGTTATTACTCCTCTACCATCACCTCTTCACCTCTAGCCCAGGGAAGCAGAAAACAGACAGACTCTGTGTCACAAATCAGCCACGGAGCCTCTTTCCTGAAGCTCATCTGTCACCCAGCCCTACCAAGGGTTATGAATACCACGGAAATACAGCTCACAGACAGAATATTTGCTGAAAAGGAAACAGGGAAGGCTGGGGGAGGGAAGTCTTTTCTGTATGGAAACCAAGTAAACATCACCCAGAAGAACAAAGGTCTGTGGAGAACAGCTGGTGCCCCTCATTCAGAGGGAAGGATGACAGCCTGTCCTTTGTTATCCCAAAGGCCACATAAGAGGAAGCAGCTGATCAGTGGGAGGCACAAGGACAGCAGCCATAAGGAAACAAGTATTGCTGCTAAAGATGAGAAAGAAAAGAGGAGATAGAAAAAAGCTGAAAAAAAACCACTAAAGAATACCCTGTTTCTTTTGTAGATGCAGTTGAAACCTACAGCTGGGCAAATCCTAAACACCCTCAATAACTGAGATTTGGATACAAATCATCCAAGACCAGGCTCATGCAAGGAAATAATATTCCACCTGGGAGATAAAAGAATGAATTTTGCTTAATATTTCTCTGGCACAGCTGGTTGAATCTGACTACAGTCTCCTTTCCCTGGCACTGAATAAAACTCAGAAAAACTCTCAACTGATGCTTCTTAAAAAAAGGGGCTGCTCTAAAGAGCTATTTTTCATCCCTGTAGTCATGAGGACTAAAACCAAAATATAATCATGCTATATGTTCTTCCATTTTTACTTCTCCATACAGCTGCAGCAAAAGATCTCTTTCCTTATGATTTTTTCAGCTTCTCACATTTTTATTCCAACTAATCCTCACATGCCATAATCCCCTCTGGAGCAACACTGCAGAACATCACATTTGGAGAATATGCAGACAAGGATAAAACTATAGCTTTTTTTCCTCTCTCAAGATCATGAGGCATTTTACAACTGAGCATCTCAGCAGCCCCGTGAAGATGAGCATTCATTAGACTGTTTCAGCAACATTTTGTTCAATAAGGAAAAAGAGCAGTTTCCATGTATAATTAAAAAACCCCAAACATGCTGTTACAAGCAGACTTTTCTGAATTTAAAAACTCATTACCCTGTTTTTGTTTCTTTGTTACAGAAGTTTGAACCATTTGCCCTAGCAAATGTAGCAGAACTAAAAACTGTTTCTAATACTGTTTCTCCAGACTCTGTTGTTTCAAAATAATACCATTCTTCTATCATAAGTCTACTATTACACAAATTAAAAAAATATATTTTCACAAAATATAAAACAGGAAAAGAAGAGCAGATGAAACAGGTATGGGCTTTCTCTGAATGGAGTGTGTGATGTTCCCACCAACCCCAAGATCCACAGACTTACAAGATTTTCTTTCATATCACACTCTCAAACGTTTGCACTAGAAGCACAAACCCACTTGGTAACAGATATACACTGTTAGCCTCATGCACAACAGATACCTCATGTCAGAACATGCCACAGACCTGCTCCATCAGGAGTGATGGTTCCCAACTTCACTGCCAGGGGATAACCCGTCTCCTTGTAGTGCTCCATGGCGTGCCCGTTGCCCCCACTGCCATCAAAGAACCACTTCCCACACAGCACAGAACCATCTGTCAGGTTCAGCCACAGATTCTCCCGCAGGTCACACTTTGAGCATTTCCAACCACTGCAAGAGGAAACAGGAAGAAACAACAGAAATATGTAAGGCAGGAACCAGTCCCGTTTTTCCCATTATGGCAGGTCAAACCAACCCACACACCCAGCTCAGAGTCATGCAAGGGAATTGTGGGCTGAGTTCCTGGCTTTGGTTCAGTTACCCTGGACTGGATTCGAGAGCCAACAAGGAACAAACCTTATCACCCTCACCTTGGGGGAATCCTAACACCATTGTCTAACTGTACAAGTGTTTTGGCGTGTTTAGATGCCTGTAGCTCTTCTTCCCAGGAGTCAGATTCCTGCTTCCTGTAGGGTGATTTTGCACTTAGGAGCGCATCACAAGCTATCGTCACCTGGAAGACAAACGTATGTCAATCAAAACCTAACACGGTTCAGTGACTGGACAGAACTTGGCATTCAGCCTATTGCTAACCACACACAGAACTGGTTATCAGTAAGACTATTTATACACTCAAATATGCATCTAATCTTTTAGAGCGCTGTTATTATTTTAGCAGGAGGGTAAGCACATGTACTATGTGAGCTTTCCCAGGACAAGCTGGCACCATAAGGGAAGAAATACAGGAGGTAAAGGAAATCCAAGAAATAAAGACAACTTATAAAAATGACTGACCCTCTATCGTAGCTGGTTAAGAAAGATCTTTATGTCCAAACAAGCACCACACATAAGAAAACAAAGCACCATCTCGGTAAAAACAGAAACAGAGAAATTCCTATGGCCACTTTCACACACTCACTGACCAGTGCTGGTAACTCTTCTATATTGGGTAATGAGATTTCATAGTGATCAGGAAATATAACAAGTTTTGCTTCATCTTCATATTCAAAGTCCTCACTGTTGAGATCACTGTTTGTCTCTAGATCTGGAAAACAAGATGGGGAATGTTAGGAGACTGTCCCGCCATCAAGGTTCCGAAATTGTGGCAGGGGTACCACTATAAGCACTGCTTGCCTGGCATCAGCCTGCATGTTGACACTGTCAGTAGTTTCTTCTGGCTAGAAATGTTTGTGAAATCCTGATCTGAACTGAAATCTGACCATCCTGCATGAGGACGTACTGAGGACCAAAACTTCCACTTAATGTCATCCCCAGTCACAGACATGGTTGATTTGTCTCCTCTCCAAGCACTGCCCTGTTGCAGACATCACAGTCTGCAAAGCAGTTAACAGAATTCTGCTCATCTGGGACAAAAATCAGGGTGTGCCTTTTACCCAGGATCTTGAAATGCTATACAATATGAGACCAGGCACACTACACATGCCCAAATTGCAGAGCACAAATAAAAAGAGCACCCCATATTTCCCAGATCACAGACCTGGCTGAAACGTGCTATGGCCTCCATCTATCTTGAACCTGTGTCCTTTCCTGCCATGAAGATGTCCCTGTCTGGAAGTATTCCTGCATCTTATCCACGGTCTCAAATAGCTACAGCAAGTACAGTTACACTAACATTATCCCTCTCAACTCCTTAACCACTGTAACTATTAGTTTAAAAAGCATGCATTAACTACTAAAGCTTTCTTTTGAAGATCAAGCCTTTCACAGTGTTTGTGTACATTCTTCCACTGTAAGAATTATTTTTTTGCTTAAATATGAACTTTGATCATGCAACATCAGCTACAATGTTTGTCCAGAAATATGCGGACCCAGAGAAAAGCCTGGAGGGAACTAAATACATAGTGTTTGTATCTCTATCTTCATGAAAAAATATAATTATTAGTTAACATAATTATCTCATAGTGACAAGACTGAGTTAAAATCTTGCTCAGTTCTTTCCAGGACAAATGAAAAAGTTTAGACCAAACATCTACACATTGTGTCAGACATTTCACAAAATTCAATTGCAAGAATATGCCAGGCAATGATGGGATCTTCTAGATCCTTCTCCCATCTGGAGATGCGGGATCTACCGTATTCTGATGTATCAGACAGTCACTGACAGAATAAAGCTCAACCAAAAATGAGACACATTAGTGGTAGCCAAAGCTGGCTCTTATTTTCATTCCAAGTACATGCATATGCTTGATGAATTCCTCAATACTAAACAAGCATTGGCAGCGACGACTGCACCCCTGGGAATGCCTGAAATCTCAACTGTATGTTTGAGAGAAGTGAGAATGACAAAAGCCAGACACAGAAAATTAAGCTCTCTGTTTACCCAGAGGGTAGTAACAGACTGAACAACTCTAATGATAAAATGAGTATCAAAAGATATTTTAACTTGACCTCTTGAGAGGAACATCGATTCTTGGCTCACCTGCTGCACCAGCCAGCCCTGAGGGGTGACAACACCCCCTGTCAGTGACTTCCAGCAGCATGACCTCTCTCTCTCTCAGCAGCAACCAACAAAAGCCCCTTCTCATCAGCTCAATACAGACACAAAAGCAAGAACTTTCTCTCATGCTGAAAGCATGACATTTATACAGAAAATATTAATTCTTTACTAATTCCCCAAATCACACTATTTTCATAATTAGCCCTTCTCTTACTGAAGGGAGAAGAGATGACCAGAAATCTCACTTTACTCCAGGCTTCTTTCCCAGGTTGTATTAGAGCCCTGTGTCTGATAAATGAGCCAATCTCCACAGATGCAATCTGTAGCTGCTCTTTCGTTCTATGAAGCAAAGAAAATTAGTATCTCCAAGCCCATGATACACATGGCAACACGTCACAGAGAATTTTCACATAATGCCCAGAAATTTGGTGGTGGCCAGCGTAGCAAAACTAAAAGTACTGACCATCTCCTAAACAGGACAGAGGATAAAAACTCAGTGTGTGTTCAGCCAGGTTTGGAGGCAGCAAATACCTCTTCCAGGGCTGTGGTCACACACTGTCTCAGCCACCAGAGGGAACCTGGCGCCAGCTCACTGCTGGGATCTGCGGACATGTGTAGGACCTGCCGGTATCTTCATTTCCTTGAGATACTGACACTGAGTTTATATTATTTACAATCTGCTGTATAGAAACAGCACCGGCACTGTTGCCTGTGTTCAAAATTCAGGCACGCACTGCAGCTCATCTCACGACAGCCAGGGAGCAGGGACTTTACTGCTGCTGACCTGACCTGCATTTGAACCAGTGATCCAGGGATGAAAGACTGAGTATCCTATTAGCAATCATCTGCTGCCACCGAAGGACTTCACATGCTTGGGAGCATCAGCCTTCTGCGTGCAATGGGTAGGGAAGGAAAGTTCCTTTTTACCTTCTCAGGCTTCATACCATTCACATTAGCAAAAAAGCAGAAAACAGTGTCCCATCAGCATGGAACTCTGGATGTCTGACACTCCAGTTTGGCAGCATCACATGCCTTGTTTTAAAGGAGACATACAGCTTCGTAACAGTCCCAGGAAACACGATGAGGATTTAACTGGCTTTTGAAGGTGACCATGTAAAGCTGGTACACTTCCACCCACACACCTACTCCCTCTGACTAGGAATTAAAAGGGACTGCCAGTGCTTTCTGGTACTTATCAGTCTGAAGACAGTTTCTCAGGGTCCACTACATGAGAGTGGAAAGGACTTCTAAGGTCACTGACTGAAATCTCTTGATACAGCAGATGACCATATAAGCTAATCCCTTTGGCTGACTGTCAGAGAGACCCTTAAAGGATTTTAGCTAGAAACCCCCAAATCACTACTCATATTTTAAATCTTGGCTTGTGTGTGCTGAGAGCCATAGTTGTAAAGTTCAGTAGAAATTTCTACCTGCATTAAATTTTCTGTGCCTGTGCAAGGGCCATCACAGCTGAGAAAGAATGAGGATAGATATAATAAAAACAGATGCCTGTTACTTTCGAAGGCAATGGAGCCCACACTAAATGAGGGCAGAGGTTTACTCTGAAGCCATTGGGCATCACGTGCAGTCTGCAGGCAGTTTCAAACTAGTGCAGAATTTGAGAGAGGAGTAAGAGTAACTTAATTATAGGAAAGAGGAGCAGCATGAAATCTACTTGCAAATGGAGTATATTTGATTAAAAATTACTCTGAAGGCACTGAAAACCATGAAGTTTCAAGAACTATACTTCATCCAAAGCTGTTTCTTGGACAAAGATGTTCTTCTAAGATGCACTGTGAGAGCACCTCTGGGCAAAAAAAAAAGCTTTACTCAGTTTTAGGACTTAGCCACAAGAGAACCAACCAGTCTGGAATTATTCAAAGAGTGACAGCTTGATGGTCATTGTCCACATGCCATTATTTCCCTTCCAGTGGACTAACAGTCCCAGTTAAACATTGCAGCCACTAAAACAAAGTATCCATAGGCCATAAATGTTGTGCTGGGAGGCCAGGACAACAGGCAAAGCAGAGTAACAGACATGTTAAAACAGAGGTTCAACTGACGTTGTTATTTTGGGCAAGTGGTCAGTAGAGTAAATTTACTCCACCTCAGAGGCATCACTTAGTGACGGTGAGAAAAGCATTGCAGCTGAGCTGACTGAAAACAGCAGCTGGAAGACAGAGTACTGTAATGTAAACCAACCCAGCAGAGGGGAAGAAAAGGAGTGGATGTGCCCAGATCAGATTTAGACAAGTTACCAACTGACTGCACTAATTATAGTGGCATAAGGAGACTCCAGACAGGACCCCCAAACAGGATTTCCTGCGCAAATGGATGTGTCTGTGTGTGTGTGTGAAAGGGAATACAAACATGAAAATTGAGTGAGGATGTCGACTAGCGAGGCTACAACTAATTTTGAAACCCGAGAAAGACATCTTGGGAATCTGGGCTTGATCCTGTTCTCACTGAAAGCAATGAACAAATTTGCATGGACTTGGAAGTGGAGGCTTGAGTCTTCAATCCAAATAATTTCTTCCTGAAGCCTCTAAATAATAGTGAATTGCAGCAGCAGCACTTTGCAAAATATAAGCTTTTCAGTTCATTTATCTTCGGGCACATTCAAAACCCTGACCTCATCAGATGAACTAGCTTAATTTTCACAGTTTTAACTAAACCAGCAAACCATTAAGACTCAATAAGTGTAAGGTATCTGCTCACCACTCTATACTTAATTCAAACTTAGTGGCAAAGCCAGAAAACAACAGGGTCACTCTTGGTCTAATCCGTTCCACTACCACTGCTGGGGAGTATGCACAACTTTACTGGGCTAAACTGTCAAAATATTGTCAGGAAATGCTCAAATTCTCCTACATCACAGCTTTTCACTCATAGATACGTGCTTACTTACATAAATATAAATTTACACCACTCATGGTAAAAGTCCTCTTCAGAAGCTCACCAAACAAAAACATCCTCACTGAAAACAGGGTTCTGCTCCTGGCCTGGGAGAACTAAGTGAGGCTGTGGTCAGATCCAGTACAGCCACTCTTAGGAATGGTCTTTACACTTAGAAACAGTAGCCATGAGGCAGGTGCCATCCAGGAAAAGCTCAGCAAGTTTACAAGTTCTCCCAGACTCTCCAAGTGGAAGTTTTGTCTTCCTTTCCAAGACCTTCTGAGACCAGCTGTGTGTCACGGATACCACTCCTCACTGACACTCTTCTCACCAGCAGCCCCCATAGATCTGCTGACAGAGCTGTTCATCTGAGGACTTCAAAACACTTTTAATTGATGGTCTGTCTAAGTTAGCCCTGACTTTGCTCAAAACATGTTATGCTTCCTACTTACGTAGAACACTCACAACCAACACTCTCCAGCCTTCTCCAAAAGAAAACCAAACCAGAACGTGCCCCAAACCTAAGCATGTGCACAAACACTTTCCTATGAACTTTCTCATGTTTCGGGAAAGATAAATCTTCCAGCTGACTGACCCAACCAGTCTGTGTTTCTATTGCATTTACTAGATAGCAGCAGTGCTAGAAAGTAATCAGAACACCCAAAAGATGTTTTCCTAATACTAAGGAGATTGAAAAGGGTTTAGTATCTTTAATAGTTTTACATCAAAGAGGATTACAACAAGCAATGTAACAAATGCCCAAACTGGATTGACTTTGTACACAAAGCTTAAATCTCTGGGCCTTCACGGAATTATTCAAAGACACCTAGAAACCTAGGAATGTTAGGAACACCTAGGAATGTTAGAGTGACCCCCTGATCATTGTCTGTTTTTTGTCTGACAGGGTGAGCCCCAGATGGCAGGTTACACACCTGACTGGTAGCAGCCAGTTTGGTGTAAACCTCTGCCACAGGACAAGTTAACCATGAGCCAGCAACGTGCCCTTGGGTCCTCTAAGAAGGCAATGGGGAAGGCCAGTCCTGGGGGACAATAAGAAGAGTGTGGCCAGCAGGTGCAGGGAGATCATCCTCCCCCTCTACTCTGCCCTGGCGAGGCAGCATCTGGAGTACTGTGTCCAGTTCTGGGCTTCCCAGTCCAAGAAAGACAAGGAACTACTGGAGAGGGTCCACTGGAGGATTACAAAGATGATCAGGGGGGTGAAGCATCTCTTTTATGAGTAAAAGCTGAGAGGGCTGGACCTGTTCAGCCTGGAAAAGAGACTGAGAGGGGATCTTATTAACACATACAATTATCTTAATGTCAAGAGGATGGGGCCAGATTCTCTTCAGTGGTGCCCAGTGACAGGACAAGGCACAACAGGCACAAACTGAAACACAGGAAGTTCCATCTGAATATGAGAAAAAACTTTACTTTGAGGGTGACAAAGCACTGGAACAGGCTGCCCAGAGAGGCTGTGGAGTGTCCTTCTCTGGAGATATTAAAAACACCCCTGGACTGGATCATGTGCAAGCTGCTCTAGCAGGGGATTGAACTAGATGATCTACAGAGGTCCCTTCCAACCCCAACTTTTCTGTGACAGGTGCCCAAGGACACAATGAGAAAGACAGAACTAAAACAACCTGTTCAGATGAGAAGTCCAGCAGCTCTGAACCAATGAAATAGATGTTGGATTAAGAGATAAGATGCCAAATTTTGCTAACCACCTCTGCTGCTGTCACATGCAAAATCATCAAATCAGCTGATCTCTCTGTGTTTTTTGTTTCCTCAGCTATGAATAAGTAGAGCAGTAATTCTTTGTTCTTTACTTTAAACATGGCCAGTAAAATCTGCTGAGCCAAAGAAGTGGATACAAAGCATTTGGATGCATGGAAGTACTATCTCCAGGATCAGAGCAGAGAGTTGATACCATTTTACTCCCAGTCATCAGGGACTGAAGTAGAACAACTGACCAGATGAGATAAATTTTCAAAAGCGCATTAGATTCCAGAAGTATGGATTAAATGGTGATAGTTCCATGCGCTAAATCCACCCAGTGAAACCGCACTGCCTTCAGAAGTTCCCTGGGACTTGGAGTACCTGGAACTGCTGTACCAGATCTACTTAGTGGGAACAAAATGCTCATGTGCAAGGATGGAATTTGAGGACTTCAACATGGCACATCAGAGACTATGCCAGTACCCTGTGTGCTGGCACAGCCCAGCAACAGGAGCCTCCTCCAAATGTATGCAGAAGATCAGCAAGAATAGAAGCTGACCATACTTTTGTACTTCATGTTTACATTTATATTGCTAAGACTGTACAACCATTGCTGCATTGCAGTCAGCTTTGTTTCTGAACCAATTCTTTTATAAGCATTCAGTGGCAATCATTATTTTCAATGTAGACTGGCAGTAAATGGCATTTAGACCAGCATCTGTGATGTAACAGTCTTTTCCTACAAAAGAAGTTTAATTTCTTTATGACTCATCTTCAGACCTTTTTCTTCCTTAGTCCTTGTAAGACTTACTCCAGACATTAACGAAAACAATTTAATCGATCACAATCTGCAGAGGCCTCTTAGGGACACATTCCACAGATCAAAGCAATTCCAAAAGAAGGTCATGCTATTGTTTCCCTTTAGCCATAAGAGCTGGCAATTGTAAAGAAAACATTTAACCTCTGCATTACCTGAAGAAAAATTCACTTTTCACTATTAATACAGAGAGAATAAATAATACATGAATTGGAGAAATACCACAAACGGTAGGAGAAGAGAGAATATAGGCTTTGCATCATATTCTCCTCATCCATATTTATGAGGCCCTCAGGTTTTCTGGGTAATCTGAATAAATGGATTTTGGATGATATGCACACGGTAAGAAAACTGCTTTCCATGAAGCAAGGGGATATAGATGTGGATGTAGCAGAATTAGAGATGCTTGTACAGTTCTATTCATTACAGGAGAGACCATGACATCACTTAAGAACATTTACCTGTGTAACAATTTTAAAATGGCATCAAACCTTCCTATGACCACCTGCTGAGCAGAATTGTGCCACATTGAGGCCCTGATATATCTAAACATTAAGTATAGATAAACATTTTAATAAAAGGGTGCTTTGTGGAAATCACAAAGAGAGAGAATGGACCGAATCAGTCAAAAAATGTTATCAGAGCCTAGGCTGTTTGAGAATAGCTGAGGGCCTATTTCAGGTTAAAGTGTTTCATGTATATATACACACACCTCTCAATATGCACCAAAATTGCTAAGAATTACTTATTTGTCTGGATAAACTTTAAAAACAGGTACCAGAAGTTAAAAACCAAACAACAGAAAAAGAAAACCCACAAGGAGCCCCAAAGGCAGACACAATGGTGGACAGAACCCAAGTACACAGAGAGACAGGGTCAGAAAAGGACTGTGTGGAAGCAGCTGCTCACAATACCTAAAAATAGCTTAGCATTCCTCCTTTTTGGTAAAGCTCCACCAGATGCTCCTGGTACCTTCTGGAAAGAGAGAAAGAAACAATTAAAAATCCATCAAGTAAGACAACAGTAAATCAGCCCACCCCATCACCATTTCTGACACACATCTGTCTGCTCACAGTCCTTCTATCAAATCACAGTCCTTGATGAGCAAGAATTTAAATTCTCTTCATTCACATCAGGCACTGGGACTCAGCTCATCATTGCCCACCACTCTCATGGACTGAGGAAGCTCCACCTGAATCCTTCACTCTTTTCTCTGGAGTAATTAAGCAGAGGGTGTCTCATGGTCAGATTGCTGTCCTGGCACCAACACAGTTACATCCAGCACCTCTCGAACTTCTCACCACTAGATCTCCAACAGTATTTCCTAATGATTGAAGCTGAATTACAGGGAGAAGAAAAGGCACACAACAGACTCAACCCTTCATAACCAATTCCAGTAGGACCACTTCGATGTAATGCATTAGTTCACTTAATTTTCTTCTTCTCAGAAAAAAAATGCTCTTTTCATCAGGATCCATGTCTGCTTCCATCAAGATGAATCCAAATTACCACCATGTTTTCTTTATGTATGGAGGAAACTTGACAACACCCAAGCAATTGTTTATTGGGATTTTATTGTACTTTTTTAATTCAAGCTCCACAGCAGAGAACAGCAACTTCCAAGTGAGATTCAGTTTCAACCACCACTTTTGCAGTTCAGTATACTTCAAACTACTATGGAAAACAGTAGTAGCTGAGGAAATGTCAAAGTCAATGCACTTGCTTCTTACGCTGTTTATTAAATGGCACCATTAAATAAATCAAATTACATCAAATAAGCCTCTGTGGCTATGTGATGCCAACATGATGCATTACGTAGTGTGTAATGTTAGTGTAACTGGCAGGGTTGTCAGGCAACTTTTTTTTTTTTTTTAATAATAATACTGGGATACAACAGGTGGAGAGAAAACAGCCAAGAACCTGTCAGCCTAGGGAAGGTTCATGTTCACCTCTGCTCCTTCACAGGGAAAAGGGTCACATATTTTGGGTGGTTCCCTTCACCATGTAAATAAAGCTTTGGCCTGAGCAAATTGCTTGAATCATCAGTGAGGTCTTATACATCATAGGAAAATTTTCCATTCTTAGAAAGAGCAGATGCCAACAAACACCCCTTGGCTGCATTTAAGAACAGAATCCATTATCCACATATAAAAGCCCTAGGGAAAAGGAGTCAGCGTTGCAACCGCAGCATTTAAAATAAAAATAAAAAAAATTCTTCAATCAAGTGAAAATAACAAGCAGAACCTTTCTTTCCTTAATACTACTGGAATTTAACAAGTGGAAAGGAAGTAGCCAGGAATCCAAATCTCTTTTAAAAGAGTAGCAGCAAGAAACAACACTTACAAATCTATTATGAATAAATTAAAAATACCCCAAGGACTGTTGTTTGCAATACTAGGAAGCTCCAACTGAATTCTTATGTCACCAAGTAGGGTATTGTGAAAGTCATTAAGATTAGAGATTTCAAAGAGAAAGAATTCACATGGAGTGTTTATATTTAATTCAGGCTGGAAATTATTTCAGTTGAACACACTGGAATTGCAGATGCCCAATATTCCTGAAAAACCCACAACCTGACAGTTTTACCTTGTTTCTCCACATGTCAGAAATCACTGAAAACACTCCCCATTCACAAAACCACTTTGGTTTCTAACAGATGTAACACACCCAGCGAATGGGAGGGCACAGGAGGCATCAGCAGTGGCATTAAATTCCATTTGTGATGCTTCTTGGACAAGGAGACAGCACAGCCTTTTCTGCATTCCCTTGAACTGCACCAATGTCACACTTTTTATAACACTGCCATCCCTGAATAACATCCAGGAAGCCATCACTGTAGGAACCGTCATGTTTCTCTCCTAGTGTTTCCAACAGGGCTGAGGTATCACTACAGCACCAAGCTAAAGCTGTGCCTGGAATTGAATAGTACCCAGTCAGCTGTATTCAAGCCATACACTACAGGAAAGTGGCTGACTGAGAAATTCTGAAAACTGAAATTCTGCGGGGAAAAAAAAAAAAGAATTTTCTTTATTTAGCTAAGAATTTTACCAGAGGGTGCTCCACAACTTGCACCTTGTGCACATTTCTGATGATTCAGCAGCTGCCTCTGGTGCTGATCTGCCACTGGCAGATACCCCAGTTCTACTTAAGCCAACAGGCTGAAGATGTGACCCTTATTTTCTAATTGAACTGTGACAAGATTCCCAACTGATGAATCCAAACATCTTCGGAAGCAAACTGGGATTTCTGCAGCAATGCAGTGCATTCTACAAGGATGATGCCAAGGGAACCACAGGCAAGAATAGCAGCCTCACTGAAAGAATCTTAACATACCATATCCAATGCCTTTGGCTTTACTGTATCCCACACAATCAAAAGCTTGGCTTAAAAAACCCAAACCACAATGCAGCATGTGCCAGACACTTCCTAAAACCACTCCAGTGAAGGCCTGATGTTTCACATTGCTCAAAGGAAAGGACAGCACTTAAGAAGCAAACAGCCATGGTAAAAAAAAATCCACAGCTAATATATGAGGAATCCTGGCTATGAGCCCTATCAGATGATGCAATCTTCACCTGCACTGTATAGTCAAACCCTGTTTCCTAGCACATGACCCAGAGCACCAGTGCATTGCCACCTTCAAACACAGAGCCAGCCCTCTGCCACATCCTGATTCTCAAGGAGAAAAACAGGAACCACTGAACTAGTTCAACAGAAGGGGTATGCAACACCAAACAAATGCTGGGATATTTTTCTCCATTTTGGAGTTCTTCAGCCTAATCTTTATCAGGAAAGGAATTTTTGAGGCCTCCTTTTAATTCCAGTTTGCCCTAACATACTGGAAGGAAGTTATATAGTAGGAAAGCTGGCAGGATTTCTGCCCACCTGTCTCTATATAGCATCTTTCAGAAGTGTTAAAGTCAGTCAGAACAACTGTTGCTAAAACTAGACTAGGCTCTCCAGAAACTCAGTTAACGGTGTGAAGTAAAATGTTGGTACCATCCTTAGAAAGAAAAGCAATTCTTAAATATAACAAACATTATTAACAATCTCAACCTGGAAGACGTCCCTGTAATTCTGATAAAATATGAACAGTCATCTACTGGAAATAAGATAAATGGTCAGGGCACTTTAGGTAACTCAGGGTCTTCATCACCCAGGGGAAACATTGCTGTAGAATGAGAAACAAGTATTTAACCCACTCCAAGCAGCTATTTTAAGCCCTCTAACTTGCCAATACAGGCAGAGCTTATGGGAGAGTGACCATAAGCAAACCCAGATCAGAAGTCATTAACAGCCCCTTAAAGATGTCAGACAAACCACACACAGACATGTTATGAAGCAAAGGTTATAAGTTGCTGTTGATATGCAGTGATAGTATGGAAGAACAATGAACACAAAGTTTGTACGTACCCATCCCTGTGTGGGGGGTAGACTAAAGGAGGGGCAGCGTGTGTCTCTAGAATCCAGCATTAATTTAAGCTAAACTTAAGATCCCAGACCAGGTCAGGATTTAGCTGTACAGGAGTTTTAAGATGAAAAGAAGTCCTGTCACCCTGAGATGAAACATCATACAAAAAGTAGATCTTTTAAGAAAGAAGCTTCCAGTCAGATCTGAACCAAACCCAGTAATTCTACACTTCAAAGGTAGGTTTCAGAAAAGTATTTAGCTACCTACAGTATGAATATAATATGCAGACAATATGCATGTGATATGCAGAAACAAGCAGTGAAAAAGATCACTGGAAGTCAGGAACAAGCTGCCTTTAAGATCTGACACTTTAGGGCTTTTGATTCATGTCAGAACTGAAGTTATAGGATTGCCTGGGATCCAAGCACCTGAATTTGATATCCAGCCCCAAATCTGAACATGTTCATTTCTGCCATTCAGGATTTGGTCTGTGTCTGAAATGCATCATCCAAATAAGCACAAGAGACCAAGAACTGCTGGGTAGTTAGCTTGGAAGCCACAAGTCTCACCTCTATCACATGGCGTTTCAGATGCAAATACACACATTGTCCTGTTTTCCGGTAATGCCTCTCAATGTGTTCCCTTCCAAATCCCAGAAATGTGTTCATGCACACATAGAGACCTCCTTCTGAATCCTAAAAGGAATTACACAAACAGTTACAACATAGAAGGAACTGAACGGGACAGAAAGGACTCATTAAAAACCCCCAAAGAATTGCAGACCCTTTCTGTTATCACACAAGCAATTAAAATACGGCTTTTGTAGCACATCATGGTGTTTACATTATCAGTTCTCTAAGACACTTCCACATCATACCACATATCATATCACATCATGCCACAGCCTACAGAAACTCTTTGAAATGGGTTACAACTACAGATTAGTGATTGTCCAAATTGGAGGTCTAGAAGTTAGTCTTGAAAAATTCCACTTGAGTGTCAAATCCACAGAGATTTGTAGGCACAGAAATTTGTAAAGCATAGAAATAATGAAGCACAGACATTGTTTTGAAACAGTAGAACTATTTTTCGCCATTTGATTGCAAGAAGATAATTCCAAATCAGATCAGCAGAGGCAATGGTCCAGGGATTCAGCCTGTCTGAGGAAAACAGATCTCAAGTGACCTCACAGCTTTTAAAACTGGCTAACAAAAAATTGGCAAGTGTTTTGTGTACATTCTTCAGTATCTGTCAGGGATTCTCTCTATTCATGCAACTAGAGAGCATGAACACAAGGGGACTACAAAGGAAATATAAAGATACATACTCGTGGTACTGATCACAAATGCTGACATGTCAGTAACATAATCTGGCAGAAGTCCCACAGCTTTTTGCTCTCCCAAAAGCTGAGTGTTGATGCTGGCTGTTACCAGGGCCTTGCTCAGTTTTAACACCACTCCGAGACCTCTCCTGTATCAGGCTGCCAGGAGAACTTTCAGTCATCTGCTCATTGGTGTTGGATCAATTTTTTCAAGCCCTCTAACATGTATTGTTTTGAATAGGTGGTGCATAACAAAGATTGAGCCTTTCAGAAGCTCTGTGACCTTCCTTCTATTGTGAGTATGTTTGTACTGTTGGATAGTACAGAACATCTCATATTAAATTCCTCAAAGAACAATACGAACTAAACTCATCAATGGGTACCTTAGAAGGAAATTTTTTTAAAAAAAAATATATAAGTAAGGATAATTATCTCCAGAAACAAGTCATGTTAGATGCACACAAGTATATAAATATGTATTGAAAATTGTTACAGCAACAACTACTTCGACAGGATACCATCTGATCATGCCACACAAATTTAAACCAAGCTTGAATGTGACACTCTAAACCCAGTTAATTCTCCCCAGCCTGTTTCAAAGACTGGAACTGAGTATTTCTGTAGGACTTGAAGGAATCCAAACTCCAGCTTACCTACACCACCCATAAGTGTATGCTACTCTTTCAAACATGTTCCTTTCTATCAATACAACTAAAGCCAGAACTGAAGAACTGCCTCAGACTCCAATAAATACTGTTATTTCCAAAGCAACCAGCAAAGCCATGAAGCTGAGGATCAAAACATGAAGAAAGACCAGAGAATGATGTTTCACCCCAAGACCTTAGAAAATACTCATCTCTTCCACTTTTCTTAATGGGAACCAACACATACAAACTTCAGCTTTTCAGATTTAACTGAGAGGTGAACATGTAATGAACTACAGAGCTGTTGCTTTACCTACTTCTAAAGGTCAAGAATTGCCTTGAGCATTCCAGAATTAAAATATGCAATCTGAAGCAAGGGTTTAGCCCATCTGCCATTCACACTTAACATACACCATGAAGTCGTTCTTCCATATCACAATGATTACATTTGCAGATGAAACTATTTAGCCATCTCATTTCTGATCCACATAACCCCTGACATTCTACATAAAAAAAACCCCACAGCTATTTTTAATTTGAAATATTTACAGTCAAATATTCACAGCCTTGAGAACAGGGCTGATAGCTACAATTGCGCTCAAAAGTAATAAAGTTGCTGAAAGCAAACTCCAAATCTAGTATTCAAAATATTCCCCAAATACAATCGTATTTAAAATGTACTACCTTTATTTTAATTTCCGCTACTCTTTCACAGATTTATCTACCTGAAGGCCCATTATACTTTTGCTGTCTGCTCTTCTATCCTGTATTCCAAATCCTTTTGCATTATCTCCTCTGAGCAAGCCATGGATGCGTCCTCTACAAGAGGATCCTATAGGTACCCAATCTAAATAAAAATATATAGTGTTGTTGCTCTAGGGTCTCAGGAACTTTGTTTAAAGTTTTGTTTTCTTGGAGACCAGTCCCTCTTTTTCTGGAGGGAATCCAAGAGACCACTGAACCATTTCTGAGAAGCAGCCTGTGACAATCTGACACTTTGAATATATGAGCTAAATGTAGAGTCTGAGTAAGTTGGTTGTGGTTACTAACAAAACAGTGATTTCTACTGGAGAACACAGGCAGTGTTCTCTCACACAACGTGGAAAGAAGTGGACAGACTGTCCAAAAGCCTAAAAGGTCACAGCAAAACAGGGGCCCGTGTGAAAAAGGCACCTTTATACAAAGGATTAGGTTGCCATTTGCTGCTCCAAAAAAACTCGACTCAGATCTAAGACAAACTTTGTGCTGGTTAATTTAACCCTACTGAACACACAATCAGTTCTGGAAGGAATGATATCTTACACAGGCTGTGGCATGTAAATCTTTGTATTTGACATTCATTTAAAATATGCATGAAATTTTATGCTGGAGGAAGGCGGCATAGCTAAAGTACTGAAGACACTATTTTAAACCAGAAAAATATAAATTGTCCTGACAGACAAACCCAGGAACTTCAGCTGGATATTCTTCCCCCCTCACTCTTGCTTGAGCATGAAGTGGACACGTAGTGTGAAGTTTAGGATAAAGTACAAACATTGCCTTTCCTTATTACTCCAATCTAAAGACATTGTTGGGGCTGAAGCTTGTACGTGCTCACGCCTTCATCACTACCCAGAAGGGCACTCATGAGCAGGCCAGTCTTCTCCCCTTCTAAGCAGAAGAAAAAGTGATAGCTCTTCACTTTATTTCTTCCTGTTCTTTGCTGCTGAGATGGCCACAGTATTTTATCGAGAGAGAGGGAGACACACAGTCCACACCAGAGAGAAAAGTATTAAAAAAAAAAAAAAGCTGCTCTTACTTATTTAGATAAAAATTCATGTTTTGAGGAGGGACAGAGATAGAGAATTCACAGGGAAAGAGAGCAAAAATGCACCAGTTACTCCCTCCCAAGGCTCAAAAACAGAGCAAGGAATCTGATGGGTGAGAGGTCTGGAAACACAAATGACAGTCCATGAGGACACAGAGATCACCCCGTCACTTCACACTGCTCATGGCACCAGACACTAACAGCTTTCAAATGCTACTAAACTGATCAGGATTTGAACTAATGACCTCTTATTCCATTACCAACGCCCCCAAATCATTTAGACCCCTCAGGGAAATCTAGCATTTAGCAATTTCAACTCCTGAGGTGGCTCAGACAACAATGAATTTATAAAAACACAAAGGCTGTGGTGATCTACTAACACAGCAAACAGTTACAGACTTGGGCACAGTGTCTGCTACACAGTGTTTGCTTTAGATCCTCTAGAACAATGGCAAAACTTGCTAAGATACGTATCAGAGTAATGGTGACAAAAGGAAAGAAGAAAAGGAATAATAAGAAAAACTGGGCATCTGGTAAAGAGGAGGAGAGGGAGAAGCAACAGAATCAAAACCAGGAATGGAACAACACAGATGTACAGAAACACTGATGCAAAAATATATACAAGCAGTGAAGAGGAGCCATGTACTACTGGAACAGGTGGAAGATGAGAGATATGGGAAAAGAAGAGCTGGGTGGGGCAGAGAAAGAAAGGACAAATGATCTAGGAGTAGGAAATATATTACAGAGCTTCTGATAATGGACTGTTAGCTTCAAGTGCAAGAGAAATCATTTCTCTGCCCCTCCTTTACAAAAGCACTGATCAGCACTGAATATTCTCCTATGAGCAGATTATTTCACAGCTGCTTAACAAAGATATCTGGTATCTCTGTTGTAGAGTCTAGACGGGCACACGATCAAGGCCAATCCAATACAGCACTTAAAATGTTCCTGGGAAGAAAAAGGCTGCGTGGTCCAGTCAGTCACTAAAGTGAAACCAAACCACCATTCCAAGAGGTGGATTGACTACTCATTCACATGTGTAAGTCACAGGAGAACTCCAGAGCAGGAAACACGTAATTCTGGAACAGTATCCTGGACAAGTCACAGTCACTTCATGATAAGTGAGCAAATACAATGGCAAAAACTAATGCTAGGTCAGGAGCACTTCTAAACTGCAACCAGGAATACTGAAGTTCCACCCATCAATCATCACTGTTTGGATGATCACAGATTATCCAGGAGCAGATTGTGAGGGCCACTGACAGAGGTGCCTCAGACCCACCACGGCTGCCTGCTGAGCTCAAGCCCAGTACTGCAGCTCAAGGAGCACCACCTGTACCGCTTCCATTGCAGCTTAGATTTAGGGAGCTTGATGGTTTTGGTTTTTGCAGAGCTCTGGCTGCATAGTTCCGTTGGTCACAAAGACAGTGCTGTGCTTCCAGAACAGAAAATCTGGGAAGAAGCATTGAGAGGAAAACTTATGGTTCCATAGCAGAGCTCCAGCATTGTCCATTCATCTGCATCTCTGCATTTATCATCTGACAATCCAGGTACCTTACAATCAAAGTCTCTCTGCTACCCAAAATAATCCAATCCATCATCACTCCAGATAACAGCATGGTCAGTCACATTTACAGAGGGAAAAGCTAGTAAGATCCAAATTTAAATCAATCCCAAGGAAAACCACAATGCAAATACACATTGTTTGTCCTCCAAAGCAGCACAGTTATTTCTCGTGTCAGCCACTGCAGGCACAACCCTTACTGCTCTTACATTCTCCAACTTCAGAAGACCAGTGAGTTAACCTTAGTGTTCTGGTGCACTCCCAGCCAGCAAAACACTCATCCACAGGTGTGGACAGCTTTGGTATCTCCCTGTCAAGCAACAGTACAACTTTGTTCTGACTTTTCAGGTGATCACCCACCACCAAGGAATTCATTGCCTCAGTGACTTGGAGGTCCTTTTGCAGTTAGGCCAAAATTCTTTGTCTGGAGTATTCCATTTGTCTTGGTGTGTTCAGTCCTCCTGTCTCCTCACTTCTACTCCCATTCCATCAAGGGAAACAAGATACCAGCCTACCCCTCACAGACACTGGCCACAGTGACCTTCTGATTTTCTTCAAGGAATATTGACCAAAGGAACAGCCAGATAGGAGCTGCTTATTTCCAGAAAATTTTACACGTTGTGGTCACCGATGTCCATTACACACTCCAGACTCTCAAGGATTTCAGTCTCAACTGTACTGTATAACAAAAAGCAGAGCATCAGCACAGTTTAGCCTTTGGGAATTGTCCCAATATAACCATTACAGAGTTCCTGAGCCACAAAAATGAAGTCAGCAAGATTCACAAAGGAAGCTGTTGTCAGCAGCAAGGTTTTCCAGCGGAGCAAAGCCAAGCTTTCAGCTGCTCAAACAAACACAGTCCTGCTCTCTACAGAACCAGAGAACCAGACTGCTTGGTCCTGTCCCTCTGTCAGACTCATGAGCTGTGCTGGGGTTGTAACCAATGCCCTTCATGAGGAAGGTTTCAGAGCACATCCATGTACAACTTCCGCAGCTATACACGTAAGCCTTTCTTATACTCCCATTTGTATCCCTTTTCCAGCTGTTGCCTCTCCCTCAGATGGGTCTGATCTAACATGACCAGAGGTCTTTGAAACCAGGATCCCATTAAAAGGTGGGATTTCTACAGATGAGTACTATACTTCTACAGAAATAATAGTAATTTACCTCCTGCATTCTACTGAACACAAAGTCAGGCTCATCCATCAAAAGAGGAAGAGAAGTCACAAGCAGACACAATAGGAGAGAAGAAACTACATCACAGTGGCAGAGATAGGGAAAAAGTCACCAGGAGGGAGGACTGCACCTCAAATCTGAAAAATTAGAGGTACAGGACTTCATCAGCTGAATTGCAGGGAAGCAGTTGGCTCCCAGAGCTGCTGGGCCACTCACTGGAGGAAGCAACAACCAACACTAGGCCAGGCTTGTGTTTCACCAGCAGTCTGCCTTCCCTCCTCAATTCCTGTATAAAAGAACAGCTAACTGGAGTAAGAGCCCCCATCACAGAAACACAGTTTTCCTAGAAGACACCAAAAAACCTACAGAAAAATAATTAAAATTTAAGTCATAAAAAGGCATATTTTCTCATCTTATGAGACAAGCAAACTAAAAAGTGTCACTAGGGCTCTTGAGTGCACAGAAATTTGCCTCCTGTTTCTGCCAACTTTCCTGGGAACCAACCCTAGTATGATCTGTTGAAAGTAGGCCAAATCTAAGGACATGAATTCCTCATCTGTTTAGTGGTATTTCTAACAATACCACCTTTCTGAGAAGAGCATGATACTACAGTTAATCCACGTGGAAAAAGTACACTGAATATCTACTTGTACCTCTCCTAGCTCACACTTCTGAACTCTCCCAACTAATGACTCTCATTGTAGCACAAAGGTACCATTGTTCTCAGATCTTCACCCAAGGAATTAAGATTTTAAACTCATGGAAAGGGAACATCGACCAATTCTGAGAACAGAGAAGCTGCCTACATCCACTGGAACATAGATCTTCAGTGAAAACTGTACTACTCAAATCCAGACAACAAGGCAACTGACAGGGTGACAAACAGGGTTGCAAAAGCCAGGTCTTGCTTTGCACAGCTGGAAGTAGAAGATGGAGCTACTCACACCCAGCACCTCATTTTCCTTGGCACCCCCTGACAGGAACAGCTCTGATTTTGATCTTTCCACTTTGCTTGGTCCTTTCAAAATTGCTGCTGAATCTTTCATCATCATCATCATCACCATACTTTGTACCCTAATACTCACAGGTCTGATGGTTTTCAGTGTATTTTAAAGATCACAGCACATCCTTACATGAAAAGTAATAATACACAATTAGTATGGCTAAAGAAACTTGAGTATAGAATTGCTACATTACCGGGTATGTCACTGTAACACATACAAACACTCCGAAAATTCTCTTCTTTGGAGAAGAAGAAAGGGGGATAAGGGAAAAAATGTAAACTACTGAAATTAGATCTTGTATTGGAAAAAAAAGTGACAGAACAAAACATTTTGCATTGAGCTGACTTGAAACAGAGACATGGTAAAGTTAAACTGTAACAAGGAGCATATTTTAAATGGCAAAATGAGAAGATGTGAGGAAATACTGAGAAATATCGCTACAGGAGAAAACACCTCCTCCATCAAAAATGCAATCTGGGATTTTAGCATGGCCAACAAAATCAAGAGCATGTTTTTTAACACTGATCATCTGCTTTAACATTATAACAAAGCTAACAAACAAACAGTGTATCTTCTTTCAAAAAGAGGCAGTAACCTCAACAGGAAGAGGCTCACTCAGGTGATAGCCTAAGAAAATAAGTCACAAAACCAACTTAATACAAACCATAAACATCTCCCTTTAGCCAAGCACCAGCCTGTCTGTATCCCTTCACTTTCCTTCTGAATGGAAAACTGTAAAAACACAGCTTTGCTATTTTCCATTTGTAAATGACAGCGTTTTCCCCTTGAAAGCACACATTACATTTGCCCCTTAGAAACGCCGTCCCAGAAACAATATCCAGGTATCTCTTAGATTATAGGGAATTAAAAATAAAATCTGTGACAAGCCTTTTGCTCAGCTAAGGTGAGGAGTGGTATGGGCTGAAAAGCCATGGGAAACAATAAAAACTGGCACTACTTTTATTTTTATTTTTACTGCTACTGCATAGGTTCAGCCAAGCCTTTTGCCCAGTGAATGCCCATAACACAATTTAAACAAAAAGTTTTTACATTGGAGGGTAGCATTTTCCAAAATTTGAAATCTCTTTCCAACAAAGTCAAAAGGATGAAATATTACTGAGTATTGGGAAAAAACCAAAACAAAACAAAGAAATCACACATTCTGATTTCAACTCCTGCTTTTATCCACAGTTTCTGTTAAGTTTTGCTCAAATGTTTTATGCTTTGTTCAAATATATAAAGTGCTTTTGCTGTGCTTACTTGAGGCTTGTTGGAGGGGTGGTGATTGATTTGGTTTTAATCTGTGACAGTATTTAATATCCCTTCCTGCTTGTTAACAGAAGTTTTTTATAAACCATAACTTCGAAGAAGTCTGAAAGTGTTACTAAAAACATCAACCATGTGCTCGCCCAAGCAAAAATTTGAAGGAAAGATTGTGGTATATTGATTTTCCCTTCCCAAAACCTTCTTAAGTATATAATGCAATTATCGCCTCTGCGGTAGGGTCTGATTTGGCAGTTCTAATCAGCCGCCTCCAGTACAGTCAGGGCTGCTGGGTGACACTTGAGATCTGAAGAGTGTGGGTAAAAATAACCTCTGTTCAACAAGACATGATGAACACCAGACAGCTGAGTCACCTTTAAAACCAAGTTTGATTTTCTGTATTAGAAGGATTTATCAAAGAGAGAGGGAATTATTGAAAAGAAGCAGATAAAGGATTCCAAAAATCCGTCCGAAATGTGTCTTCCATTTAATATTCTGTAATGTAAACCCTGAGCTTCCTTTTGATTGCTGTCATTGACATTTACATCAATATGTAGTGCTCAATCACCTTTGGGGAAAACAGCTTCATGTGGAGAAGCAACTTTTAAAAAACTTCAGCTCTGTTTAAAAAAATGTAATTTCTAAGCACCTGTTCCTCACAAAGCATTGCCTATCTACAAAGACTTCCAGTATTACCAGTGAAGTTAAAAACGAGTCAGGCCCCAAACCTGCCACTGAACACGTGCAATTTGCAGAGCTGGTGGATGATTTGCAGGACATCATAAAAACACTACCACAGAAAGTTTGCTGCACACGAAGCATTCATCTAACAGCAAACTAACCAAGCTAGTGGGGAAATACTACAAGTTCATTGAAGTTCAGTGACGTAACTGAAATCGTGGGGGAGAAAGTGTTTTAGGGGAACTTTCACATCGATTTTCAGGATGAGCCTTTATGTTGGAAGCTTTCTCTGAAGATTTTGAACAGAACGAGCACCGAGGCAGTAGGAAAGCATAACTGTTGGCATCTGCTCGCCAAAATAAACCAAGGAGAAGGCCAGCTACTGCCCCTGTTTTATCTGCCTCGGTGTGAAAGCAAAAGCAGGGCTCTGCGGGGATGGGCAAACCCGGACAGGCAGATCAGACAGGGAAGTTTCCCCAAAAACCACAAAATCCCCGTGTCCAAGCAACCACTTGAGACTGCCTTGAGGAGGAAGATAAACAAACAAACGCAGGAAGGAGCCGCGCTACTGCGAAGGAGCCGGGGATGTGCGGGGAGCGCTCCCGCCGCTCCAGCGCAGTGCGGGGCACGGGCCGCGACCCCCGAGCGTGGGGGGGAGGCACCTGGAGGGCGAGGGGGCCACGGCAGGTGGAGGGAGGGATCGGGGGGATTTTGAAGCCACAGGGAGAGGCAGCGGCCCGGGGATGGGGCTGCCCCGGGAGCGGGGGTGCGGCGGGAAGCGGGAAGGGGCCGCTCGGGGCGGGCGCAGCGGGGAGGGGGCGCGGAGGCAGCCGGGGGTGGTTCGCTGCACTCACGGGCGAGTCGTAGGAGAAGGCACACTCCGTCTTGTAGACCCGGTCCCCTGACTTGGGCACCCGGATCGTGGGCATGTAGGGGACGAGCAGCTCGCCCAGGTCCCCGGCGGCCATCTGCGCATCGCCGCCGCGGAAGAGCGCGGCCCGCTGCATCCTCCTTCCCTCCTTCCCTCCCTCCTTCCCTCCCTGCCGCCCGCCCGCCCTGCGGAGCCGCTCTGCGCGGGCGATGCAGGCGCAGGGCAGCCGGGCCCGGGGCAGGGCGGCGGCGGGAGCCGGGCCCGAGGGAGGGCAGGGGGAGGGAAGATGCTATTTTTAATCCAATGGCAGCGGGAGTGGCACCAGCTGCGGCGGCGGCACTCGGGGGTCCCGGCGGGGGCGGGCGACGGGCAGGGCGGCGGGGCGGGATTCCCAGCCCGGTTCCCCGCCGAAGCCCCGCGTTTCACCCGAAAACCCTCGTTCCCATGAGGGAAGGACGGAGACTTCGCCTCCTGGTCTCCCTGTATAGCGCGGAGCAGTTTTCCCTTTGACCGGTAATACTCTACTACAGTCTCTTTTATTTTTTTAAGCAATTAAATGCTACATATATTGTATTTTTATTTTTGTATGAAATAGGTATAGTAAAAAATGCATTGCGTATATTTTAACGCTCAGTCCCTCGCCCACAATTGCCCAGTGCCGCGATGCAGGTGTCCCGTGTGTCCGGTGACTGTCGCGGTCCCACCACGGCCGCGCTGACGGCTCGGATGTCGCAGGGCAAGCGGGGCAGGTCGGGGTGGAGGAACGAGGTGGTGGGATGCAGGGCGGGAATGCCCAGCCTGGGATGCCCTGGTATGCCACTCCTGCGGCAGTGCCAGCAACTAAACCCAGACCCCACGTCTTGAGGGGGACAGTACCTTCAGCTTGAAGTGACCTTTTTCGGACCATTTGCTGTTTCTCTCTGCTTTTCACTTCAAAAGAATAGTGAGGGGAAGGAGGAATAGAATGAAGTAACTTTGTAGGAAAAAAATATTGAAATAACTTTTTTTTCAAGCAATAACTATTGCATGTGCCTGGCAGCAGCACCACTGAGGATATGACAGGTCCATTTAAAATGAAGATGAGTAATGTAGGTAAATAACCTTCCACACATCCACATTATATCCAAGGATTCATCGATCACTTCTAAGCAGGTGATGTGACCTTCACTAGAACAACCTTTTACCTCAAAATTTTAAGTTTCAAAAGGTGGTTCTAGAAAAATCTCAATTAAAAACAGAATGGAAAAATAAGTTCGTATCCAGCTATGAGCAGGCTGTGAGGCTGAGCAGAGCAGTGCACTCTGATCTCAGGAAGTTTTCTAGAAGTGTTGGGAACAATGTGAAACACCGAGGGCAGAATGTGATGTTCATGGAATGATTTTAGATTTACCCAAGAACAGACATTACATCAGACTTGTGAGCGCTTTGGATGCTGGATAAAAAACAGTAATACAGGGCCAGACAGATTTATTTTACCTGAGGAGACTTTGTGCTTTTTTAATGGCTTCCCTTATGAATAACTCAGCATTTATAAACAATGAGAGCCACAATAAGACATATGAGCCATCTAACCTGAAAGATTGATTCAAACAAAAAGGACAAGCAAAGCACTGATACAAAATCAATGTCTTTCTAATGTTTGGCCCTGCCAGGAAACAGCAAACAAGGCAGTTTTTGCTTAAAATAGTTCGTGCAGTGTCACTTAATGTAAAGAAATTTATCTTTTAAGTTTCAAACCACAAGATGATCAGGGGTTAGTAAAGGGCTTGGTCTTATCTCCTTTAAAAAGTGGGGCTTTTGAATACGGACAGATAATTTAGGGTCACAAACTGTAAGAGGCACTTTCCATCACTCCTGAGATTTAAAACCAGAGGAGTACCATGGCCTGCAGAACCTGAGGAAACACATCCCTCTAGTGGCAAAAGCCTGCCAGGTAAAGGAAAACCCCTCCATATTCCCTATGGAATTGTTAAAAGTGGTGTAGAAAACCAGCTGTACAGTTCTGAAAATGCATGGCAGGTAAGTGTGGGGCTGTCCCAAGTGCAACTTGCCTTATTCACCTTATGTCTTTCTTAATTTGTTCTTGGTTAATGAAGGCTGCATGGCACATTTCCACATGAGTTTTGATATAAACTCTTTTGGTTTGCTTTTTTTAATTCAAATTCATCCCACAAAAGAAGCCTTTGAGTTATCCTAAATGACACCAGAAAGGTGACCCTTTTCATCTCCAACACTGCTTGCATGAAAAGTGTTGGGAGTATAAAATTTGAAGTTTTCATCTTGAAATTCTGCTGTCAAGACTTGGATTTCAATGTACTAAAAGGAGTGTAATCACAGAGCAGAAGACGGTATCTGCTCACCCAGCAGTGATAAGGTGACCCATAAAACCCATTAACTCATGTCAGCCCATACCATTCTCCCTGGCTTGATCCTTGCTCTTTAGCCATCCAGCAATCCTTCCACAACAACCTTCAATAAGCAGTTTCCTTTTTTCCCCTTCTTCATCATACTAAGCCTGCTACAGAAAGTAGCAACCTCTCTAACAGTATCAATAACTTTATATATTGCTAAAAATGTTAGATATGCAGCAGTTAATAGGAAAATACTTATTTTAATATTTGTCCACCAAGACTCTTCTTTCTCCTAAGAAGTTTTACATAGAATATTATGAGTTAGATGAAAGACTTAGACTTATAAAATCCCCTGAAAATCACTAAAACATGAATTTACACGCACCACTTGCTTTTTAATGTTCAAGAATCTTTCCTTTGCTTTTTACTCCGACATCTGACAGTGTAGATAGATAGTCATAGGTCTGGGCAAGCACTTATGTTTTAATTCTGCCTTCTGAAAACACAGGAGCTATCTGAGGTAATAAAACCTCAGTAATGAAAAAGTATTTGCCTAAAGTGGTAGATATAATCCTAATAATGCAAAGATATGAAGGTATTTTTCTTACTTAGTTCATCTTCCACCAATTATCTGACACAAGGCACTGAGAAAGAAAGAACCTTACCGTTTCCTCTCCCTTTCACTTGAAACTTTAAATGCTAGAAGTCACACAATGAAAACTAGTATTACTAACTTGTTTCACATATATTAGGTCACAGAACATCACTGATGTTCTGAAGGAGTAATTTCTGCCAACTGGCATAAGGCTGACTTTAACAGCTGTATTAGCTTAACTGCCACACACTTTCTTTCAAGTGACTGGAATCAACACAACCATTGTTTATTTTTATTCATTTCCATCAGCAAACAGCAGGATGTCTATTCCATAGCTCAGTCACAATTTGTCAGTATGGATTTAAGACCATGCGCACTGTCCTAAAATTGTTTAATTGTCAGGTGTGGATTTCATAGAATTGTCAACAAGGTTCTTATCAGGTGTTTCATAATGATACCAAGGTCCATCTCCCCGGTGTCTCATCAGTCTGCGTGCCTCCAACTCCATCAGCCTGAAAAAAAAAAAAGAACAATAGACACACTCAACATGGAGTTTATTGATGTATTGATTGCTTAACATCAGGGCATTACTGACATTAGCAATGACTTTAGCATCTGTGCTTTATAAATACTGCTCAAACACAGGTAATACCAAAATGTGAAGGGTTCAACTAAAACACGAGCTATTATATCCTTCCATTTTATTTTTTTTTTCAGCAAGTTGTTTCGCAAAGGAGTAATAAAAATACTTGCAGGAGTTTTGTCATAAGTTCTTGTCTAGCTGAAAGCATTAGCAGGAGCAAGAAGAGCTGTCCACTTGCTGATTCAGGAAGACTGAGCTATACCTTTATAAATACCAAGTGTTTTGAAGAGCCTCTGTTATTTTACAAGACTGCCCTTGGATTGTTCTGGTAATCTTAATACTGAAAAGGCAGGGACAACATATACAGTAACTTCCACCCTGGCAGCAGCACTCAGGGTCAGGTGATACAGGACAGCACTTTATGTCAGCATCCAGCTCAGTATGTTAAGCAAAATCAAAGAGTCGACTACAGTGTGCATCAGTATTTTAAAACCATCAACTATAGAATGTACCTAATTTCAGTTTTCTTCGCTTCCATGTCAAGCACAGCCATCTGTTTCTCATAGTCCTTTTCAGGGGGGTCAAGGACGTAACGAGCAATCCAGCGAGTGATGGGGTGCTGGAAAATAGAAAAGCAGAGATTATTCATTTTCCAAGTAGAAATGTCATCATGGCTGAATAATTTTGTATATTCACAGTCCTGAAAAGATGCCGTAGACGTTAAGAGTGCTGCCATTCAAACCATAATAGTAAAGTTAAAAACATGTACAACTATTTGTGAGGTCAGAACTCTAAAAAGCCATATTTCTTTTGACATTTTTAATGCCAAGATAACCTGCAGATGGCTATTCTGTAGCAAGATTAAAAGTTAATGGAAGACACATGATTTATTTTCTTTCTGTTGAAGTAAAGTTCCTTAAACTGCCACTGTAATCACTGAAATGGACCCCAAACCTTACTGTAAATAGTAACATTTCAAACTTTTGCTTCCACATAGAGGGCATTTCACTAGGAACAAAAGTCTAAATGAGTTGAAATAGTCACAACCATATTGCTGAATTCAATTACTTCCTACCAGAAACAAAACAGTGCTTGCAGCAAGAAGCCAGGGACTAATTTTAAGAAAACATAATGAAATTAAACACATACAACCTTGAATTTCTGACTATAAATATCTTCAATTCTAGATACAAAAGCATGTGTGATATTGGACTTTAAATATTGTAAAAGTAAGTTTACTCCCAAAAGTATCATCAACAGAAAGGCGGTCTGTAACATGCCACTCTCTTACATGTTACACTCACTTTGTAGTATTCCCAGTACTCTGGAACATAACCTTCGGGAATCTCTGCAAGTTCAGCTTCACCTGACAGGGAAAGGAAGGGAGGAATATTTAATCCTATGATTGTTTTTCAAAAGTACCTTATATTCTGCCTTTCACATTAGGAAAAGATCATTAGATCATTATTTCTCACAGAGAGTACTTAATCCCTCAATGTGAGCTCTAACTGGACTTGCCATTTTTTCAGACACATCACACTGCATGTACAGATCACAGACTTTAGGTGACCCAACAAATGCCACTTGTGTACACAAACCACACACCAAAGGGGTGAAATTAGCAGCTATACAGAAGAAACAACTTGTATCAAGTCCACAAAAATGCCCTGTAAAGTACAGGAAATGAAAGCATGGATTTTTCCTAATTTCTCTATTAAATTAATCACATATTATTACAGCAGTAGATTTAACACACGTATTGCCAAGCAGAATTTTGGCATCTTTGCTGGATTAAAGGTGACAGTTGCTGTCTTGTTAAAGTAGTACATAAAGCAAGGTAATACAGACTCCTCATGTGAACACAGAAGTGTTCACTAAACTTCACTGATATTTGAAAGACTGTCAAAAGATGGATTTTATTTTTTTTAAAGCAACAACTAAAGAAAATATACTGGTAACATCTTCTATGCACTTACACAATATTATTGTAACTGTGAAGCCTATTTCATAGTCTTCCAAAGAGAGAGCCTTAAAATATCTCTTTTTTTTCTATCCAGCATGATGAGTTCCCATTTAATAATTCTGACATTGTACTTTGCTTAGCCATGACAGAGCACTCACCAATGAAGATGTTGACATATGTTATGAACAGTGCTGCTGGTATTCCCGTCAGGAATATGTAGAATCTCTGTAGAGGGGATAAAAAGAAACAGTATGGGAAACTCAGAACCTGGGCAAAATTTAGATTAGGTTTGTCTGAAAATGGTGCAGCAGCCAGTAATTCTTAGATTTGCATTGTTAGGTTAGAAAGGGATGTTGTGTGTAAAGATTGCTGTTTGAAATGAGTTAATTAATAAACCAGAGCACACGAAGAGCGATGCTGTGTCAGTCCAGGAGCCTGTTCAGTGCAGCTCTCCCCTCTCCCAGCAAGGTCTGTCCCTGCAGGAGAGACAGCAACACTTCCCTGAACGCTGCCTCAGCATCTTGGGATGCCTGAAATGAGGCAGTGACACCGGTGCAATAATCCGACACCGGTGCAATAATCCAACACCAGCTCTGGTGGCTGTGCAAGGCAGATAAAGGAAGCCTGATGCTGTGAAGGGGGTTGTATCAAATTGGCTGTCACCTGTCATAATAGGCTTTACCCAAAACCTGGCTTTGAGGGGTCAAATTCAGGTCAGTCTTCCTAAATCTCACCTCTGGTGTTAGTGGTTTAGGTAACTGAAGGCAAATCCTGCAGGAGAGTAACTAATACGTTTTAAAAAGGAGGATGGAGTGGAAAGCATTATGGGTTATGCATATATGAACACCGATATGTAATTCAAGAATGCTATTACAGCAGTAATTTAAGTACCTATCCAAACCCTTGATATTTAGCCAGTCTTTTAAATTCATCTGTCCCTGATTTTACAGCATGTGACAAAAAATTCTTAAAGAGGACCTGCAATTCTTGTTTATCTGAATAGTGCCAACCAGATTTTAGATGCTGTCACATCAACAGCACAGAAAGTTGTATTTTAGACACTCTTACACCATTTTCAAGGAACGTTTTACACCAAATGCAATAACTTTGTTTTTAACTCACCAACAAGTTCAGAAATCGAGTATCATAAAACTTTGTTGCCTTGATAATAAACATTCTCTTCCCATGGCCGCTGCTGTGTCGCACAGGAACTGAAAATTGAACCGAAGTGTTATGTTTGTGTATCCCATCGGTGATTATGCCAGGACAAGGTCAAACACGCACGTGAGGAAAGAAAAAAAACAACTGTACAGCAGTGGCTGAGTTGTTCCGAGCTGGTTTTCTGGAGCTTATCATTGTTCATCTGGACTAATTTCCTATTTTACCAGCACGAACCTATTTTTTTTCTAACTTTAGACATGGATCTACTTCCACTTGTAAGTCCCAACAAGTAAACCACTGAATGCCTCCCTACAGGGCCAAGTAAATTGACAATTAGCATGCCAAGAAGGTCAGCCTCCCGCACATTTCCATCAATGTTTTACCCCAAAAAAGGCAGTTTTTCATAGGAACGGGGACACGCTGCAACTGCTTAGCCCCCGGCTCTCCCCGCGGCCTCTAGCCCGCTCCCCAAGGTCACCTCCCCCCCGGCACACCGCCCCGCCGCTCCCCCACCGAGGCTGTACCGAGGATGCCGGGGAGGCGGGGGGCGATCCCGGAGATCCCGGTGTTCCCGGTGATCCCGGTGCCGCCCGCCCGCCGCGCCGCCCAGGCCGCGGCCGCCCTCAGCAGCCGGCTCATGGCCGCCATGGCTGGGACTGGCAGGGGGCGGGGCCGGCGGCGCCACTTCCCGCCTTGGGGTGAAGCCAGGTCGCCGCCATCTTGGAAAAGGGCAAGTCCCTCCCAGTGCTCCCTGTGCTACGTGAGGGCGGGGTTGAAGCTGGGCAGGCGCCATCTTGGCAAAGGGCAGCTCGTTCCCGGCGCTCCCGGCGCTGAGGGAGGCGCGGGGCGATGGCGGCGGCCGCAGTGGTGGGATCGCTGGGCCGGCGCTTCACGGCCGTGCTGCGACTGCCCCGGGCTCGGCCGGGCCCTCCCGGGTACGCACCGCGCCGGGGGGGCTCTGCTCGAGCACTGGGGGAGGCGGGCACGGTTCCCGGGAGGATGGAGAGCCATTGGCGGGAGGAGGCTGTCCGTGTGTCTTCGTGTCCGTCTGTCCTGGCTCCTCAAACCTGAGGGCTGCAAGGTGGTGTGTGGCCTCAGGCATCGTGTGAGGGCAGTGTGAAGGATTCCCTGTGCCTGTCACAGTTCTGCAGTCCTTGTCCCCGTGCTCCCAGCGCGGGGGTTTTGTGCTTTACCGCGTGTTCACGGCTTTTGCCAGTAAGGCACAAGGGAGGTGGTGGAGTCTCCCTCTCTGGAGACATTCCAACCCCGCCCGGGTGTGTTCCTGTGTCACCTGCTCCAGGTGACCCTGCCTGGGCAGGTGGCTTGGAGTGGATGGGTCTCCAGAGGTCCCTTCCAACCCTGGCGATTCAGCAGTGTATTCTTGTACAGCATAGCTCAAAGTTAATCCTTAATTTTTAATTGCTATTTGTCTCTGAGTATAGAAAGTTGATAATTAGATGAGACGAGGGAAAGGAGAAAACACAGAGATGACATTTTTGTGAATAACCAAACCCGTGTCTTTTCCCCCCAGCCCGTGGTCTGTCTGTAGGTCCTGTGCCTTTGTGAATGAAAGAAACACTCTCCTTCACCTGAATGTTATTTTTTTTACCATACGTGGCTTTCCTTCTTATTTTTATGCAGGTTGGTGCTGAACCTGTTTCACAAAAGCCTGCCAAAAGCTGAACCCCTCCATCAGGTGAAGTTCCTGCACACGACTGTGTCTCGGAGGGGGCTGGAGGAGTTTTTTGATGATCCAGGAAACTGGGGAGAAAAAAGCGTCAAGTCTGGTGAGTTATATTTAGCATTTCTGGTAATGATCTTCGAGCCACTTGTGCTCAGCTGAAATCTGACCTGGTTTTTTGCATCAGAGAGTATTCATAGCTACATAAAACTTATTTTTTCTATATGTATATATACATACGTGTTTGTGCATTTTTATGCCTGTGTGTGTTCAGTGTTTGTGAAAGCAAATAGCTCTTGGGCAGCAAAATGTTTTGCTGTAAACCCTCTGCCTTGTTCTGAAGTGAGAGTGTGTCACAGAAGAGGTGTTCTTTGATTAAATATATGGTCCTATGGAACAAAAGTAATTCAATGTAGATTCATCTTACAGCTTTCCCTGTTACCAGGCTTTTGGAAACACCAATAAACACTACATGTAATTGCCTTTTTTGTGTATTTTGTATATTTAAAGCAAAGCTGAATATCCCCAAGGATAGCTTTCCAAGTAGTAGTATTTTCTTTAAAATGATCCTTGTTCTGTTGATTCAGCTAAGCCTAATAGAAACACTTTTTTTCTTTCAGAATAAGAGAACTTTGTTCTACTAAATCATTGAGGTTTGTTTCTGTTTATTTTTATTTTTTACAGGGGATGCATGGAATATAAAGCAGCTGAGGGGCAAGAGTAGTGAAGACTTGCACAAACTTTGGTAAGTTTTAGTGAAGAAGGTTCCCTTCTTTCAGAGCAGCTCTGCACTTTTTATTGAAATGTGGCTGGTGAACTTATGAGCCAGTGACTTCAGTCTGCCACCCAGCTCTGCAGGCTCCAGCCTGCTTTAGGCTTGGAACAGCCCCAGTTCTGGCCCTGCTTGGAACACAGAAGCTCTGCTGCAGCTGGCAGTGGGATAGTTGTGTCTGGGACAAAGGTTTGGTATGAAGATGCTGAATCTGAACCCTCTGGGTTGTTTGAATTGGACAGAGTTGGTTTTAAGTGCCTTCTGGTGGGGCCAGACACTGTGTTAGATCAGGGTGCTCAGGTCTGTGTTTATTCTGATCCTGACAGTTCTCTGAGGCTGGAGGTTGTATCACCACTCCAGGCAGTGCCAGGGCTAAAATAGCACTTAATCATTACTGTGAAGAGTTTTTTCCATGCTGTCCTTTTGCTGTGCACCTGTAAGAAGAATCTGGCTCTGTCCAGGCAGAGGAAGACAACTTAGTGTTGTCTTCCCTCCCAAGCCTTCTTTATTCCAAGCTAAGTAAACCTGTCTCCCTCATCCTCTCCTTGTGTGTCTACCCTCCCCTCCCCACCTCTACTGGGTTTTCTCCAATTGCTCAGTACCTTTTTTCTTCTTCATATGAAGCCAGCAGGTATAGGAGATGGGATTTTACTGTGCTCTATCCAACAGGATAGTAAGTGAATAACTGCTAAGGTGTCCAGAAGCTGGTTTTGAGTTACTGTGTTCTCTGACCTAGGTATGTCCTGCTGAAAGAAAGAAACATGCTTTTAACTATACAGCAAGAAGCAAAACGACAACTCAAGCCTATGCCAAGTCCAGAACGGTTAGAAAAGGTAATTTGTTCATGCTACATAAAAATACAACTCTTAAGTAAAATCGCTCAGTGAAAGATGAAGTGTTTGTAAACTTGTTAAAGACCTTTTCTTTACATTATTCCTGATTTTAGTGTATGCACAAACACTGCTCAAGTCATATTTTGGTCACAGCAGCTTTCTCATCAACCAGTGGGCATTACTGGGGCTGGAACCAGACTCCACAGTGAAAACTAAAATAACAAACAGCCAGTACAAATGACCTGACAAAAGTACATACAGCAAACCTTCTGCTTGCTTCCCTTGCCTCCTCCCCACCCCTGCCTCAGAGCTTTCTGCATTAGCCAGCTGGTCTTCAAACAAACATCAGACCATCAGTTATTTTGTATCTGTCCTGCTTTCAAGTGAGGTTTTTAAAGCACTAGTGTGTTTTACCTTTGTTTTTCTTTTAAATTTTGTCTTAGGTCTTTATTTGAGATCTTTTAAATTGTTGGTGTTGTTTTTTGTTGGGCCATCCTGAAACTATTTACCATTTCCAGGTAGAAAAGTCTATGAAAAATATAGACTTGGTTGTGAAAGAAAGAGAAGTTGCTCTGAGGCTTTTACAAACTGGCCACGAAAAGCCAGTACCTGGAGAGTGGAGACACGACTTCTTGGGACGCACCTTCTGGTACGGAAAACTTCTTTTTTTTTTACTGTGTGTGAATTTTTCTTGCGGTGAGTCTCTACCAGAATATCCTTAACTAATCAGGAAAGGATCCATATATGGTATAGAACCAAATGTATTTTCTGGTCACCATTCCGGTGCTTCTTGAGTTTTGGCCTTTTTTTTTTTTTTAATGTGATTATAATTGTTGCTAAACAATTCAATGGCAAACTTTACCAGTAATTATAACAAAATTAGTTCCATGTAACTAATTTGATTTCTCTGCTCAGAGGATGTTTGTTACTACACCTTTTCTGTTACACATGAATGAACCAGGGAGTACTGTTCAAGTTGAACCATCTGGACTTTCCTAGTTACAATGCAAAATCCACATATTCAGGGACAACAGAATACAAAGAGCTGCTTGGAATTCTCTACTACTCTTGATATTTAAGTTAGGTAGAAGCTTCTAACTTTTGAATTATTTGTTGTCCAGACACTTTCAGCAATCTGTAATTTCAGGTGATGATGCTGAAGGCTCTGGCAGGACCTATTATTTCATTACCAGAATTTCACCCTCATCATACTGGCATTGGAAGCACTTAATTACAGTGTTCAGCTCTTCAGTAACAGTGTAGATAACACAAGATCAAATGTTACAATAATGGTGACTTTTCAGTTGTTATCCACTTGTTTCCCCCTTAAATGTAAATGAGCAGAGTACTGAATGCACTGACCACTAGATTTATGTCTCTGGGGATAAGGCTTCTGTGAATCTCCTTCTGCCTGGAAACATTGTCAAAAAAGAAGGCACTGCCCCATGTATTTTAAGTCCAGTCCCCAGTTAAAGAAGGGAGGGGGCAGAGAACATGGAATGTTTGTTAAGCACATGCAGAAACTCTGGAATACACATAGTAGTAGGTCTGACACTCTGGATGTACTGGAGTCTGTAGGTAAGTCTGCACAAACCATCTGTGCAGCCCATGTGCAAGAGGAACCCTGAACAGAAATAAGAGTCTGTATTTAGGGGGAAAGGCTTATGTTCTGGAAGACTTGCACTTGACAGGACACTCCAACACCAGCACTTAAAAGAAAATGGTAGTAGAAACAAAACTCTTTGGACACTGTTTGTTCACATCAGCTTTGGGAAGTTTTCTTATGAAGGAGTAACTTTAAACTAAAATTGCAAATAATGACTGTTTATACTGGGCCCAGCATTCAAACATCTACAGTTTTTAAAGCAAGACTACTCTGTACAGAAAGAGGCTGAGCTACACAGGAGATGCAGTTACAAACCAAGCCAGCAAGGGCTGGAAATAAATACCCCCCACAAATTCTGCACTCTACCAGACCACTTTATCACTGTACTGAAAGCAAGAGAAACTGGTAGAATCCCAGAAAGAAGACAGTGTATACATTCTGTAACCCCTTTTATCTGTCCCCAACAGGTACAGTTACAAGGAATGGCCGATACCATGGCACTTGAATGAAAGACACAAAAAGAAGAGATTCTATTACTTACCTTTTGTGAATAAGTTCATCAGGTAAAAAGATTTTTTTGACATTGAAGGTTATTTTCTGATCTGTTCTTCAGTCCTCCTTATTCCACTTTACAAGGAAAAATAGTAGTAATCTTTTGTTGTTTTTACAGCTAGTAGACTGAAAATGAGGCTTTTTAAAATTACAGCTTGCTCCGTTTCTTTTTTCTGTTTCCACCCTAGTTACTAAGAGAGGTGGTTATGCAGTTGCACTGTAAAAGTAACTTCACATGCAGACTACCAAAGGTCTGCCAGAGGTGTAAATTCTGTAGAATTCAGAAGCAGAAGGGAAAAAGAATTGCTTTGTAAGCTTTTTTACTTATCAAAAGCAAATGAATTCTAAGGCTGTTAATGCCAAGAGCCTCTGTCTGATTAGGGGGGTGAGCACATTAAGGTGGTCACAAGCTGTGTGGAAATTAATTAACAACACCCACTTCTCTGTTTTAGACTCAGACTTGAAAAATTCTTACGGAAAAGGGCAAGACGGCAAAACTTGGAGAAGACGAGGCGGAAGGTCTTGGAAAGGAAGTTCCCTCACCTCGCCCTGAAGTCTCAGAGCCAGTAACCTGCTGGAAGAGCCCTGCAAGCAAGTGGTCAGGTGTCTGTGACTGAACATGAAACATGTTCTGAAACCACAAACAACTCCATGAGCATTCCAGAGCCCCCTTCTTTTTTTAATCCCACATTTGACTTAAATAAACGTGTGATCTGGAATTAAAAAGCAGCTTTGGTGCCTATATGAAATCATAACGTTTGTTTCTAGAAACATCTGATAAATGTGTTAGCCAGCAGCTGTAAGAGTGAGACATCCACCAGTACCAGTGAAGAGCAGCAGTGGAGTGCCAGGTGACAGTATGAAGTGTAGGGATGGTGTTTACCTGGCTTAGTTTAACAAAGATGCATTATAACCAGATAGAAATGTGAAAGCATCTGAACCTCATGTAAACTTTTGCCCTGTTCATATTTTTCCTGATATATTTTTCTGAACATTTTCCTTGAGTTACAGGTAAGTTACCTGAGGTACATTTGCTGTCTGCATAAATGCATTGGAGAGCAGGCTCTTCCTCATGGCAGACTGAACTTTTCCCCTCCTTTAAGTGTGGCTTCTTAGAGAGTATGAAATATTCAGCATGGGAACTTTTAACAATGCGGTCCTCACACCTAGATTTCTGTGACAAATTCAAACACTTGTACAGTGTTTTTTTGCAGAGTGCAAAACATCTGAAGGAAGACTGCAAGAGTTTTCTGTGAAACTGAAGTAGAAAGGTACCACTGCTGCTCTCAGTGGATGGAAATACCTACTTCATGAAAGCTTGTACACCTCCTCGTGAGGTTGTTTGGAAATTTAGACTAAAATCACAAATACCAGTCTTTTAGGAAGCAAGTGTGCCCAGCAATATACTCTGGTAAAACACTGCAAGGGAACCCATAGTCTCCCATCAGTATCTACCTCCATCATTCTGACCCTCAGTTACTCCTCTGCATCACACGAAATACCCACTGCCTAAACACAAAATCTTTACAGTAGTGAGAAAACCCCCAAAGTGTTTTGCTCTCCCTCTGCTGCTGGAATATTACAGACATTACCATCCTACAGCAATTCTTTTAGGATACACAGAAGATAAAAGTTGGTTTGACATGATGAAATCTAAGCACAGGTCACAGAAGGAAAGCTTAAAATGCATCACTCACTGCAGGGTGCCAAGGTACAAATTCAGCTGACATTCCATGTTCCACTTGGATATGAACTAGACTGTGTCTTTCTCTTCCAGAATGACAAGAGCTGGTGACTTAGATCACGTAGGGCTGCTGACTGCAGTTTGTCTCATTTTGAGAGAGAAATATGGTTTATCAATAGCTTTGAAAATCTGGGTGAAGCAACTTCATCTCCAGAGCAGCTCCTGGTTATGATAAAGACACAAGCAAGCTGGTTTGATAAATTACTTTATTGTTTGGAGGTAACGTGAAACGTTTCAAATAGAGGCCTCATATTTACCCATAAGGTCTTTTAGGATATAAAAATGTAGCAGTACTGTTTACTTTATGTTTATTCTTTTTAGATCAGTTAAATGCTATTTGGTTTTCCACAGCTTTTGAGATAAGGAGCAAAACTTCAGTGTCCCAGAACAGACCACCACACAGTTGTAAATGAAAGTAAGCTTAACAGCAATGTTGAGCTCCATCTTCACAGCCAGTTCCTACTGAACAAAAAAATAATCATCCCCATTGCTGTGACCCTGAGAGCACCTTCCCCATGCAAACACAGGCACTTACTGACCCTGCTGCGAGTCCCCAAGGGATCCAGACCTTGGGCTGCCCCTCGGAGTTACAGCTCCCTGCAGCAATGTCAAGCCACACCCTGATGGCTTCTATTCCTGTTCTCCCAAGTACTGGAGAGGCAATTTTTTTATCTCAATTTTCCTGGCTCGAACAAGTTTTGCTTCTCACCTACACCACAAAGGCATTAAATACATTCTTAAAAAGCAGGTGGAAAGCAGTGATTGCTGACTGAAATGAAACTGCTCCTTAACAAAAAAAATAGCAAACCAGTGCTTAATATAACATTCACTCAATGGAATGTAACACTTCTGTGAGACAGTAAAAGCTTACAACGAACTATGTCACTGAATACAAACTTTCAACTTTTAAAACAACAGACTAACTTTCTCTGCAAGTACTCACAAAGCTCCTCAAATACAAAAGACCAAATTTTATTTCTTTAAGACAGGATTAAGAGCAATTTAAGGCCAAAGTACCAGCAAGGAAGACTAATATGTGTAAGTAGACAAGAATTATTTAATAAATAAGCACAGGCATTTGCAAGGTTATGCCTCTATCTATTAGCTAACCTGTAAAGCTGTTCCCAGGAAAAGATACTAGATAAAATAGACATTTATACAAAATTATAAAATGCTTGTTACATGAATTATTGCTTTACAAGGGATGTAAACATCCTTTTTCTATTATAGTACCAATTAGGTCTCTCAAAATTTCTAAGGTTTGTTAAAATGGAACTTGAATTATGCAAAAAACCCATTATAAACTTTCTACAAAAAAGAGTTCATCCCATTCCTGAGTATGCTAAAGCTATAAAACAGAAGGAGCACCGAGCAGGCAGCAGTTTTCACAGTAAGAGGTCTTAAGGACATTTTCTTTCTACACACTGTTTCCCTCCTTCTTCATATTCTTGTTTAGAAATCCACATCTGTTGAAAAGTACCCTATTAAAAAAAAAAAAAACAAAACCAACACACAATTAAAAAAAATATTGAAACATGATTAGCTTTTCCTAGGCAAGAAAACAAGCAAGTCCTTACATTGAGGTAATAGGACTTGACCTGCTTAACTGTCTCCTCCTTGATTTTTATTTTGCAGGGATTAAACTCAAGACAGGAAGTGCAGTACCAGATACTGATTTCAATCTCCCTTTTCCATGCCGATAAATTAATCCCCACAAACCATTTCAGCACTCAGTAACTTGTAGAATTAAGTTCAGGAATATGATGCAGAAACATGTTTGCTACTTTCATGGCCTACTAGACACATGTAAAGGCTGCATTTCAAGCCTGCACCTTTCCATTAAAAATGGGACAATGTGGCAAGATATGTTTTCACTGGAAATGCTCCTATCTGTTTTTGAAATAGATCCTCCTCACCTCACCATGAGGATGGCCAAGGAGACTGTGATTGCTGCCTTAGCACAAACCCTGCAACACGCACTCATGGGGAATTAGATTTTTGGGTGACAGTTCTGCTTAGCATGGAAACACAGTAACACAGGTGTACTAACCAAAGAAGCCAAAATGGAGCCACCAATCCAGGAGCTGAACCTCCGCTCCACGGTCGTGTTGTTCGCGATCAACTTCAGGCGCATGCTCTGAGCAGGAAAGGGGGCAAAACAGAATCATCAGACAAATTGTAGGCTGGTGATCTTCAGGGACAAGAAGCACAAGAACTTGGGGTATATACCAAAATGCAGGTGGAAAAGGTCCATTTTATTACATTTGCAACACTGCTCATCCGCCCTCTGTTTAGAATCCAAGAACAGCTGCAGTGGGACAGGACACGTCGTGGCTTTTACCTTGTCTCCCAACAGGGAGCAGAAGCAAATGCTTAAGGCAAGGAATAGGGCAGGTGGAGAGCAATAACATCACAGGATATACTGTCCTCTCCAACACTGCACTGGGACTAAATGTCTTATGTTGCTGGACTTAATTGGTCTAATTTTTTTTGGAGCCATTTATTCTTTTTGCTTTCAAAATGCCTTGTAGCAGTTAAAATCTTTCAAATTCAAGGGGTTCCTCCTCAGCAGTGAATAACCACCTTTGTCAGTTTTTCCTAACATTCATCATTTCAGAGTTGTTACAAGCAGAACATTTTTCCTTGAATATATAAAAATTCAAGAAATACCATAAGCTATATCTCCTTTCAAGAACACAGGTGTAAGGTGTTAATGCTTCGACATTAAGTTATTAAAAAATATATGTAAGTATGTTAAATCACCAGGTTTTTGTCTGTGAGTAAGTTGAGTTGTCTGCAGAATTGAGGAAAAACAATTCTTCCAACAAAGTGACGATCTCAGGCAGAATGACTGAATGTGCCTCAAGTTAGTCAGCAACACTTCAGAAGAGGGGCCACCAAGGGAAATACTGAGTGTTGCTTAAGGACAATTGCAGAATTTAGGATTACAATCTGAAAGCAGGAGTGGAGCAGTAAAATACTGAAGAAATATTGGAATTTATTTTGTATAAAAACCTTTCAAGACTTCTTTCTTTTCTTTAGAGAAGGAGATTTCTTACCCTGCAGAAATCTGTTCAGCTGTTTGGTTCCTAACAAAGTCAAGGCTATGATACATGCTTGTGTATTTATGTGGCAGAAAAGCAAAATGTAAGTACTCAGTGCAGGAATTGAAAGAGTTGCTTTACCGGTGGAGTTTTCTGAGACAGCTCTCTGTTCAATCTGTCTGTGAAACTCTGTATTAGAGTGTTTCCTCCTGCTACAATCACACTGCCATAGAGGCCCTAAAAAGAGAAAAACCAACATTAACAGCATTAACTCTGAAAACAGCTGCTGCTCAGCATAGAAAGGGATGGAACACAAGTACATATAGTCAACAGCAACATCACCTGATGCCAACAGTATTACCTCTCCCAATTCAATTAATTATTTAATCACTTAAAAATATTTCAAGATAGCTTAATATTAAACTAATGAAGGGAGAAGCCACATGATTATCTAATGATAATGATCATTCTAATGATAATCATCATAATGAAACACGATATATACATGATAATCATCATAATGATTATCATCATTCTAAATGATTTCACAGAACAATTTCTACTGTGGAGAACCCTAAACCTACAGATGTCCCCTGTATCTGAAGTGTTGGTTTTCTTACAGCTCAATGCAACCACAAAAGAAAACCCCACAGCCCTGCAGCAGTTTTCTATCTCACTAATGCTGCAGGTGGTGAACACACACCATGGCCCAAGCTTATAGAGCCTGCCTGACGTGCTGGTTAAGAGGAAAAATTTTTGGAACAACCCCCATACAGTCTGTATCAAACTTGAATATTTTCAAATTGACACCTGAGAAAGGTAAAGGGTAAGTTTTTAAAAAGAAAGTTTTCCTTTAAAACCTCTTCTCTTCCTCCTACTCTCTATAAATTCCATATACCTTCTAAACATAAACTAATTACATCTGCCATGCCTAAAAATCTGAAGGTAACAGTCAAAGTTACGAACATAAAATGCTCATCTGAAGCCAGTCCAGGGCACATTATGCAGTGCCAGCCACAAAATCTGCACATTAGACATTTAAATATAGATAAAAACACTAAGTAAAAGAAAAAATCCTGATTTAGCGTTTTGTAAGAAAAAACAGTAATGGTGCATATGCCAATATAAAAATATGTGATACCTACAGAATTATTCTGATGTATTTATCATTATCCTAGTAAATCCACATTTCTTCATCAACAATGTTCTAGTCCCAAAAATACAAATCAGCACAGAAATATCTATGCCTTAAAATACTCCCAGGCTGACTAACACTCACCGGCCTGATGTCGATATCACACATTCCAACGCTTGTTGTGACAACGTGGCTCACACCCAACATCGTGTTACCAGACAAACCCTGCAAGCAGAATTAGGAATCCACACATCATCTCTTCAGAAGAGCAAGGCACAGAAAAGCCCTGATGAGCTGAAGTTACAAGTATCACTAGAGAGGGAGCCAAGCATTTTTTTAGGGAAGGAAAAAAAAACACTGCTATTCGCCCATTTAGCTTATCACCACCCCTTGGAACATTTCATCCTTCACTTGCCCAGTAATAACAAGACAGGGAAATCCCACCCCCAAGAGAACCCCGCGGTGCAAATACACACATCCATACCATGAAATTAAGAACATCATACAAAAGGAAGACAAGTGAGAACCTAGCAATGCAAAGCCTTCCAATTACACCTATCACCGTGGTTTTACCTTTACATTGGAAGGGTCAAACAATCCCTCGGGAATTTTCAGACGCTCTGCACCGAAGTCACAGTTGTAGCCGTTGGGGAACTCATAATGAACTGTTGGCATCTGTGCTGCCACCCTGGAGCACAGTGAGAAAGCAACACATTAAAGTGCTCTGTGAACAGGCTGTCAGGTTATCTAAGCACTGTTACAAACTAAATTTCCAATGGGAATATTGTAATTGATAAGACTTACACTTTCAATAATAATCTCATCTTGAAATATTAAATAAAAAGCTATCACCTGGATGTATGTTGTATCCCTACTTTTATAAATAAACAGTTCTTGGATAAATTTTCTTCCACAACAAAACCAGCCAACAGCAATGGCTGAGCACCCCATGCACAAATGGTAACTAAATTCACAAGAAGGAAAAAAGTAACGTACTGTTCATCATAGGTTGAATCTGATACTTGGAGGACAGAAGCTTGGAAGTCCTGAATGACACACTATAATAGAATAAGAATAATACAGTTATAAGAATTTCAGTATTCAATTTTATGGAATTTACAGAATTGATACTTTTAAAAGATTTTTCTAGTCCTTCAGCAGAAAATCCTGATATACTTGCAAACAAAACTTATTTATGTTTATTTATTTAGGGGAGCTGAGAACAGGAGGAATGATCTACTTACATTGCACATGTAGTTGTGCCAAGACCTGGTGACCTGGGGTAACTTCTCTTTTCTCTTCCAATTTGCAGGGGACCCCTCACGAACTGCCTCCTGGGATTGTAGGACAAATGATCATCAGTTAAACATTTAAGTCTCTCCCCAAGAAAACACTTAGTAAATAAAGCTACTTTCCCACCTTTGAAGCAATCATATAGGGAGGAATTATCTCTATGTTCATTTCCTGAAACAATTCCCGGCACTGCATAGTAATAAAGTCTCCTGCAAGTGGTGATTTTACAATACCTAGAAAACAAAAAGGGGATTAAAAATAAATTAAAAAAAAAACCTAAACCACACAAAACCCCCACTAACCCAGAAAGTACTAAAATCATGAATAAAATCCCACAACTAACTATTTGTCAGTGAACACCAGGGGTTTTTTTCCTGCTTAAGGGGATACGCAGATTTTAAAACAACAAAACTACAAGCTGAAATCTAGCTAATTCAACCTTGATACTGCAAATGCTGTTATCCATGAAAGTTTTTACCTTGCTGAAGCACATATCCATCATGCACTGGAATAGCAGTGGTATGTGTTGCTCCACTATCCAAAATGAGACCTGTAGATCTCCCATTAGCAAAGCTAGACAAAATGATTAAGGAAAACATTGTAATTTTCACTTCAGAAAAAAATGTTGCCATACAGTTAGAGCATAACTAGGAATGAGGACCCCAATGTGTTACTCCTTGGCTCTGCAAAAGGATTTGTCATTTTCCAGTGTGTACTATCTTTCTGTGAAGTGCACCTTATAGAGAAAGCAGCATTTACCTTCCATCTGTGAACTAACTCAAGCTTCAGATGTACAAAGGTGAGATTTCACATTAACACTATGCAGAAAGCTCTAAGTACACCCAGCTCATTTAGACTCTGAAGCTGAAAACACAATATTAGTTTAAAACAATTACAAATATTCTTCTTAAGGCTATGGGAACTTCAAGCTCTAATTACTGTATTTAGTAGTGTGGACAACACCATTTCAGGTCTGTAATATTCTTATCCATGGTATACAATGGAAAATAAAATAATAATAAAAAAAAAAAAAGACTTGGCCTCCAAGGAAAACAGTCAGACTGGGAGAACTTCAAAAATGAGCTCTAATGCTTTAAAGTTCAGAAACGGAATTTGTTTACTTCCTCCCTAGATGTTTATGGAAAAATCAATCTGAAAGAAGTCAGACATGCTGTTATACTCAGAATTGCCTAGAATAGGTTTGCTATAATTTCCTGGGGGGAGGAAAAAATCCCCATGCAGTGAAACATTTTGAAGGATACGCTGTTAGAACGGCAGTTTTACACAGGAAAAAAGCAGGGATGTTGTAGTGCTCGAACATCAACTCCGTCAGTTTTTCACGCTTTGCTCTAGTATTCCACTAAAAAATAATAAATCCAAACCACAAATAAGTGGCCAAAAAGAAGATGTGTTTGCACAGTAACAGGTTGCTAACACATTAGAAGAACGGCAGACACAGTTTCAAATCAGATCAAAAGATAGATTTCTAGCAGTTTACTTCTTTATAACCTTTTTTATTCCAATTATACTACAAGAAATTAATGCTTATCTATCACACAAAAGTGATACACACCTTTCCTGTTACAACAGAGATTTCTTTATACTTCTACAGCTCTTCCAGTATCAGTCTCTGAAAGAACTCTCTAAAACAAGTACCATGCCCATTCCCAAGGGGAAAGCTACATGAAGTAACTTGCCCAGTGGGAAGAAAAATAAATCCAGATTTTCCAGTTTCCAAGGTATCTTTCTACAGTTCTACTGTCGGTGATTAAGCCAGGATATAGCTCAAATATTCAACACATTACCGAAAATGTTTTTCCCAAGCCAATACAATAAGATCAGGTCTGTAAGGAGAATGTTAAGGGGAACCTCTATTCAGACACCCACTGAGCCACCAAACATGAAATAGCCATTGCAAATTCATCTACACTCCACAAGCTGCAATTCAACACAAGGGAATAACGAAAAAGAAAATCCTTTTCATAAGATTTTATTAAAGAAAGGCATAACTTGTGTATGGCATTTCTACCTTTTCTACTCTGATTTCAAGATCTGCCGTTCAAATGCTGAGCATTATTAAATGACAGAAACCTTGTCCACTGATTTTCCCAGAAATTTGCATTCATCCACTTCAGTTGCCTTACAAGATCACTTACAGAAACAAAGACAGAAAAATTAAAACTTCTCCATTATAAATGTTATTCTGTGTCATGTAATAGTAGTTGTAAGGCTGAATGAAGCAGATTTTCAATAGCATTTTATTATGTGTAACTTATATATAACACGTCCAAACATCTTTTTCCTTTTATTCTAGGCAGTAAATTTTTTTTTTTAGGTTTTGACTTCTTTTCAATAAGTAAGAAACAATAGCATATTGCAAATACTTTCTAATACAACTCACATAAACTTTTTCAAATTGGTTTGGGTTTTTTCCAGAATCTGGCAAAGTATTTTAAAATTGTCATTTCTATAGCTAGGATTTAAAACTTGTCACCCAAAAGCCAATGTCAGACTTATCCAAAACTAATGTTTGTAGAGTCAGCAAAAAAGACTTATCAAAATGCAAAGCTCCTTTTACTCACTGGTGCTTCAGACATAAGGACAGGATGCAAACTTGCTTCAGATTTAATGTGCATCTTGTAAGTGTGATCCAGTATTGCCTGGAAACTATCCCAGTCTTCAACTGTAACAAGATTGAGGCAAGCAGATTAGTTACATCCAAGTTTTGGTTTATTTCATAAGTACATAGAGGTTTTCCAATTTTATTTTTTTTTTGCACAGAGCTCTTTAGTCAAAAGCTATCTCACCAGACATAAACCTCTTTTAACAGCTCTGCATAATCCTCTTCCTTTGCAACTACCATGACTTCAAGAATTATGGTGAAAGTCCATAACAGTGAAAACCAACCATATTCCATGCAATTTGTAAATCAGGTATCTGTTCTTACAGCTTGTTGACATGAAAGCTATGACCTTCTGCAGCCTGGCAATGCTATTTTAAAATCAGGCAGAAAAAGACAGAGCACCATACTCATTCCATTTTTTAAAGGTGAAATGGCCTCCATATTCTCCCTCGGGACTCTCAGAGCATTGGTGTCTATGTAGTAAGTTGGGCCCCCTTGTTTGCCTTTGTCTCCATCTATCTCCATCAGAGTGCTGCCATTGTCTCTTTCCAGCACTACGCCAATGGCCGTTGGAAAATCAACCTGTAAGGCAAAAGGCAAGCAGTACAAGAGGATTCATAATGTTTTGGATGTTGGTTTTTTTCCTCATAAATTCATAGGTTTCCTTATACAACCCAGTTATAACAAAACCCAGCGTATTCTGAAAAGCTGGAACTCACAAACAAGACCCAAGGCATAAATTCATATTGTATTTCCATCGAGGCACACAGACTCTCACCTTTGGACAGTCCTCGCCTGCATAGCCTGCTCTGACAGTGTACGAGCCAATGTCAAACACCAGAGCCCCAACTTCATCTGAAAAGATTGTTAATAAATGGTGAATTGTTATTGCACTCTTCTGCAACCCTGACCTTTCCCTGCCCACTGCCTGCTTTGCTTGCAAAACTAGAAAAGTCAAGGGATCGAGGCAAGGAGAAACTTCTCCGTTCAGAACTCGTTACCAGAGAGCTACTGGAGGGCTGCAGACAGGCTTTGACTGCAACCCCTTCGGGTCCTGTGAGTAAAAGGGGAATTTTAACAGACGAGGGCGAACGTGGTTGCATCTAAACAGATCACAAGAAAAAGCTTTCAAAAAGTGCTAACTTAGCGGCCACTCGAAGCCGGGCGAGCCCGGAGCTCCCGGGGGGATCGGGATGAGGAAGGTGGGACTGGATGCAGCGAAGGGGCCACAGCACGAAGCGCCCTCATCCCTGCGGGCCCCGATCCCCGCTGAGCTCTGAGCTTCCTAAGGCAAAAACCTGCCTGAAACGAACCCCCGGACCCCAGAGCCCACGGGGGGACCCGCACCCGGGTCCCAAAGCACCGAGACCTTCCCCGGCCCCCGGTATCGCCGATCCTGCCCCAGGCCGCGGCCCGGGCGGTCCCGGGGGAGGGGCACCTCGGCCCAGAAGGACCCAAACGAGGCCCCCGCTGCCGGCTCCCCCTCACGGGTGGGACGCGGAGGGGCCGTGAGGGCTCCGGGCCGGGCTGAGGGAGGCGGGAAGCGCCCGCGGGAGCCGCACGCGCCGCCTCGCGGGGCGGGGGAGGGGAGGGCGGCGCCGGACTCACCTCCCCCGTACACGCCGCCGCTCATGGCTGCCGCTGGGCTGGGCCCGGCCCCGCCGTTCGCCGCGCCCGCACCGCGCCGCGCCGCCCGGCCGGCCCCGCTACCCGCCCACCCCGGTGTCCGCGGGCCCCGCGCTCCTCGCCCGCTCCTCCCGCCGCCGACCCGGCAACAAAAGCGCCCCGGCCGCGCTCCCGCCTGCGGCCCGGCCCGACCCGCAGCGCCGCCGCCCGCCCGCCAATGGCAGCCCCGCGCGGGCACAGGGGGCCAATCGCGGCCCGATGGAGGCGGGGCTGTTCCCAAGGAGAGCCAATCCGGAGGCGGGGTGGGGAGGGCGGGCAGGGGAGCCGGGGGGGGCGGTGTGAAGGGAGAGGAGGGCGGGGAGGGAGGGGCTGCGGGGAGGGAAGTGTGAGGGGAGAGGTGGGTGAGGTGGGGACGGTGTAGGGGAGTCACGGAGTCTTAGAATAGGTGAGGGTGGAAGGGAGTACAGTGGGTCACCTGGCCCAACCTCCGTGCTCAGGCACGGTCGTCCCAGAGCACATGGTACAGGATTGCGTCCAGGCGGTTCTGGGATATCTCCCAGAGTGAGGGAGACTCCACACCCTCCCTGGGTAACCTGCTCCAGCGCGCAGTTACTGCACGGTAACGAAGCTCTTCCTTATGTTCAGGTGGAACTTCCTGTGCATCAGTTTCTGCCCTTTGCGTCTTGTCTTATTGCTGGGCACCACCGAGCAGAGCCTGGGGGATGAGCCACCACCACAGCCGAGACGAGAGGACATAGTCCCAAGCTACCCCAGGGGACGTTTAAGTTGAACAATAGAAAGATTTTCATCATAGAAGGAGTGATTAGACATTGGAATGGGCTATCCAGGAAGGTGGTGGAGTCACTGCTTCTGGAGGTGTTTGAGGAAACACGGGATGTGGCTCTTAGTGCCATGGTCTGCTTGTCGTGGTGTTGGGTCACAGGTTGGACTCGATATCAGAGGACTTTTCCAACCGAATTGATTCTGTGATTTTGTGATTCTCCTGCTGCTGTCACTGATGTGTTGGGCTCTTGCACTGAGAGTGAAATGTGTATGAAGTATATCTTGATACCCGCACGTTGTGTTGTTCCGTTCTCGTTCGGGGCACAGCCCTTGATCCCTGAGGCTGCTGTGCCTGCAGGGCTGGGCGGTTCAGATTTGCCAGCTCAGCTGCCAGTTTCTCAGCTGAACTTGTAATTAGGCTTTCACATCGCCTTGTTGGATGTCGGCGTGCTCAGCCAAACCTGGTGTTCAGCCAGAACAGCCAGAGAAGGGAAACCATAAAGATGCAGGAATTCAAGAAAACGAAAGAGACCTCAGACATAACCAGCAGTTAGCATTAGAGAAGACTAAAATTCTAGCTGGAGGGGAATTGGCTTAAAGGGAAAGTGTTCCTGGTATGCACCTTCTTCAATTCTTATATGAAGTGAGGGTTTTTTGGAGGGGCTGGGGAGCTGAGTGTTCTTTTAAAGTTCACATAAGATTTCTTATTTCTTATTATTAAAGGGATTTAATTTGATACAGTCTGACTCTCTGTTTCTTTATTGAGCAAGCTTCATAGTTTTATCATGCAATTAAGAAATTAATTTTTTATATAAGTTATAGTACACTACAAGTACACTATATTGATGCTAGCATTTAAATGCTGTGGTTTCATTAACTATACATCATAAAGTCAGTGCACCTTGGTTTTGTATTATGGAATCTTTTAAAGTTAGTATGCTATCATGATTTCCAGTATGTGGCACTAATACTCAAGGTAGAGCTGTTCGAGGAGGAGGAATTAATTGCAGATGGGAAAAGTGTTTCAGAAAATCTGGAATTATTGTGCCAAAGGATCTTCATTTAGCTCCTGCTTGTACTTAATTTTGCGGTAATGATTCATTGTATTCATGTATTAATTGATTCTGTGTGATAATTGACACTTTAAGCCAGATCCTGCTCACTGCACAAGAGCTGCTTGTGGCTGATCAGCAAGCCAGAAACTAACACAGCATTTGGTTGCTTTATTTTTCTTCATTATTTCGTCAAGACAGAAGAATTCCTGGTGATGCTGTCAGGAAATGTGTGCCATGGTACAGAGGATTGTGGCATGTGAGGCTTGGAGAGAGGACCCACTTTTACCATGCTGACAGGCTGATGGGGACCGATCGTGAGAACTGCAGGTAACGTGCACTGGAAATCCTGCTGGTATCTGAAAGCCTCAGGATCTGACAAGCATAAGGAAATAAAGCCAAATCCGTGTAATCCTCAAGAAGCCTGGAGGATAAGGGGAAGGAAATTTAGACTGACAACTCTCCAGGTCTTACTTTTCTCTGCCTTGCACTTTCATAGGCACCAGTGGAATGTGTGCAGGACATCAGGGCTGTTTGATAACATTTTGCAGCGACTTTGATTTGCAGCAGTGTGAATAACCCCACGAGCTCCAACGCACAAGGGAAGTAGACTCCAGGTGTCTGTTTCCAGCAGAGTCCAGCCCTGCTTAAATTTTGGATTATTTCAGTGAATTCCTGCATGTCATCCTACGCTTGCATAAGAGCAGGTGAAATCTAAAGTTTTGCCGCTGACCGTAACGCACCCAGATGTTTGGGGGAGTTTTAAGTATTTCTGCTTAGTTTTCTCACAGGCAAGGATTATAAAATCAAAGTAGACAGAAACAATGAATGTACTTTATCTAAGTTCCCATATTGGTACAAATGGCTGTAATATCTCGGCAGGAGTTGCAGGTGCAGGTATAATGCAAACTGTGTGCTTTTCATGGGAATATCACATACCTCTTTACTGTATGTGATGTATATAACTCTAGAACATAAATTGTCCTGAGGAATAAAGAAAAGAATAATTTTAAAAGTGAGGCATGAACCAAGGCACCAAATACTGATGCTTACTCATAAGCAAAAGTTAATTTCATCAGTGATAGTCTGGAGAAGGTAAAGTTTCCTAATTATTGCTTTGAAGTTTTTAAAACTTTACTAAGATGTAATTGTTTCAAACAAATACATTCACCTTTTTAGTAACATAAAGCAATGTAGAAAGTGATGTATATGCCAAGCCAAAACTGAACAAAATGATTTTTTGTTTCTCAACAAGCTGCACTTCCCCATGGGGTGGTTGATGGCCTGTTGCTTTTGAGCAGTGCCATACAAGTGCCAGTCAGTCTCCCAGACTGCAGTGCCAGCAGACTGGCTGTGACAATGGCTTATTCATAACGTCTGTGTTCCTCCTTGATTCTTGATTGCAAAATGCATGTTAAAGGTTTTATTTTTTTTTATTTTCAGATGAGGTCTTCAATGTTTATGTGAACTGAGAAAGCATCTGTAAATGAAAGAGCAAAATAATCATTAATACTCATTCAGTCAAAAACTTTGTATGACCTCTCAGCTTTCCACTTTCTTTGCTAAAATACTTGGGTATTTTGTCAATTTAAATACTTCCCTTCCTTACTGGGATGCTGTGAGTATAAATACACTGTCATTCTTCTTCTGCAGAGAAAAAGCAAGAACAGAAACTAAATGCTGAACCTCACTAAGGGGCCTCAACGTTGGCATAATGACCTCTAGGTTCTTTCCTCAGGCTGAAATCCAAATGCTCAATTATGTTTCATATAAAATGTACCTTAAACCTGACACCTTAAACCTGAATAACCACTGTACAGGCTGGTTGGGCTTAGCAATTGAAAACGCTGAGGAGAGGAGATGTGTCTGAAATTTCTTTGTGCAAGGCAGTTCTGGGGATATGTGTTCTGGAATTTTCTTTTGGAGCTGGTGTGTTTAACTAGTCCTTTTGTAAAGGCCCCATGATTCAGTCTTATTTGAGGACATGATTGAAGGAAGAGGTGATGGTTCTTGCCGTTAATACACAGTCAACTTTCCACCGTCAATGGATGGCCTGACTAGAGTTTGGAGATTATGCTGAGATTCCGTCTGACTGGCTGGAATAGTAGTGGCTAGGATACACTGGAGAATGGGGGGAAAATATCACATAATATTAGTGCTGCTTTATAGTTCTGAACCGTAAGTGGTCACTGTGAAACCAAATTAGGGGCATCCAGGCCCTTTTCTTGTTTAGATCAGGCAGAGTATGGATACACAGAGCCAGATTTGGTCAGCAATGCACAGCAATATTTGCCTGGAACTGGTTCTGAGGTAATAGGTCTGCTGGGCTGAGCCAGCCCTGGCCAGAACTGAAGTGTGCTTGTATTGCCCTTCTCAAATGAGTCTCTTGCGTACATATGTCTCACTTGGCTCAGATCTGGCAGAACTTACTGTTTCAGGCTTAGTGCTTGGTCTGTAGTCCCTTTGGATTCTTGCAGGGCTTATTTGCTTGGCAGCTGGGCCACCTCTGACCTGGCTCAGTACCTCTCATCTGCAGAAACAAAGCTCTTTACAGCTGGGAACCAGCTTAGCCTGATAAACAGAAGATCTTTGTGTCAGCTGAGCCCTGCCATTAATGAGGCACATTGATCCCCTGTCTTTCCCCCTGCTACAGTGGGAATGTGGGTGTAATAGCTGAGCAGGTAGCATGGAGTGCAGATCTCCTGTTTCTTGCTCAGATGCCCTGTCTTCAGCCTTGCAAGATTCAAATCCCTATTCCCAGCTTTCCAGGAGGTGCTGTGTTGCCTCAGTAGCATTTTCAAGCTGTGATGCTGTGCAGCCAAGAACCATGGCTCTGTGCAGCCAGGGGGGAGGATCCAAAAGGAAGCTGCTGCCTGACCTCCTCTGAGAAAGGAGAGCCTGAATCCCTGTTTCTGCATGTGCAGGCTTTGTTGGGTGAAATGAAGCAGTCTGGGGAGTAGAGATCATCAGTGATCTTACAGGTGCTGTGACACATTTTGTGTCACCTTTTTGGAGCACTTTTGAAATCTTGGTCTGCTTTACTGTAGAAAAGAGTTTTCACTTGACATCTGGAAATGTTTGTTATGAGGGGAGGTTTTGGTGTAACCGTGTCTGTTCTGTGCTACGTTTGTTCTCCCACCAGGAGAGGGCACAGGCAAAGCAGGGGCAGAGACACCAGCAATCCACGTAATGCAGCAGGTTTTGGAATACAAACTAGAAGAGCATTACTTCCACTGGGCTTCAAAAAAACAAGTATTGTCTTGGTTTATGTACTATTGTACAAAAAAAAAAGATCGTTATAAAATTAATTATTGAACAGTAGTGAGGAAAAATAACAGTGCATTTGCTGGATGGGCATGTTTGCAAAGAGATTGTCACTTCTTTCCTGAATTCATTCAGATCATTACTATGACACGTAGGTACTTTGTCATCCCAAATGAGTATGTAGAGCAATGCAATTGCACTGCAGGAAGAAGAGTGATGTGGAAAAGGCTCTGCTTTTATTGAGGAGATATCAATTTATAGAAGAAGCTAAGGATTGCAGTGCTTTATCTGAATATTTATTCACAGAAGATGTGTAATTCTAGGGCAGTCACGCTCCAGCTGTTCAAAAGTATCAGCTGCTGAATTACAGCATCAGCTCACATCTGTATTAATATGCACCATTTTAAAGAGCCATTGGGATTGTATATAAGACTTTTGCATTATTTATGTTTATAACTTGATGATTATTTGAAATTTGCTATAACAGGTAAGTTCATAGCATTTTTCATAACAAGTGTAAGAATTCTGATTTTTATATCAAGAGATCTGCAATCTCTTTTTCTTCCACTTACGTAGTTATCTTAGAGTCTGATTCTTCTCTCACACCACACTGGTACAGTGTCTTTTATTTCAGTGCAGCAGAATTGTCTCCAAGAGATGCATCAGGCCCAAGACACCTTCCTTGCAAGTGAAATGGAGAGGAATGAGTGTTCCCAAGGAAAAATTGTCATATAGTGCAGAACTTGATAAGATCTGCAGATGACAAGTTTTCCTTGGGTCCTGATATGTCAGCTCATGTGAGTGGGTAATCTTCATTATTCACTCCTTTATGTGAAAATTAGCTATGGCATAGGGAATACTGACTAGGAGAGTGGTCAGGGATGTTCTTTCTTACAGGACATAAACAGCATATAACAGCACCGCTCCATGACAGCCTTGGTATTTTGCATTTATTAAGTGCTGGAGCCTTACTTGTTTTCTTTGAACAATAAACAAAAATAGAGATAGAAAACTGTCTAGCACTGTGGGATGCTTGTGGTAGGGAGAGCTAATTTAAGAAAATCTCAAGTATTTTTAAACTAGTGCTTTTAGGAAACTGGGCTTATGCTACCTGCTTGATTGCTTCCACAGATGATAAGGTTGCAGCATAAGCTGCATTATAATAACTGACAACAGAAATTCCATCTAGAACGCAAACTGCGTCAGTATCTTCATCTTAGGAAGAGCTTTGATCAGAAATTTTTGGTTTTTTGAGACACACAAAGGAATCCAAACATGAAACACAACTGGAGGAAACCAGGCCTTTTAAGCTCTGTTTCTCAGAAGCTACTTACTTTCAATGGCTTGTTTAGATCTACCTTAAAAAAAAGCCCAAAGCTGTAGACACAGTTTCTCTAAGAGTGCATGAGCCAGGTGCCAGCACAGAGAGAGCCGGTCCCGGGCACTCCAGACCTGTGCTGCTTTGTACAAGTTCTGGTGCCACGTGGATCCTGAGGCTGCAGCACCTGCCAGAACCATGGTTTGTTTGACTTGGTAGCTGATGGTTAATCTGAACCACCAGCTCTGAGGGTAAGTCAGCAGGGGCTGCAGGTGTCAGCAGCACATTTGACCTTGCCCTGTCTTGTCAAATGGTTGGACTTGCTATTGTCCTCTCTGGTCAGAACTATTCCAGTTTTCCTGCCCCAGGGTTCCCCAGCTGTAGTGGTCATCACCTATTGGAGTATTTTGGCACATAGTTTATGGGGTCAGCGGAGGCTGATCTGAGTCATCAAGGTACTAGATGACAAATGCAGGAACTGGAAAAAAGATGGAGAGTAACGAATTGCTGGGTTTGGACGCATCTGTGTTAATATGCAGACTGTGTCTATGAATTTGATTAAAATGGAGTACTAAAGCAGTGTGTTGATAGCCAGATGTTTGCATTTTCTGAATGTCGGTACTTTATATTCCTTAGTTTATCTCACTGAATTTCACTGTAATAACGTTCCCAGATAAAGCTAAATCATGGGAAAGCCAGAGAATGCTGAAAGGCTGTCATTTCTGCTCCGAAGGAATGTTGTTATCTTCCAGCATGAACACCCTTGACATCAGCTGGTCAAGCTGCAATATTCCTAATGGAGAAGCACAAGGTCACTAATAATGGGTTTGGCATCATCTGACAAGGCACATGTCTGTCCTCTAGAAGGACAGAGAAAGGAAAAAAAAAAATTCATTGTGCTTGCTCAACAGTGTAATGTTCAGAATTGTATCCATAGCCTAGGAAACAAAAAACATCATTCGCCCCATTGATGTTTACATGATGTGACAGTGTAAGAGCCTTTAGAGAAATAATATGTTCTGATAGGTTTAGGGTTTTTTTCTGTAACTCTGTGGCATAAAGGGCACTGGGCCTGCTAAAGCTCATTTTCTCCAGCTGAAAACCAGATTGGAGTAGACACACCTAAAAGGAAAGACAGAATTTGAAAGGATGGAGAAGGTGTGATTGTCCTTTATGCCAGGTGACTATGAGCATGTTTAAGTGGATGAATTCTGCAACAGGATGCATTTCACAAGCATTTAAATGTTGAGCCAGAAAAATGCTGAAGACTTTTGATTCCCACTCACTTGAATGAGCTGATCCTTTTCTGGGACAAATCACTTCAAATAAAATCAGTAATAACTTATTTATTGAGTGGTTCCTGTCTCCAGTCTTTTTTAACAAACTGAAGAATTTTTAATTTAATTTGCTAATGTGTTGGCAAGTTATATCAGTGTACAGAAAGGATCCTTTAAGGATTGGCAATCCCGTTTTCTATCGGGCACTGCATATGCTAGACTCAGCAGTATGACACAATGTCACAAAATGAGCATAAGTTTCTGGTTTTGTGCCTCTTCCTAAGACTCCATTAGAAATCTGGTTTCCTGACTGCAGCTCTGCACTGGTGTCTTTCCCTTCTCCCCATTTACAGACTGCATCAGTCCTCATTGTGCTGCCCAGGACGTTCACAGATCAATCTCCCATTATGAAACACAGGCAAGTTTATAGGCTTGGATATGACATAAAATGATGAAGATTTTAAGACCATCTCTTTCCAAAAACAAGAAAGTTTTTGCATACTTAAATACTTTCTGTTCTTATATCCAACAACATTTCACGCAAAATATGTCCATGACAGACTGCATTTGTTCTTACAAAAGCACATTTGGGAACATTGATGGTAAAGTTTTTGTTCCGTTGTGATAGTAGGTGGAAAGTTTGTAGTTGGATCTAAATTTCTGCAAAGAGTAATTGTGAAAAAATTAGGAGCTTAGATTTGGGTCATCAAAGAGAAGATTTATGGAAACATAGAGCTTGCATTGGCCATACACATATTGATGAACTTTGCCTTCTGTGGTTTCTCAACACAAAATAGTGCTTATCCTCATGTCAGGAAAAAATGCGATATCAGAGGTAATGTTATACTGAGATTTCACTTTGCTCAGATAAAGATATTTGTCAATTATAACCCAGCAGAACATTTCCTAGTATGATGCTGCCAGAGTTTAAATAATTAAAAATGAGTTGTCTTCAGCAAATGAATAAAGTACACCTAATGGAGCATTATCATTTGAATATATTTTGTGTTCATTACTTGTTTGGTCGTAAATTTCAGTCACTTGCAATGGCTCATTCAGCCTTTTTGGAAAATTGTCATGATACAAATGGAATGCCTTCTTCCTGATTGCAATGGGAGGGTAGATTTTGAAAACAACGAAAATTAAGCCCTTTCTTCTATAAACCTTTTCAGCAATAGCACTGAAAGCTCTTTATAAAGGAGTTTGAGTCCTTATTCACTTTGTACAGCTGGGGAAACATTTTGTGAGAGCAAGCTGGTAGTACAGCTGAGGTAAATGACTCGGGTCTCCTGAAATCTCAGCTCACTGTCCTAGATGTGAGGACAGTCAGAGGCTGCTGCTGGACTAATGACATTTTCTCTCAGGTAGTTGCTGATTCTGTATAGATCTGAGACTTACTGGAAGCAAGTGAAAGAATTGAGTGGAGATACTTGTCTTCCCATTATTTGGTGAAGTACAACATGTGCTGCTCTGTACCAGTTCGAACTCTTCCTTCTGTTACCCTTAGAAAGTCATATTTTTAACAGCATTTCCTCAGTAGAAATGTGTACACTGCACTTAATACACTGATTCTTCCTACCTTTGTACTCTGTTTGCTCTTGGAGGACCTGGATGTAATTTTTTAACTTAGGTATTGGCAAAGTTTCTTGCCTTTATTCTTGTATGAACAAGCTGGGCTTCTCAAGCCTGTCTGTCCTCTTCTTCAAAGATCTTCTTCACCTAAATTTGAATGCATCTGAATTTCAATGAGTGCTAAATTTTACTCCAAAAAATTGTAAGTAATTGAATTTAGACAGCCAGGTATAGAAATATCCTATTTGCAGCTGCAGGTTACTTCTATTTCATTTCAGATTTGAAGTGGGGCAGAGTTCAAATACATCTAATGTGTTTTCATCAATTCAACAGGAAACTCAGTTGTCATGGTAGAGCCATTCCCATCCAACTTTTACATAATAGCTAAGTGGTTAGAGCAGCCACCTCGGTTCACTTCCTTCTTCAGTTCTTATTTCAGAGAATTGTGCCCTTTCCTTTGGGTTATTAAAATGATCTCAGTGATAATGCTTTCCAGCATGCTCTTTGAAAGCTGTTTTTTTGTGCATTTAGGAATCCAGAAATCCTGAGGTTTAGAGAAGAGCGAGTAAAAGGATGCCTGATCCTGAATTGTAATTGGTAATATATACAAGCAGGGATGGAAGATGCTTTTCTTGGTTTCATACACAGAATTTCTTCAGTTTTACTTAATAATAGTGGTGCAGATGCTAAAGAATCGCAAAACAGTTTTCCTTTTCATCTTAGGTATGATTTTTTCCATCTAATTGTGGAAGAATTAACCACACCCAAGTTTATCTCTCTACGTGACAGACAGATCATAGTGTGGTCAAATTCATTGTGATCGTGCTGTACAAAAATAGCAAAATGCTGTTTAATTTGTTCTCTGATGTTTGTCTAGAATCATGTCTCCTTTAGGCATAGTTATCAGTAACACTAAATACAACTGCCAATGTGTTTAATGTCATGAACACAAGAACTCGTGTAAAATTTGTACAAATGCATTGTTAGGGGAAAATGAGGGTACGAGAGATAATTTAAATAACTATAATAATAAATAACTTTGCGTAACAACAAAGAAAGTGAAAAGGAAATGAAAAATACATCCACTTGTCTGAATACTACTGTGAGCTATTTTAATGGGAAATTTTAACAGAATTGAAAAAAAAAAGAGAATAAACCCAGCATCTAAATTATCAAATAATCAAAATAATCAAACCCTAATTTGCTTCAGTTAAAGACTTAGAGATGCTCCCAATGCTTTGATTAAGAAAAAAATGAGAAAGTTTCTTATTCACCTCAGCAGGCAGCTCTGCAAAATGGAAGATCCCTGTGCTCCTCTGAAGCCATTTAATGCATATATGTGCATGGATTCCCAGAACTATCTATAATGCATATAGTGCTTTCTGCTCTCAGTGGCTTTTTTTCCCACTCTCTTTACGTCATTTGCCATTTGTGAGGGTTGCCAGGGTAATGACCAATCATCCCTGGAGAGATGCCTGCTAGTAAGGACAACATAGGCTTTCTCTTTTTTGGTATTCTGCAGTATGTGTTTGAGAGCTATTCTAGCATCAGGATTGCAGAACTTTTGTTTAGTTAGTAGGGAGGGAAAGTTTACAGAGTATGAAATAACAGCTTACAACTATTGAGGTAAGTGAGGATTTTTCTTTTCTATTTTATTAACAGTCCTGTCTGGATTTATTCAAAACGTTCAGTATCATTACTTTGTTGTTGTTGTTGTTGTTATTCGCGTAGCTGACCCTGAAATTAGTAATAGCAGAGAGGTTTTACCTAATTTGAACGATGAAATCTTAGTAGTGCTGCATATACAGCAGGTCAGGATTTTATTCTCCTTGTAACTATGAATCCCACAGCCTTTCTCTCTACTGCAATCACCATATACATCCACTGTACCCAAAATATTTTCAGAAGAATTGAAAACAAGAAACCCACAGAGTGGTGTAATGCAGATTTCAGAGCATTAACCGTGGTTGCCTCTCAGGCAAATGGGAAGTTCTGAATAGTCTTCATTGTACTGTATGTATGGAATATGCCACATCAACTGGAAACTGAAAATCCAGAGTGCAGTCCTGTCCCACAGGATGTTGAAGATGTTGAACTCGTGTTGTTTTTAAATTTTGACTATTGAATAGGCACTTGCAGGCTCATAGGCTCTTTGCTCACCCATGGACTGTGGGAAAATATAGCTTCCAGACTGCAGGCATTTTTTCTGGAACTGGGATCAGTAATGTAAGCTGGTGCTGATAATTGCCTCTCTGAATAGGCCCAAATTTTGTTCTTTTGCATGTGAGGGCACCTAAATAATACGTAAGAAAGGAGGCAAAAAAATATCTCTTCAGAAGTTCCAAATGATCTCTGAAGTTTCTATGATGTATTTACGTGTAATCTGGGTTATGACAGATATGAGTGAAATGTTTGGTTTGTGTTGGTTTCTTTTTTTGTTGTTTTAAATGACTCCCATTAGAACCATTCTGAGTCCCAAGCATCTTTGTTGGTACAGTTCCCTGTTTGCGTGATGGCTTCCTGGGAGAAAGGGACAATTGATGCAGTTGTTGTATTGCTTTTCTATGGAATTGCTAAGGTATCAAAGTTCAAATTAGTAACCGTCTCATCAAAATTACTATTTGCTGCTTAATATACGTGCACCTACGCATGTGCTTCACATCCTGGCAACCTTACATGTCCTGATGGGCACAACATATATTACCCAGAATAAAGCACATATTTATTTCACTCTATTTCCTGCTTACTGCAAATACATGCAGAGTGTAATTTTGACTCACACTTTTCCCCAGTAGAAAAAATACATTGGGGCATTTAATTTAGCATGGCAAATTCCAGTTGCTAAATTCTAGATGTTACTATATATTTCAGATGTGGTTGTGATAGCTTTGCATTATCAAAACTACTGGAGCACAGCAGTGAGTCTGGATGTGTATGTATGAGAGAGAAGAGTATTCAGAGCAACAATTTTAAGAGTCTAAGGTGAAAATGATCTTTTCATCAGGCTGTTGAGAAAATATGTTTGTTCAGAAAGTAGACCTGTTTCCTCTTTCTAAAAATTGTTACTGGTTTTTGACATCTGCGTGCTGGATATCCCTTTTAAGCAGTTTAAGATATGAGTAGTGTTAAATACTTAACACAGTAGGGGAAAAAATCAGTAAGCAGAAAGAAAATATATCATTATCTAATGTTTATCAACATTCCATATGATTCCACCATTTTTAGTAATCTGGGAAGCAAAACCATGAAATGATGATTTTGTATTTTTCTAGATCGTGTCTTATACCAGAAAAATAACATGATGACAGCTAAATAAGGCATGTTAATTATAAAAGTGGGTTTTCACATGAGAGATTGAGAGGTAAAGCTTTCTGGAAAAGATGGTGGGTAGCAAGCCTCAGTCTTTATCTTTCTGTCCACCTTTTTCCTGTCTATCTTCACCATCTCTCTTTCCAATTTAAAAATGCTCCATTGTTATATTATGCAGAGAATAGCTTTTACTTTCAGACAGTGGGAACAGAGAGAGAAAAGCTGAAATGGGGAGAGGGGAATGAGCCTGCATTGTGAAGTGTTCACAGCACAACTGACAACAATTGGGGCCAAGGTATTTGTGGCTCTGAGGAGTGATGCAGAGGCAAAGAGCAGGGAGTAGAGAAGGCTCCAAGGCTGGGTGGAACCAAGGGGGTTTGGTGATGCAGGAAACTACCAGAGAGCTGCAGGGAACAGGCCAGGAAGAGACGGGTTCCTGGAGCATCTTGGTGATTCTGTGTGCAGGGGTTTGGGTGGTAATTTGGGGAGGATGGGTCGGATAGAGACAGACATTAAAGCTTGAGATGCAGTGTTTGCCCAGGACACGGAGTAAGTGCTGTTCAGCAATTTGACCCTTCTAGTGCCGAGTGTGTTGTTGGAAACTTTGGAGTGGTGAATTCTGGTTGTTTTTTTATCTTGTACTTTTGAATAGATAGAAAGGAAGAGGAATAATTAACAGCACAAACTGACAAAAAGTCAGGCTTCAGACCAGGGTGGGAAAACCAAGGAGATACTCATGAATGGGAAGACATGTCAGGATGGCAAAAGAGAAGCTTATCCAGTGTTTCCAATGCTTATCCTGGAAAAATTAAGACATGTTGGATAAATGCCAGAATGTATAAAAACATTCAGTAGCCCAAACTCCTCATCCTTTGAGAAACAGAAGGCAAAAAATAAATGAAATCATCGAGTGAACAAGTTTCTAAACATAGTGTATGACAAAGCAAATCACTGTGGATGACAGCATTAGTGCTATCACTGCACTGGGCACCTCAGCCTGAACTGTGGCCTTTGCTGTTAGAGGTCAGTTCTCCTGAAACCTGATAGATTATTTTATCTGAGAGACGTCATCTATCCATGATCTGGCATAGATTACTTTTTTGGTTGGCTGTTTTGTAGTTTTTTTAATGAACAGTATCTCTCTGGATATATATCTCACAGGAATACTGTGAGTTCTAGTTTGTGACTGTAGTGATTCATGAGACCATCTGATGAAAACTTTACTAATTCATTTTTACCAAACCAAAGCCCTGTGGTTTTGGTTTGGAAGCCGGGCTGTTATTGCATTACCTGGGCCTGACTGTCCAATGCTATGAATAAGCATATCTCTGTTATTCTGGGATCTGGAGATTTAACTCCAAAACTCTGATGTGAAATCATGATATGTGTATATTCAAGGCATTAGAAAATAGTTGAATTGCATGAACTTAGTTAAAGTGGCACCAGAAGGCACAGGAATAGTTGCAATATAAATGTCTGATTTTAAACTTTTGGTTACTGGCGTTTTGGAAAAAAAGAGTGGTGAAAATGTGCTTTATCATCCAAAGCTGCAATCCAGGAACACAACAAAGGCATACAGAAGGAAAGTTACTGTTGTTTGACCAGCAGCATGCATATTTAGGGAAGACAAATTTGGAATGTATTACAGCACTTCCAATGTCTCTATTAAAGTGCATGTTAAGGTTCACTTTGAACAAGTAATTAGAGAGAAAATGTCTTGTGATTTAAAACAGAAGTGGTTGGCAGAAGATGGGCATTTTAAAATGCTTTACTATAAGCTTCCAATTTATACTTTTTAGTATAAATTTTTAGTCCTATTTTCAAATTATTTAACTGTGGTTTCATTGCACATCCATGGACTCTTAAGTTTCAAAGAGACTTAGGTGCTTTCAAACATTACATCACTTATTCCTGAACTGTTGCATATTTGCTGTATGATGTCAGACCATTCCATTAAACACTTCAGGGCTTGTTTTTTTCCCCATGTAAGCTGGGAATAACCAGTATTTACCTTATCAGACTATGGATGTTTCTGTTATTCTTTATGTAGTGCTTTGAGTAGTCATGTTGTTCAGGGCTTAGTTACTTAGATATGCAAAGAGCACACAGCCCTCTGAGATCCCCCAGTTCATCTTGTTTTTCTATTGTAGTTACAAGGTCAAGTTGAAATAATCCCCATGATTATAAGAGCTTGTATGAAAAACTTTCCTGGAGAGCAACATCTGTTATCTGGTGGTAATAGTGATTCAAAGGAGCTCTTTGGGAAGAGAATACAGTCTGTCTCACATGAACAGGATGACTCAGTAGTTCACATTGGGAAAGAGAAACATTCTCCAGGCCTCACAAACGTGATTCTGGAGACTCATTACATGCATTATTATGTGCTTTTGTGAAGCTCATGACACAGCGCAATGGGAATGGTTTCTGGCAGCCACAGCCCTGCCTTCCCAGCAGCAGGAGAGACCCTAAACCATCTGCTGAGCCAGTGCTGCAGACAGACCCTCATTCCCCTGCAATTCCTCAGGGGCAGCACGTGTGGCTCTCGTTTCTCGTGCGTGGTGATGAAGCAGAGTAAGGGTGTAACAGCAAAGGGCACTGTGAACTATCCTGTAACGTGACAGGGCTCTGCCACACATACACCCATTTATTTACTGCTAATTAACAGCTCTGACTCTAGCTTGGGTTAACTAGTTTAGAGAAATTACATTACTCTGGTGGGCTACGGACATACACATCAAATTTCATAAGGATTTCATTTTATTAACCATTTTATCTAAAATTTGAGTCAAATCCAGCCCCCCTTTAACATGACTGCCCTTGCTGCTCAAGGCCTACAAATCAAAGCAGCCTTATATGATCACCTGGGTAAGTGAAGGGGCATCCTGCCTTAACCTGGTGGGGATTGATGACTGAAACTACTCCTGGACTATGTGTGACTGTTCCAGCCGTGGCTGCTTTCACAGAGGCTTCTCTCTGTCAAACATTGCCCTATGCAAATAAAACTACTCGTAGATGCTGTGTAGTAACATTATGTAAAATGCTGAGGACCTGAAATACTTACAGCTTAATTGACTGCAATTCCTGTTGACTTCGATGGGTGTTTTATTCAATTAGGGACTGCAGAATTTAGATCATTGCCTCTGGCTTACATCACTGCAAATATTATTGATGCTTATGAAGCTTTCGGGGATTTTTCAGGCTTTTAGTCCACAAATTGAGTGCAATGTGAAACGCTTGCTCGAGGGTAAGAGAAGTACTTATATCCATCTCATCTTTCATTTACTTATTCCTGAGTCTTTCTGTGCTATTCCTTTGGGAATGCTCATATAAAATATGCAATTTAACAAAGAGGGGGAAAGCAGAGTTGTCTCAATACAGCAAGATTCAAGTTTCATTTTGCACATTAGAAGTGTGCCTTTCTCATTTTCTTGCCTAAAATGTAGAAGTGAATCTGATTAATTTTAATCTCATAAAATGTTGAAATTAAGGCACAGTAAATTTAGAATGAATATTGAAGAAAATTTACAGTTTCCCAGGGGCAAGCATGGATACAGTGCTTGAAACTTAAAACTATGCAGATTGGAGCACTAGAAATTTTAACAAAAGGAACTAACCCCCTTTGGTGAGAAGGGTCAAGGTGGCTTAAAACAAATTTTACCTTTCTAATCTGCATGCCTTATAAAGTCAATGCTGGAGTTATTATGTGAATAGCACAAGCAGAGCTTGTGTAACTTAATTCTGACCTTTTAACCTCTGACCACAGCAGGAATATGGACAGGATAGATATCCGTGTGCTGGCTCTGTGTTAGGCCCAGAGAGAAAAGGGATACAGCTTCTACTGCTTTTCATTCAGTGCTTTGGGCATAAATGGTGAGTAAAACATTTCACATGTACTGTGTGTAATTGCATTTAATACTTCTTTTTAATCTCCAATCAGCAATGAAACATCTAAAAATATATATATTTGTAAGTAAATGAAGACAAAAAAGGTTGATAGTGATGGGCACAAACACTTTTAGGACATGTACTGTAGAAAACTGGTTGCATTTCAGGCAATGTATTCTTCCTGTAGATCTTCAGAGAAAAATCTGCAGAAAGAGCTGGAAAAAGTCATACATATACACATGCATATTCTTAGGTATATTTAGTAAAATTAGAGAAATGCCTCTGTGGGAAAATTGGTACACATCTCAGGCAGAACACTGACCTCCTTTATTTAATTCTGTCATGGTAGGTGAAAAGAAATCGGTCATAAATAAAGGTAGCCTCCTTATAGAAGGCATTTTTTTGCAGCAGCGGAGAGCACAATAAATGTTATCTGTCAGGGAAAGAAACAGGCTATTTAAATTCAGGCAGCAGAGCATCTTCAGTCGGAAGGGCTATTTTTAACTTCAGATGTAGCTTAATTTAGAAATCGAGCAGTTGAAGTCCCTTTTTTTTCCCCCCCATTTCTCCGACTGGAGATTTTTTATAATGATTATAGATATCCTTGTGTGAAGGTACTGAATAGAGTAAAAAATACCTTACCCTGAGCTTCAAGGTCATGAAAATGCACGTCGAAACAAAGCAGCTTTGTGGCAATACACGTGTAAACACAGAGGTCAGATGAGATTGATGCACTATTTTATAAGCATAAGGGCCACTTTGGCGATTTTCCAGGAGGCTGCATATAATTTTTATATCCATTTATGCAAGATCTTCCTCAGATCTGAATTACTTTGTGTAGGAAGTGCTGTAATTGCGTACAACCCTATACAACATGTGATAAAGAGAGTGTAAATTCCAGTGGTTTCTAAGGCAGAAATGTTTATGAGAAATCTGGCAATGATTTCCTGCATTGATTTTTCTGAGCCAGCTTCTTGTATTTGGCTTTGTTTGTAAGTTAATCACAAGAATTGAGAAGCTCATTTCGTTATAGAAGATATTCAGAACTAAGAATTGCAGATTTGACTCTATTAAGTGATTACAGGCTTTTTAATGTATTCAGATTCAGAACATGAAAAAATCCTCTCATAAATGGAAGTACTTCCAAGATGGCTTGTTGCAAACACTCCTCTTGCATAATTGCATAGTCTATGTCACTCAGCATTCATCTGGTGAATTGCAATAGCATTTCAGCATAAAACTCGATCCAAGCTGAATTTTACAGTTTACCTCTTCAAGCTCAGCCCAAAGTGATTCTGAAAGCTATTCCAGTTGCATAACAATAACAAGGAGCAGAGAGACATGTGCCATTGCGACAGGAATAATTGAGTTATTAATAAGCTGAATGTGACATGGAAAAGTTGCCTCTATTTCTGAGCATAGTGACACCTTCACCATTAACTCTTAAGCACACACAACTTTTTACAGTTTCTGAAATTTTGCTTAAAAGGTTGAGCGTTTTTGCACGTACAGAAAAGATAACTTTTTCTGTAGTCACCCAAAATCCTGCTATTATAAGTGAAAGCTTCTGCTGCCATTTATTCTTTAACTTGTGACAGCTAAAATTAGAGGCTTTCATTCCATTGTTTTTATACACTGGGTAGCATGATGTAATCTAGTAAGAACATCCTAAAACAAGTTAGAAATTTAGAGTTATAATCTGTAATGTTCAATGGAGGTTAAAAAGAAATGTAATTTAGAGCTTAGTGCTTCTGAATTGCCCACTTTGGATGGGGATTTCTTTCATATTCCTCTGAAACATCTGTTTTTGAGGAATGCTCCTTTCCATGGACATGTTCTGTGTGGAGGGAATATGGGAGTTAGCATAGAAGCTGTCAGAGCCATTAGACTCTGCTGGGGGGTTTCCTTAATTCTCTGCTGGCCACACCAACCTGAATTAAAGCTGAATTTAGTCTCTGGGAGGCATTTTAGTAGTGCTGTCAGACTAGGAAATTCAGACTGTGATACGGAGTTTGGATTGGGAATGTGAATTCAGAGCCCTTTCTTAAACAGAATTTTCTTTACAATAAAGCAGATATATTGCCCCAATATTGGCTGAAGTGTTTCAGCTTTTGATAGAGAATGTGTTTTTCTCATCAAAGACTAGATCTGAAGCTTGTAGCAAAAGAAACGCTTGTCATGTATACTTTCTTGTTTTAGGTATGTTGGTATGCTGTCAAGAGGCAGGATTCAGTTTGCCTATTATGGATGTTTAAAAAAAGACTAAAAACCATCCAAAAGAAACAGGGGAGTTGTCAAGAAAAAGCCAAAACCCTACAGAATTGAGGATAATATTTTTGGTCTTACAGAAACACAGGACATACTTTAAATAATTTTCTGAATGGCTTTATAAAATCTTGAAATTTATAAAAGCTTGAAATTATAACTGTCCATTTGTATTAGCTTTGTTTTTCTTCAGTCTGTAGTAAAACCCAACTGTTTTGACAGCATATAGTAATTCTATTTTCAGACATTCTAAAATAGCAAGTGTCTTTGAAGGAATATGGTGACACAGAGGTGATGAGGCTTCAGTAAGACTGGACCTTGAGCTTCAAGGAAAGCTTGGATTTCTTATAGAGCATCACTAAAGTGCTCAATGACCTGAAAGGAGGTTGTAGGTGGGTGTTGGTCTCATCTCCCAAATAATAAGTGATAGTACAAGAGGAAATGGCCTCAAGTTGCATCAGGAGAGGTTTAAATTTGATATTAGGAAGAATTTCTTCACTGAAAGGATTGTCAAGCACTGGAACAGGCTGCCCAGGGCAGGGGATGAGTCACCACCCCTGGAGGTATTTAAAAAACATGTAGATGTGGCACTTGACATGGTTTAGTGCTGGACTTGGCAGTGTTAAGTTAAAGGTGGAACTCGATGTCTTATACGTCTTTTCCAACCTAAATGGTAATAATTAGTTTTTATTGAGTAGTTTTCATCCACAGATCTCAATGTGTTTTATAATGAAAGTCAATATCATGGCCTTAATTTAAAGAGATGGAGATGGCTGGATAGAATGCTCCCATGGTTTCATGAGCAGCCCTTAAGACCTGGTTTCCCTCTGCCTTCCCTGCTCTGGGTATCTCCCAGTAGTGACTGGGTCACTCATAAAAGACTCCATAGTGGTCCATACTGGAACCTGAAAGCTGGATCCAGATCCAAGGGGCCCAATAGGATCTCTGAGAGACATGGAATGAAGCTGCTGGAGCCTCAAGACTTTTCTCTCTGTCTGATCCCAAAGCAGTGATTACACTCTTTGCTGTCTATCTATATAATCTATATAATCCATTTCCAATGGTGGGGAATCACAACAGATAATGTACTGACTTTTCCATAAAAATTTTATTCGAATTTTTCTCTTCAAAAAATTTAAGCCTTCTCTTCTATGTCACTTCTTGTTACAAGAAAATGTATCAGTGTTTTCTATGCCCACAGATCACAGGAGGGAGGACAAGCAGTGGACTGGAGCTTTCATTAATATTTCTTCTCAGAAATGGGAAATGATTTTATCAAAGTGTGACAAATCACAAGAAGTAAATAAATTGATATTTAGGTGAAATACAGGAGACTGTAACAGTCATACTGTGTGTCTAATTATAGAAATACAACATGCTACTCCTGTATAAGTGTTCTCAGGCATCAGTATGTAAGCAGTTCACAGCATACGCAGGCATCATCATCCCATGTTCTTTCATCTTGGAGAAGATGGTCATAGATGAGGAACTAAAAATAGTCCAGTTCAAGAGCGCATGCTCCCTGGAGGTGATCAAAGGCTGAGATGCTGTTTAGGTATGCAGACAACCAGAAGTATCAGAGCAGGAAGAGTGTGGTTGAACCAGTTAGTGCACTGATAAAATCTGCTACTTCTGGCTTCAGCAAAGTTTGTGACAGTAGTAGAAATGGAGTGCAGAAACACAGGGAAAGAGAGGTATAAGGCAATTCCCATAACAATTCTCATGGTCTAACCTTACATGGCTAACATAGGTGCCTAAATGAGGAAGGCAACTTTTCCTGAGCTATTGAGAGATTAAATGCAGAGGATGTTATTTCAGAAAATAATTCAGAGTCCGCAAATGTGGCTTCTGCTCTGAAGCACCTTTAGAGGAGCCTGACACTCCTCTCTGATTATGAAGGAGACTTGATTTAACTGCCTGTCTTAAGCCCCTGGGTTGATATTGAACACAGCCTGTGTAGGCACTGCAAAGGCAACTTTGCACCTAGGACTACACATCTAATACTGATAACGTTCTTTCCTGCATGCCATCACCTTGGGAAACTTCCACTTCCCCCTCAGGCTTCTCTCTCTGTTCTTTACCTGACATACAGAACTTGTGTGTGGAGGCTGAAGGACAAAGACAGTGGAAGAGTTTCTTAGGTGTGTGCATTGCATTTGTAACTGAATCGTAAGTCAGACACACTCAAGGACTCTCCTCTTCTATGTTTCATCCTAGATAGGGGAGGTTATTTCTCTAATCAGGATTGGCTTTCTAAAAGTCCCTGGGAAAATCATAAGTTGAGCTGTTTAGTTCGATAAAATCTCTGAAAAACAGGAAGATTCATACCCAAACCAAAAGCAATAGGTTTTGTGCCATATCTGATGTAAGAAGAAAGCAGTATTTACTTAAAAATGAATGTATGAAAAATCTGACTTTTCATTAAAATAGATAATTTTTTAACTCAAAAAGGATTTTTTTTTAATTTATGGTTAAAGATATTTTTTTGAAATATCATTACTGAAAATTTTGCATCCAGAGCCTAGCTTCAGAAGTTCTGTTCAATTCCTTTGCAGCTGACTTGCAGCACTATTAACACTTCTCATGTTTCTCTGTTGCACTTGTTTAATACCAGACAAGGAGCCATGTGGGTGACAGTTCTGTACCAACAAATCTTAACAGACAGATGCTACAATTTGATCCTGATACTCACTGTGTATTTTACTTAGTGCTGCAACCAGGGCTTAAAAATACAAGCACCAGCTTTTTTCCTGTATATATCTCCATTAAAAAGCCTGTTCTGATCTAACATAATAGTAATAGGAGGCTATTTTTAGACCAAATGAAGGAGGGGGACAATGACATTAATATGTGTCATGGTCCAAGAAAGCTGACATTGGCTGACATTCATCACCAGATCTTGCATAAGTATTCACCATACCTAAATTAAGTAGTAAGAAGAAACTTCCTCCTCCTATTAAGTGGCCCTTTATACAGAAAAGATTAAATTCAGCTGATAATGTCACCAGGAAGTTGGTGCAATATTTAAAATCCGGTTAACAGTGAAAATACTCAGTTGTTCAGGCACAGCTGTGGCAGTGCTACATCCTGGGCTGAGCACTAAGTTGAGGTGTGCAGGGGAGAATCCTGGAGCCAGGGAAACCCAAGGAAGAGCTGGGAGCTCTGCCAGCAGCTGGCAGCTCTCATGAACAACCTTGGGAGATTGAAACTGTCCAGGGGAGCACTAGTGACCAGGAGTGCTGTGGGCAGGGATCAGGAGGGAATTTTCCACAGCAAGGACTGTGCTCACAGGTTCCAGCCTAGGGAGTGCTCTGGGTCTCTGCCATAACAGTGGGAACTCATCTCACAGTTAAAACCAGTGTTTCTGCCTTATGAAGTCTAACAAGGACAAATGTACAGTCATGCACCTGGGAAAACATAATCCAGAAGTGTATCACAGGCTGGGATCTACCTGGCTGGAGAGCAGCTCTGTGGGAAGGGACCTGGGGACCCTGGTGGACCACGAGCTCCAAAGGAGTGACCAGTGCTGCTGCAGTAATGAAAGCCAGCAGGATGCTGGGTCACATCCACAAGGGCATCTCCAGCAGAGATAAAGAAATCATTGTCCCACTCTACTCAGCACTTGTGAGACCATACCTGGAATATTGTGTTCAGGTTTGGACCATGCCATGGAGAAAATAAGTGGACAGGCTGGAGAGGGATCAGAGAGGGGCCACAGAGATGATCAAAGGACCAGGAATCTTCCATGTGAGGAAAGGCTGAGAGAAATGGGTTTGTCCAGCCTTGAGAAAAGAAGGCTCAAGGGAGACCTTATCACCATCTTCCAGAATTTAAAGGGTGGCTATAAAGAAGATGGAGATTCCCTTTTTGCAAGGAGTCACAAAGAGGAGAGGCAGTGGGAACAAGTGGCTCCTGAGGAGATTCCAATTGGACACAAAAGCAAAATATTCCACAGTGAGAACAATCAGACATTGGAATAATCTCCCCAGTGAAGTGGTAGATTCCCCAACGTTGGACATTTTAAGGTTCAGCTGGACAGGGTGCTGGACCCTCTTGTCTAGACTGTGCTTTTTCCAAGAAAGGTCAGACCAGATTCCTTGAGGTCCCCTTCTGACCTAGTGTTCTATGATTTTATGATTTGATTTGTTTGATTTGGTCTTTAGTTCTTGTGTGAATGGATCCTTTTTCACTGTCAGTTATGGGTGTAAGGTTGATGGACCAACCCTCTGTGGTCCTTCAGTACTCCATTATACAGAGGAGAGGGAAATAATTTCAGTTAAAATAAAAATTAGAAACACTGAGCAGAGATGCCCTCAGCCAGAAAATTAGGAAATTAAATCCCTGATACTTAGCATGGAGTAACAAAATCATAGTGGCTATATTTTCCCAGAACTGAAAAATTAGGAATTGAGCAAGGAAACAGATGTTTATGCAGTATGATAATTCAGTCTTGGAGGTGACAAAATAATGAAGCTAATTTTTTGTTTAGGAATCTGAGTATTATTTTCTTGTATATGTAAATAAGGGTAAATATGTGTAAAAATATTTGACTAAAAATCTCAACAGAAAGAACAAAAGAATAAAACCAAAGAAATGGTTTCAATGTATAAAGAAAGACTTGTTCAGTGAACCCCTCAAATATTTGTAAAAAAATGAGCAAAGTGGTAGCAAAGGCAGCTAAAGGGAAAAGCATTTTAAACATCTAGTAAGTAGATTTTAATTTCTAAATATAACTACTCTAATAAATTACTTTGGAAACTTATACACAGAGACACAAAATATCCTCAACCCTGTTGTTGAGAAATGTCATGAATTCATTGGAAAAGTACACTAACAGCATTCATGGGTGTTTGTTTTATGGAGGGAAAATTTGTTTCCTCAATGCATATTCATAAACAATGGATTAATCCAAGCACACACCCTGTATCTGTGTTGGTGCTAAAAGCTTCCAATGCCACAGAAAATACACACACACATAAATCTGCTCACTACACTATTGTTCTTTACAGTCTATTTTTTTTTTTGTACTTTTTGCTTGTGAGGAGGGAATAAGCAATCACAGCTACAAACATGTTCTTCTGCAGACAGAACTCCTGGTGAGCATGGTGCTTCCACACCCCTGGGCCTGCTCCTGTGCCATCCCATTATTTCTGGTGCCAGCAATTCCTCAGCACTTGTCTGATGTGGGCGCTGCTACACTGTGACTGATAACAAGCCTTTGAGCTGCTCAGACCGACCCTTTAAATGTCCCTCTGACATAAGCTCAGCCTTGGAGACTTGTTGGTATTTGTCATGTGCCTGATAACAGGAGGTTTCCTGATGCAGCCTTTGAAAGGAACGGACAAAAGCAGCACAGCATGATTCTCTAGGGCACATCATCTTTGCTACTTCAAAGGGAACCCTTTTATCTTGGACTTTGAGAGACTGTGCGCCCAACATGCTAAGGAGATTTAGAACATCCTTGTTTAGATTTTTGCCTCAGGAGGTTTTTGTCTGATGGTTAAGAATGAACAAAATCCAAGCTAAATTCAAAGTGTTTCATTGTTTGTGGGTGAAAAAATGTCTGACATGAATTCGTAAAGGTGAAGATGTCCCTGCTCATTGCAGGAGGGGTTAGACTAGATGGGCCTTAAAGGTTCTTTCCAATCAAATCTATGATTCTATCCCTGAAAGTGTTCCACGCCAGGTTGGATGGGGTCCTGAGCAACCCAGTCTTCTGGAAGTTGTCCCTGCCCATGGCAGGGGGGTTGGAACCGGGGAATGTTTGAGGTCCTTCCAACCCAAACCATTCTGGGATTTTATGTGATATTTCTGAATGAAAATATCACACAAAATTTCTTCAGTAGTGGGTATTCCTGGTGAAGTCACTGTATTGACACTTGTACTTTGCACAAGTAACTGTTCCAGCTTGTGTGCACACACAAACCAAGGTGGATTGTAATTGTACTGCACTGATATTCAAAGAAGGAAGTGGGACACCTCATACAAGGTATAGGATACATATTAACAGTTTGGTAGCTGTGACCCACATATGAAATGAAAGTTTAGCCTCAGTTATCAGTACAGTTGATGAGAGCAGTGATAATTCTATCATGAGAATTACTAGAAATTACAGCTGCTGCCATGGAAGCACAGCTTACTGGTAAGACAAATTTAGGTGATGCACATAATTTCCAGAATTTTGAAATAACTGCAGTAATGTGGGGTTTGTAGTGAGCCTGGTTTTTTTGTTTTGTTTTGTTGGGATTCTTTGGGAAGGTTTTGTTCGGTTGGTTGGTTGTTGTTCATTTTTTTCCTATGACTCAAAAATAACCAGTGTGGACCTATTTTTGGGATAAATTACAACATTTTTTATCAAAGGTAGATCCAAATGTTCAGTATATTTCAGTATGGTCATTGATTTTTTAGGAGCAATAAAAGTGAGCTTCCTCCACTTAGATTCCAGCAACTGATATCCCACAGGAAATTTTCTTGAATTTGGAGATGATGGTGGTGAACATGAGAATTGTGAGCTGGCTAAAGTGCTGACTAAAAGTAATATTCAAAAGAAGGTGATTAGGCCGGAGAAAAGTGATGTTCCTCTGGGATTAGTTTTGGAATCTGTTGCATTTAATATATTTACTGATGTGTTGAGGTGAAATTCCTCAACGTTGGAACAATGTTGGTAGGTATTGCCAGTGCTGAGGAAGACTGGGTTGTTGTTCAAAAAGGATTAGGCTAACTTTTTAACTTGCTGGTAATGTCATATAAGTAAGTCACATACTGTACCAAGCCAGACACCTTGGGTACAATAATGACCTCATCTGTAACCTGGGGGTTCGTGAACTGGAAGCAGGAGAGGTGGAAGCAAACCTGAGTGCACTTGTCAGAGGAAGGATGAATGTGATTAGACATTGGAATATAATTATATTAGAAAAGATAATGCAGTCCTGGAAGGTGAGAGTTTTTTAACAATTTGAAGGAAATGTTGGTACCATCTTACAGGGAGTGTTAACTCCTTTTGAGTATTTCTACAGTTGTTTAGCTCTTTTTAGATGAATTAACTTGAACTATGAGAGGTATAAAGAATAGCTACAGGATGAGCAAAGGCATGAATCTTCATCTTTTGAAGGGAAATTAGAAATGTCTCATGTACCCAACCAAATGGAGCTTTCTGGGGTGATGGATCATTAAATACACTGGGAGCAGATATAGGTTCAGTGTCTGTGATCACTGAGTCCTTAGTCTGTCTGCTGGGATCACTAATAAAGCTGCCAGTCACTGGCTGTTCAGTAGTTTTCCTTTCTGATGAGGATAGTGGACTGGTGTTAATTCCAAAAGTCCACAAAACTTTTGCATGTGCCACTGACAAGAGGATTGCCAGTAAGACTGTATTTTTATTAGTACTGCAAAAAGTACTGAGCAGCCTCAAAAAATGAATACCATTTTTCACGTCTTGGCTACAGATTACTTACAAAAGAATGAACTGTTCTTTAATTGAGATCTTGCTGAACTTCCTTCTTTTAGGTCTTTTGAGCAGGGCTCTGGTGGTGTCACTGCCTTAGCCCTGCCTAATGAGCCAGCTCCCCACGATGACAGCTGCTGCTGTCTGGGTTTGACTTCGGAGAGCTCCGTAAGTGCGGAGTGTGATGACATCATGCTCCCTGGGGTGTCAGCTATTAGCTGCTAAAAATAGTTACAGGCAAACACAGAACAGAAAAATCAAATGTCTCTTTAAACCACTAGTGAATGGGAAGGTAAAGATCCAGAGCTCAGCTGAGGGGTCTTTTGTTTAAATGCGAGGGCAACAACGTTGGGCTGCCGTCCTGGCTAGTGATGCTGATGATGCTTTAGGACTCGTGAGCTGAGAGAGCCCACAGGGACAAGTTCATCCCTGGTGAAATTCCAGAACTGTCATGGTAAGTGAGCTTTTTGTGTTTATTTCCCACTGGTTAGGTTATCTGATCTGAGTAATCCGTGTTTTGCTGTCCTTAATGTAACTATGGGATTCACGGCACAAGAATGATGTTCGTGTTACTGCCAGTATAACCACAGTTCTATTAAAAAATAAAACACAAAGCAATATTAATTTTGCAAAATGAAGTGTTCAAGCTTAAAAAATAATGTACAGTAAAGACTATATGCAGACATAGATGGTGCCTGCAGTCTCCAAGTTCAGGAAAGTATCCTGCTCACCCTGTGTTTTGGGGCTACTTGATGCAAGTTTTTTGACACCACTTATGACCTTTAGGCCTTGATTACAGATTTATGAGATAAGACAGGCTTGAAGACAGAGGTCTCATTCTCAGGCTTTAGCTTAATTCCAGTTTTGTAATGCAGACCTCTGTTTAACATTTCGGTGGTACTGGTAAGGTGTTTCAGATACTAAACTGCTCCAAATTAAATTTGATCTAATAAAGAAAACGCATATAAATGCAGAAGCAATATAAGATGAAAGTTAAGATAAACACAGGACTGGGTGTCTCACAACCTCTGAAAATCTCATCTTCTGTTTTTTGTACTAATTAGTCCATGGACAGAAATTTTCAACTAGGCTTATCAGTGCTGTTAGAATAATGTCTAACCTCAGTTACTCCTAAGAATATTTTTTGTACTTCTTAACTTACCATCTAAGGGCAGGCAGAGGTAGAAATATGAAGCTCTGACTCTTCCAGAAAAACACCAGAGATTCTCATTTCAAGTTACAAATGGGCCCAAAGCTCCTTTGGCCAAAGTGTAGTCTTTTTCTCACCCATTCTAACTCACCTGCAACAGCTTCATGGTGATGCAAAACCATCACAAATCACTCATAAGTAGCACTGGTCCCTTTAGCAGGGAGAACAACCTCTTCTCCCTACAGATTTGGCACCCTGGCCCCAAACTACCTGGTCTGCAGCCAGTGCACAGGCTAAAACCACAAGTCTGCAGATCCTACAGAGCCTGAGTCACATCTCTGCCAAGCCCTTGCAGGAGCCTTCCCCAGAGGGAATGAGGAGCTTGATGGATGTGGTGCTGCAGGACATCAGAGTGTGTGCTAATGAAGCAACAGATCCATTACAGTATTTAGCCATGTCACAAGATCCAATTACAGGAACTTTGTGCAGTATAAAATAGTCTGATTTTACCCTGTGCTCATCCTGTAAGAGTTGACGTCTCTAAAAGATATTCCCATCCTACCATGATTTCCAAGTGCTGATTCATCTACATTCAAGATAGTTTAGAACTAGGATTTGATTCTGCCTTATTGCTGGTAATGATTTTTGTAAATCTGTTTGATAATTTTCATGGATGAAGCTGAAGAATCCCTGGGTCTTCTGCTTGCGGGGTGTGACATGTAAAGTAGAAGTTTTTCTTGCAGATCAGAAGGCAGGGGCCTGACGTAGGAATTATTGTGTGAAATTACATTGTCTCTGTTATGTAGGAATTCAGACAATGATTGTGATAGTCCCTTTTGTCCTTTAAAAATGAGAATTTATGACTCAAAAGGTGCTCTGCTGTCAGTCACAAAATTTTCCCATTACACTGAACCTTATTTTTAATGCTATAATATCCTGTTCTTTTAGGTGCAAGTGTGGTGTTTTGAATGCAAACTGATTTACAGTCATTTTCTTCAGTCTGCAAAACAGGCACAAAAAAAAAAAAAGAAAAGAAAAAACAAGATAGAAGAAATTCTATATTCACTGTTAGTGGCCAGAGGGGTAAAATATAATATAATTAAAAAAAAAAAGGAAAATTTCCTCTTTATGTGGGTTTGTGAGGTTGGTTTTTTTGGTTTTTTTTTTTTTTTTAGGGAGAGGACTATTTTTAGATGACTCCTACCTGAAGGAGCAGCATCTTAAAGAAAATGATAATAAGAAATTGAAATACCGGGAAGCTTTACAACATCAAATGCATACGATTTTTAGCAGGTGGCCAACTTCTTGTTTAAAAAGGTTTCCTGCTGCATTAATTTTTTCCTTGCTGTGTCCCCCAAGGCTGAATGTCACTATCTCCTGCTGACAATGCAGCAACACCCTGATTTTGTACTAGACAATGATTTTTTGATTCACAAGCTGTTTCAGCATTCCAGAGCATTGCACTGTTCTGGCATGGATTTGTCTGAATTTATAGCAATTTATTCAAAAAAAGATTTATTCATAAAAAGGTTGTTCTCTCTGTTTTGTGGGATGCCATCAGGGATAAAGGCACATGCAGTAGCACAAACAGCTGAGATCTTGCAGCAGACTTTTTGTCTGCTTGATGCTTTCACTGATGGCCTTAACACTGATTATAATGGCAGTAGAATAAAATAGCCTCTAAAAATAAGATTTTCTGTTGGAATGCTGGCAAAGTAGTGCAGATGTGGCATAAAGTTATTGTGTCTTCTGTAGGAGGTGGCAGTCTCTCATGTGTTCTGTTTTCAAGGTTCAACCAATATACTCCCAGCAAGAGATAGAACTACCTGAGCCTCATATCCTTTGACTTTAGCTGAGCAATCAAACCCCTGTCCTGTGCTTTTTTGGTGTGCAAATGGACCTGCCGTGTATGGAAATTATCTCAGTTGAAATCAAAGCAAAGTAGAACACAGAACTTTGTAAGTGACTGTGAATGGATCTACCCAAATTTTGTAGGGAATGTAAGAATGGTGGACCTAAATAATCAACAAAATTAGAGTAAAAGTCTTTATAAAGCACCTGTGGAAGCACATATTTATGTTTTACGTGTCCAAACTATATCCCATTGAAATGATGGACAGTTCAACAAAATATATATACCTGGAATGTACTTAGATCCAATAGCAGGAACCTGAGTCCAGATAGAGTCAGACTGGAAATGAGGCAGATGTGTCTGTTAGGGTGGCATATCTAGACAAGAAGCATGATATTTGACACGCACAGTAAATTGAGGGTTTGTCTACATAAGACTATACACGTAATCCAAATTAACATCAATGAGTTAAGGGATCTCATGTAGGAACTTCTTAAAGGGATACCATCCACTGTTGCTGTAAAATGTCAGACTGAAAGATCAAATAATCTCTCTGGCTGGATGATACAGAGCAATAGCTCTGTCCTATAGCTGCACAGCAGACAGAGAACAAGAAAAGGTTTTCACTCTACTGCATAAGAAAATATTAATGGTCCCGTCTCACCACAAATTTTCACATAATTAGATAGTTAGATCATGTAGAATCTTGCCTCATCACCAAGTCTACTCACCATAACATTTCAGACATAAGAAGAGGGACACCTGCATTAAAGTGAAATTTGACGATTGTCTTATACGGAAGTTTGTGAGACAGAACCCTTATCCACAGAAATCATGTTGTCAGCAACGCTGTTTGTTTGAATTAACGCTGCAGATTGGATCTAGTCACCGATGCTGATCTCAACTTTTATGTAGGACATAAATTGAATACATTACATTTCCTGCCGCGCCAGGCCGGCTCTGACGCAAACACCAAAGCTGAAGTGAACGGGAGCAGGCAGTGCTGTCAGCCTGAGGTGCCAGGCCATTAGAAATTCCAGGTTCCTTAAATGTAAATGTAGTTTAGAAATCTAAGCTGAAAGACATCCCAAAAACATATCCAAAGATATATATTATTCTGACAACACGTTGGAATCAGCTATTACTGCTGACACTGAGCCAAACCCAGCGAAGGAGTCTTGATTTATTTCAAGAAACATGTTGAGTTCAGTGTCCTGTAACTGCATCTGTCACCACCAGCCCCTCAGGAAAAAAACTGAGGAGGGCTGTTTTTTGTTTTTCAATCGTTAACTTCTCACTGCTGTGCCTTCCTTCCTCTCTAAGCTTCCTTTTTGTGTAGATGAAACCTAGTGATGCAGTGTTTGCCTATAGGCGTCCTTTTTCCTGTGAACATAGAAAACCCTGAAGAACAAATAAACTGTTTAAGTTGCTGATCCTGCATGTTTGCAAATTCATTGGGAGATTTGGCTCACATGTGAGGACACAAGGATCCGGCTCCTGGGGAATAAACGTCAAAGAACATGAAAAGAAAAGCCTTAGTAGGCGCTGGGACTATAAGAACAAAGAGTGCTTCCAAACTTCAGTAGTAAAAACCACTGGGAAATGTGGCATAGTCTGACAAAAGCAATAAGAATGATGGTTCTGAGTCAGGCATTGAATCAGAAAAAAAAAAAAAAGAAAAAAGAAAGAAAAAAAAAGAGGCTTGATCCAAGTGAATTAAAGCCACTTATATTCCTGGAAATGAATTATTTCCTCTTTATCAAAAAAGGAAAAGAAGACAAAGAGGTTAAAAATGTAATTATATGTTGCAGAAAGAATTATATGGCAATTTCTGTCTCCTAGGCTTGTGCTCAGATCACAGACCAGAACTCTGAAACACTGACTGACTTTCTGCAGTGTCTCAGCAGTGTTGCCTGTGCTGCCTATTTACTTTTCAGTACTTCCTCTCAGAGCCTGTCTTTTAGTCTATGTCCTCTACAGGCTTTTAGAGGAAGCTCTGGATATTATTTTGTGTCCAGAATAAACAGAAAGCACAGTACTGTCTTCTGTGAATAATCTCTCTCCCTCCCATGTGAATTTACAAATACTGTAGAAAAACAAAATGATCACAGAAATAGAGTTTTGTCAGATGGTCCCTCAGTGCTGAGGACTTGGTTCCTTGCTTTGTCAATGAGTATCCGTTACATCATTTACTATTTATGCTGCAAAGGCCTTCAAGGAAGTGCTGAAGCCTGTGAACATCTCCCCCCTTTCCTATCTTAGGCTGAGAATATTTTCATTCCATTCATGTCTGCCTAGACACAGAGTGCCTGGAGACTGTGGCAGAGTATCTGCTTCCAGTGCACACTGATGTTTTGCCAGTCATGTGTCATGAGGGAGTGTCCTCCCACTGCTATGAACAATATGACCATGAAGAAAAGCGAACAGTAACTGCATTATGTCCTCCGGAAGATGGATGGAAGTTAGAGGGAAAATGCTTTAGTGCACTGTGTTTCGAGGCCCTGCTCATCAGTTGCATGACACCATTGCTACAGTTTGTTTCCTAGAGTTTACAAATGAAATGAAGGCAAGGTTGTAAACCAGAAAATCGTGTTCATACGCTTTGTAGATTGATGACAGACATGCTGTAAAATGCTAAAAAAGAGATCAACTGCAATTAGTCTATGAAGAACCTAATCACCCTTATGAATTTAACAACCAAGATTTCAAATAGTTAACTTCGTTCTGTCCTATACACTCACTAAGAGTGTATCTTTGTGCTGGGTTTTGTTTTTCTGAGGGGTTTTTTTGATGGATGGAAGCTGGTTGGAAATAAATATATTAAGATTCACTTACTCCTAAAACTTTGTCATTTAATAACAAAAATCCATTTGGTTATGAATGCATAAGGTTTCTGCACTGAGCATACCCAGACTCTGCCAGTCATCAGAGAGGGTCTCAGTCATTCTTAATTGGCTGAAGAGCAGAAAAGGAGTGGGACAACTTCCTACAGACTTTTTCCCGGCTTTCCTGGTATGGTGCCTTGAAGTAGATGATGCTGCCATATGACAGACCACCTGATTAACCTAACCGGGATATAATTAACATTGCACAAGCAACCCCAAAAGTTTTATGGGGTTGCAAACAGCATTATCTCTCATTATCCCAAAGAAAGTTTATTTCTTGCTACTTCCCTTGAGAGAAGAGTTAAAAATTGCCCTTTTATGGGAAGAGGACTGACCAACAGATAGCCAGAGAGAGCAATCTGGGCACTAGCATGGCCAGCTGGAGCCCAGCCAGAGTGGCTGGGACTGATGATCCCCTGAAACAAAACTGTGCAGCAGAAGTTTCTGGAGAGACCTTCCCTGCTAGGTATCACCTGGAGAAGCCAGTGACAGCCTGGCCTGTGGGAGTCCCAGATGAGGCAAGATGAATGGGAATGAAACAAAAGGAAGGGGAGCAGTGGGGAAAGGAATAAATCTTTGTGTGCTGGAAAGATCCAACCACATTGCGCTGTTGCAGTGTTTTGAAATATGTTTTGTCTTAGGACCTGACTCTCCTGAAGCCAATTTAAGTCATCAGTTTGCTACACAGTGATGCAAATAAGCACCAACCCCGTGCTTCCACAGTCACGCAGACACACATTTCTGTTGGGTGCTTGCTTTTTAGCACAGTAGTGAACCAACAATGCTAAAACACCATCTGTTTTGCTGTGTCAAGGGTACCAGCTATCACTGCAGCCACATCACTAAATCACATTACAACCCTCAGCCTAATGACATTTGTATAGATCTCCAGCTCTCTACTATTTGTCACTAATCAGAGTAGTCTGAAGATAATCATGCAGGGACATTATCCCATTTGATGTTCTTTCCCTCTGCCTTAGCTACTCATTTCTACAGTGCACACACAAGCCAGCATAGCCTGACTTCTCCAACTTCTTTTGTTATCTTTATTTGTCTTTTAGCAGAAATAATTGAGAGGTCAGTGAGGTTATTGTGCCATGTCTGTTGCTCAACACCCCAGTTCCCTGTTGTGGTGGGATCTAGCAGGAAACTTGAAGAAATCCAAAAAAACAGCCAAGCCTCTTCTCACACTACCCTGCCTGTTCAACAGGGGCTGTTGAACATGATTTAGCCTTAAGAGATTAAGTATCTTTTTATTACAGTGTGCCTCATCCCACTGGAGACAATGTTAGGGTTCGTATCAGCACTACTGAGCACTCTTGTTTGCTCTACTGGTTTTAGCATTGCAAAAAGATTAGGCAAATTTTCTTCCCTGTTACAGGTACTTGAAACTGCAATGAATTTCACGAAGTGAATTGTTTAGGATTTCGATCAGTGCAGCTGCAGAATTTGACCAGCCATCTTAAAACCATTGCATTTATTTCTAAGATTCAAAATGTTATATTAATAATTTAAACAATTGTAGGGAATATCCTGTTACATTGACCTTGAAAATGTTGTTAGACATGGTAAATACAACATTTGCTTGCTAAAATGGAAAGATGAAATGCTCACTCACTTAGAGCTTCATATGGAAATCATCAGGAAAACAGCTCCTGTTCTAAATGTAGCTGTCAAACTGACAGGTTGCAGAAGAAACAGATTCCCAGCTATTCAGTAGTTACAAAAGATCAAGATGATCCAGTTTCATCAGACCATCAAAGAGGGTGACTTGAATTTGTTGAATTCAAATCAGTTTTCTCTGTTTGCTCACTTAGGCTGGTCCTAACTGCAGGTTTGTAAGAAACTCATAATAAACTTCTGAGCTGTTACTCATTCAAAGAACATCAAAGAGCTGTCAATTATGAGGTGTCAGAGGCTTGAATAAAAATGCAACTGCCTTTTTTGAGAAATACCTTGGGCTGATCACAACCACTTTGACGTAAGATGCAATTTCTCTGCACGTGCAATTAGCAACTGGTTCTGGCAATTTCCTTATGGGAATTTTTCCAGGGGTATTTGATGTAAGCAAATGTCTCTGGACATAAGCTGTGGATGCACTAGGAAGATCATTTTGAAGTTTTTTTCTGAAAAAGACACCTCTGTGTCTGCTATAGTTTAAACAAGAATGTATAACTTTATCAATTCCTGACCCTTTGTCCCTGTCCATTGCTCAGCTCCACCACTCTAATCCAGCCTTTTATTCTTTGGAGTAGTGAAAACCTTGGGTTTTTTCACATGCTTGTTAATGGATTTACCAAGATACTTGGGACTTCTTTGCAAAGGTGCTACTGCTCTGCTGATTGACATTCAGCATGGACAGGCAGAGCAGGCCAAGTAAAGAAGCAACAAGCCAGAAAGGAACAAAACCCATCAAATCTTGAGTTTTCATTCCAAATGTTTTTGAATCAGCAGCTCTGGGCCCTTCCCAGCTCTTGAAGGAATGCCAGTTTAGTGCAGTGAGTGAGTAAGGTGTGTGAGGGGGCGACTGCTTCTCTGTCAGTTGTGAGAAGCTTTATTTTAAAAAGTGCTTCTTTTTTTGCTGGTGTTCCGGAGGTTTGAATGGCTCAGAGGAGCTGGTAATGGCTCACAGAGGCTTTCTTGTTCATGGCCTGCTGCCCAGCCCAATCCAGCCCAGGCCATTAGTGACTGGGAGCTGTTACCGTGTTAGCACAGCCTGATGGATGTGAACTGTGCCTTCATCCAGTTTTCAGCAGGAAAAGCATCAGAAACCAGCACTGCCCTTGTCCCTGAGTGACTCTCACAAGACAAGAGTGTTTTGGGGCAGAGCCGATGGTGTGGCAGCTTCTCCTGCCTCGTGCCCTTCCCTCCACTGCCAAGAGGGAACACCAGCCTGCAAAGCTGTCAGGCTGATGCTTTCCCCATCATTGAAATGACACAGAGTGAAACAGGAACAGAAATCAGAAGCACCTTGGGTTAAGAGCATGGGTATCTTCTCATAAAATATGCGCAGAAGAGCATGAATGGTTTCATTCAGAGTTTTGGACCAAAGCCCACTGTATATGAGGAAAATCATTACCACACTATCAGCAATTGTGCACTGAAATGGAAATTACTTCTTTATTGTAATTTCTGACTTTATTTTATAATGTTTTTATTATTTGTTTTACACATTTTGCTCATTTAGACACTCATACTGGTCATTTTCACTCTGCTTATATTTAATTTCACTCCTTTGTTTGCTCGCTTGTTCTTCCTTCTGAAAAGCTCTCGTGTTGGGTAACTTGCTCAGCAGCAAGGATAGAAGGAAGGCAGGTGGGCAGGCAATCTGAATTCTGATTTTGGCTCTGCCACTGGTTGCTTGGCAAGCTGCTGACACCACTCTGTGCCTTACTTTCCCACAGAAAGAGACTCATAGTTGAAGAACAGCTTAAAATTTTTGACAAAAAAAAAAGAACTGTGCATCTACTAGTGCTATGGATTAAAGGAAAACATACCTGAAACCAAGTATTATATTCCATGTGCTCCTTAAAGTGCATATTAGTTCAACCCAGTAAGCCTCTGTTCCTCATTTTCCTTTCCTGAATTAGTTCTAAGTGTTGAGTCATCATCATCTATACACACATCCAAACCGCCATAGGCATCTTAGTCTTCAAACTGCAAAAAATCCAAAACATTCTAGATTCTTCTGGATTCTTCAGCCCATTTAACAGGTATGATATTCAAGCAGCAATTCCTAGTAACCACTGAGACAGTTACAGTACAGATCTGAATGGCACTGCAGAGGGTATGTATTGCTCTGTCCTTAAACCTTAATGTTCTCTCTATTCCCTCCCTCCCCGATTTAATTTGGATAAAGTCTCCACCAGCAGGGCACAGCAGTTTGTTAAGGGCACAGTTGTTATATAACTTTATATTACTTACAGTCTTATAACACTGTTGCAGATAACACCAGAAATAGTGTCTCTCCTCTGCCTAGGCCACAGTGCTATTTCCACTATCTTTAATTCCCTGCAACTGAAACCCTGTTCCCTCAGGAATGGCTGGGGGTCGTAGCAACACTGCTGATGCAGATGCAGGTTAAGAGCCAGCAGCAGCAATATGCTGAAAAGCTTCCTAAGAATGGTCTCTCTCTCCTTGCTGACCTGGAAACCAGCCTCTTGTATCAAATGTCTTTATTCAGTACCGTAAAACTCTTCAGGTACCAGAAGTTTTGTAAGTTAAATGGCAAAACTGAAAAATTATAAGCTTGAATCATACTTCTGACAACTCAGGGGTAAGCTCAGACCCAAAGTCCAGAGGAAGGTGAAATATATCTGTAATTAATCTAATATGCAGCACTTGACTGTAGTATTTCCTGCTACACTACACCCGAGGGTTAGCTTAGATTCCAGAACTGAAGAATTTGCCATCTTTACTATAATGCAACTGCAACTCACCGAGTTAAGTTCTTAGTTCATTTACTGATCTCCACCAAAGCATTTTCCAGTGTGGCACCTGAGAGCTTGGTGTTCTGCAGTGTGCAGTGAGCAGCGACGGGCTGTGCTCAAGGGGACAGTGTCATGTGCAGCAGGGTTTGGTGTGTAAATGTGTTCCATTTGTTGGTGGTCCTATGAGAATATGTATACTAAAAAATATTACACCTCCGATTTTCTAAGATACTGGGTATCAGTGGAATGCAAGAGTCTTTCATTAAAAATGTGTAAATCAGTTTGATTTTGTTCTGATTAGAAAGTTGCTTATATTTGTAAGAATTTCTAAAGCTAATTAATGGACCTGATCATGATTCTTTGGTTGTCTTCCTGTTTTGTTTCATAAAAAAGATAGACTTTATGAACAGGCTGAACAAAATAGTACTTCTTTAATACTCCCTTCTTCCTAGTTCCACACTCTTTTACTACCCTTGTCAGTTCCTGAACACTTGGTTAAGCTCCTTTCACCACTATTCACATTTTCTCTTTTGTCTCCACTCACTTTATTCCTGGAGAACAACTTTAATGTATGTTATGCTTTTCATTTGTTGAAAAAGTATCTGAAAACTCACAAAAAATGATCACTTGCTGTTGTCTCTGCAGCAAACTAGTCCTTCTTTGCTCCTTATTGCACACACTGTAAAATTCTGGGAGTTTAGGATTAGGTTTGTTATACAGTAAATAAGAGTAATTTCCAAAGCAAGATCTAGAAGATGCCATCTTCACAATAGGTAGAAGAGCTATTTGGCTGAAAAGGGCTGGGAGATGTTTCAAACTGAGAGTTAAAAAGGGATCTTCGTTGTTTCTGCCCCTCCCATGTGCTGTTCTCTGCAGCTCAAAATGGGGCAGAAAGCCAACGTCATGACATTTGGGAGGGCAGCAGTTTATGGAAGTGTCTATTACAATTCCACTCCCACACCCGTGGTAGAAAGGAGCCTTCTCCCTGGCCAGTGCAAGCAAAGGTGCTGCCAGAGAGTTACAGCTGATGTGAGGCCTCTTTCCCTGGGTCTGGGGTTTGTAGGCAGACTTGTACATTTTTGTACATAGGTTTTAAATACAGATTCCCCTTCCTCTGCTTGCTTACTCCTCTCCCCCTCCAGAAGGAATCAGAGGATTTCTAAAACATGCTGTGGAGTTTTCTCAGCCCTCACGTGCCATCATCACCAGTGGGCTGGGCTGCAGCCTCAGAGAACGTGCAGAAGCACCGTGATCGAGATGAGGTTTGCCTTCTGCCTCACAGTCATCTCAGACACCAGTGAAATACCCTGCAAACTACAGTGAGCTCGTGAAACCTGCTACTGATCTCAGTGTTTCAACTGATCTTAGAAGGGAACAACGTAGATCAAATGGCTTTTTCAGCCTGTTTGATTTTTTTTGCTGTTCTTTTACGATGAGCACTTCCAGCAGTTCCGCAAATCTGCTTCATCATTTTATCTGAAAGAAATATTAATGTATTCATAAATACATGCATATATATAGGCTGTACGTAAAGCATCTATGCAAATATGCCCACTCCCTTTTCTTCTATTGAAATAGTGTTCAGTGATTGTTCAGTTCTCTTTAAAGGATGAGTCACCTGGCTCTCTCTGGAGTCAGGAATCTAAACTCAAACCAGTAGCTGCACAATGATCAGCTGTGTAGCTTGATCAGTTATTTTGCTGGACCTCAGAAAGTAAATCCACAATTTTTCAGTTTCCTAAATAACAAGAAAAATATTATTATTGTTTCTGCTTACATTATTTTTCCTTAATTCTTTATTTGAATTTAATATTAGAGAATTAGCTGGTGGATAAAAAAGGAACTGCTGGATTGGCAGCCCTAGAAACTGAAGTTCCCTGTTTCTTGGTAGCACAAGGACAATAGTAAAACACAGCAAGGACACTCCCCTCCACCTGCCCCATTAAAGAGCGATCCCTGGACCAGAGCTGGTGGTGAGCAGCCAATGCAGGTGCCATATGCATTCCCTCTTGGAATTCTAGAGAGCCATGGACACAATGTGAGCTAAACTGCCACCTCGGATGCTTTTCATGTGAAGCATCAGCCGGTGAGCGGGGAGATCACCACTCCTTGGGGCTGTGGAAGGTCACCCCTATCTAAGGAAACACTGACAGAATGACAGAAGAGGATCTGTCACACCTGTGCTGAGCAAAAGAAGGGGTCTGGAATGAATGAATGTTAGACTTCAGTGAGAATAAAAACGGGAGATGGAAGGTAAAGCAGTAAACCTTTGCTGTCATATTTAGGAATTAAGTGAGAAAGGGATATCTGAAAGATGTGTGTTTCCCTAGCCTGTGTATAGAATATAAAGATAATATGTGTGATCCTGCTTAACAGAGTAATTAAAATAAATCAGTAAATTAAGTGAACTTTTAAGTGTCTAGCTCTCCATAGGGCTTGAACAAAGAATGATGTGAGATTGCTCACTTATAACTAAGGGGTTAATTGCCATTTTAATTCCCAGATGTGAAAAGAAAGATGGAAATGTGAGGGAGAAAAGATATAGATTAGCATCTCTCACCTGAAGAGCTGCGTGGATTGCAGAGGCAGAAGTGCTGTCAGACATAAACAAAGAACGAGGACAAAGCACAAGGCAAATGTGCAACTGTGGAGCAGCCTGATTTAACCAGTGACACAAACAACCACGAAGAAAACCAGCCTTGCCACTGTAGAGGTGTCAAGAAAGTGGATTGCTCCATCAATAATTTAATTCTGAAGTCTGGATGAGCAATTTATTTTTTCTTTCATTTTCTTAAAGTCAGTCAAAGGGGTTGTGTGATTCAGTCCACCAGTGCAGGGGATTCCCTCTGGATCTATCTCTTAGTTATGGCTTGGGGTTTGTTGTTTTTGTTTTTTTTTTTCTTCAACTTGTCTCCTGAAAAAAAAACAACAACAACACATGACTTCTTTGTATGTATCCTGAAGTGTTTTGGGAAGGAATTAGATAACGGGCTAATGAAATGTAGGGGCTTTCTGGTACACAGCAAGTACCAGGCTGACAATGAATCCTGCATTTCTCTAGAACCAAGAAAAGACATGCAGAGGCTTTGGTGGTATTTTTAGCCATTTAGATTATACGTGTGCCTGTCCATCTCTGTGCCTTTTGGTCTTAGCCCTGCCAAGACTGGGGAGTTTTTTAGAAAACCTCTCATTGCTTCCTCGTACCCATTCAGTGCTCCAACACACAGTGTTTCACTGATTTCCATCAGAAGGGCGTTTAAGATGCTACTGGACCTGTCTTGGCTGAGGTTTTCAGGTACAGCTGAGTCAGCACAATCTCCAAACAGGTTCCCTTCCTCTGCCTTCCCTTTGGAGGTGTTTCAGGCTCATTGGGCAGGAATCCAAGCACTGGGGGCCTCTGGTAACATTTAATTTATCAGGAACCAAAGTTGCTGCATTGGCTGTAGTAACTCATAATTCAAAGAAACCGTGTTGGAGAAACTGATCTGGATATTGATTTTAAAAACTAATCTGGCACTGTCTCTCAACCTTTCTTTTTCACTGCAGAAAAAATGGATTCCTTATATGAATTCTAAAATAATACAAAGCATATTGCGGAACTGGCATAAGAATGGCTCCATTAGGGGTAGCTCTGATTGTGCAGAGTGGTGTTTGGCATGTGAAACCAGTGATCAGAAGCAGAACTGGATAAAAGCTGGTTGTAAAACACTGCCAGCAGGAGAACTGGGGATTTCTATTTCATTAGGAATTTGCAACTTCATCTAAGAAATGACTAAACTGACTACACAGCGGGTGAGACGAGTTTTATAAGGAGGGGCAATTTCTTTTATTTGTATGGGTTGGTCCAAGACAGGATATTCCTCCTCGCAAACTCTGCTTTGCTGTTGGCCTTGGACCACCACAGCTGCAGCAATGCCACTCCTGAGAGAGGAGTTTCCCTGCTGAGAACCCCGTCCTGAGTGCTTCATTTCCACAGCCTGCAACTGAAGAATTTTCCCTGTTTCCCAAATGAGTCATGAGAATAAATTATGTAATTTTAAAGGTTTTAATTTGCACTGGAAGGACAAAACCTGATAATTTTATTATATGTAACTACCTAAATACCATCTGAACTTTTTTGGGACTTTGCTCGCTGCCTGTTATTTTCCAGAGCTGTTTCAAAACAGAAGATGAGAAATGGTGTGCTCATTCTGGGACCATATCTTGTCAGTAATCACTACTCAGGGTTCAGAAGATTGAATTAGAAAAAATGTAATGGAACAAGCACAGTTGAAGGGAGAACCATCCTTGTGCCAATTTCTCCCTTTTATAAAAATATAAGTGATATATATATGGTGATACAGTGACCCTGAGACAAGTGTATTTTCCTCTTCGGGTATAGTCCAACAAAATCAAACCCATTCCTTGTTGGTTTTTGCTGTGTGATCACTCATAAAACGCAAAGCAAACATATTGCTGGATGACATCTGTCCTTTGGATAAATGGAAGACAGGTGTATTGCAGTGCAGGAAAGCACAGCATAGACTTTGCAAACAGGACAAAGCTATTAAAATAGTAGGTTTGAGCCAGTTAGGGGACTTGCATGTTTTTTTAAGACTGATTTAAGGCAAGCAATGAGTTGCTTCATTACAGTACACACTGTATGTTGCAGCATTTACTGCCATTAACACCAAGCCATTCATCCGTAACACACTAACAGCTCAAAGATTGGTTTACTCGCAGTAGTTATGATACTCTTGTAAAATATTTTACAAGAATTTGACACTTTGCGTTGGTGGTGGTGTGTCAGACCCGTGCTGAGATGATGCAGGTGTCCCATCTCTAGTGTTGGAGGGCTGACCAGGGCTGTGCCGGGGCACTGACCTCTCTGGAGGTGTCCCTGCAGCATCAAGGTCAGTGGAGCAGGAGACCCAGAGATGCAGCCAGAGCATCCACAAATCAGCTATTCCCTGTATTCTCAGGTCTCACGTTGGCTGTGACTGTAGTTTGGCAGTTTTTGATCTTAATATGAGCAGCAGATGTGGAATGGCCAGCCAGACCCACAGCCAGACCCACGAACGCCAGGCAGTCAGTCTCTGATGGTCCTTCTGCTGTCCACACGCTGGTGTGAGAGGGGTGCATTACTGAGGGATGTAGGGTGGCAGCTTTGTGAGGAATGCACAAGAGTTGAGTATCCATTTAACACATCACTTTTTTATTTTCACATTACTGACCTGCAAAGCTCAGTGCAGTCGGTCCTCGTTACAGATTCACGTCCCCACCCTCACTCCCACCTCTCGGTCCCCACAGCTCCCTGGATCCCGCTCCCTGGATCCCCATGCCCATGTCACTGATGTCCCACAGTGTCCCCACACTCCTTGGTCCCCATCCCCGACGGCTGCCACCCGCAGGGGTCCTACACTCGGGTGACACCTCTGGGTCTCCACCCCAGGCTTCCCAAGTCCCCATCCGCTGGTGATCCCGTCCCCTGCACCTCCACGCCCTGGGATCACACCACCACCCCCGGTGATCACCCGCAGGGTCTCCCTTCCCCGGCGACCCCATCCCCGGAGCCGCCACCCCCCGTGTCCCCTCGCCCCGCGTCCCCCTCAGGGCGGCGGCAGCGCCGCCCCGCCGCGGGGCGCGGCCCCTTTAAGCGCTCTGACGTCACGCGGCGCTGCCATGGCAACGGCCCGTCCCGTCGCGCGGCCCGTGCGGGCGGGGCGGGGCCGCTCCCGCCCCAGCAGCGCCCCGGCCATGGCGGCGGCTCGGTGACACCGCGCTCCCCGCGCCCGCCGCGCCCGCAGGTACCGCGCCCGGGGGTGCCCCCACGCCGGGCTGTGCCCGCGGACGGCTCTGCCCGGCCCACGGGGCTCGACACGGCCGCCCCAGGGCGGTGCCCGCTCCCCCCGGTGGCTCCGCTCGCCGCGCCGGGGCCGGGTAGCCTCGGCCGGGCGGGGTCCGGGGGCCGCGCTTCCCGGCGCGGTGGCAGCGCCAGCCGCCCCCGCGGGGCTGCGGCGGGAGGGAGGGAGGCTCAGGCACGCTTCCCGCCCGGGCCGTGCAGCGCCGGGGCGGGCGCGGCCCCGGGGCGGGCTCGGGGTGCCGGGCACGGGGAGGTCCCGGCGCGGGGCCGGGGCCGCCCGGCAGTGCCGCGCCCGCCCCGCCCCGCGGGCGGCTCCATCCCGGCCGGGGGGGGCTGGGGCGGCACCACTGCAGCGCGGGGGGGCGGGGGGAGGCAGCGCTCGGGCGGCGCCGCCGGCAGCGCCCGGAGACCCCCGGCAGGTGAAGCCCCGCGGGCGGTGCCGGGAGCGACGGGGGGGCCGGGCAGCATCACACGGTACCGGAGCGCGGGCTCAACGCGGGGCCGCGCCCGGGGCTCGGCGGGGAAGGGCCGGGGCAGGGCCTGGGGAGGGTCCCCGGGGTGGTGCCGGGGGAGCGGAAGGGAGGGGAAGGCTCATTGTCCCGGGCGGGGCGGGAGCAGCGACCCTCGGGAGCGGCGGGTCCGAGTGACACCGGAGGGCTGCGGGTCACTCCGGAGCTTCGGGGCTTCTCCCCGCCCGGGGAGCGGTGCTCGGTGCCCGGGGGTCGGCAGAGGCAGCCCTGGCGCTGGAAGTCCCGGGTGGGCACTGCTGACCCGTGCAGGACGCGCCTGCCATCCCAGCGGGATCGGCTGGACTCGAGATTCAGGTTTGGAAGTCTGGCAGCAACAGGCAGTTCCCAGGCTTATGGAATATGTAGGGAAACTCTCCTCTCTCTTTTCCATTTCTCCGCCTGCCTAGAGCTTGTCTTTATGTCAGCATTCCGTGAATTGGTTTGACAGGGGTGAATGCGAAGGTACTCCCCGTCTTTAGGAAAAGTGCAAAGTCATTAGATGCTTTTTGTGTCATACTTTATAGGTATTCCTGGTTTCCACATCCAGATTTTTTTTTTCCCAAATGTGATTTTTTTATAATTGTACTTATTGCTGAGATTATCAGCTTCTTTAGTTTTTACAAAAGCCTCCAAACTGCTTTTCCAAATTGCTACCAGATATAAATGTGGTAGACAACAAGTTTAGTTTATGCTGTAATATTACCTGAACTAATGCAAGATACGCCTCTGATCCATTCCCTCCTGTTGATTATATAGTTTGAGAATAGACATGTTGTCTTTTATTGGACTGATTATTGTAGCTTGGAAAAGACAATTTTCCAGGAGGGTTTTCAGTTCTGAAGTAGGAGCAGGGTAAGTCTCGAAGCTAAGTATGAGTTGAGGAGAAAAGTGCTTTCATTATTAGTATTTGATTATATATAATGAGTTTCTGAAGTAACAGGAGTAGTTGTTCTCTGCTCAGTAGAGAGTATTGGGAAAAGGAGGGAAAAGAATGGCAAAATGGAGCAGAGAGAGAGGAGGCAGGTACCAACCTCTAAAACCTGCTGTAAAAGTGTTGGGAGAGACAAGAACTGTAGTTTTCTGAGTCTGGTGGGATTTATGTGTTCAGTGGAGTTCTGTGTTCCAGTTTGGTCTCTGCTTTGAAAAATGTTTTGTCTGTTTCCTACTGGGAATGTGAAGGGAGGGATCAGAGGGATTGCTCTGAGAAGGAAGGGGTTCCCAGTGGTAGTTGGGTGCTTTTCCTGCTTGTTCTGGTTTGTAGGGGTTGCCTCATGCAACATCCACGGAGTTACCACAAGAGCATTTGATGTGCTTTCTAGAATTCCATATACTTCCCTAAATATCAGTATAGGATCCAGGAATTTTGGCAGTTCTTATGGGAAATAGTGGGAATATCGGGAAACATGAGTCTGCAAAATCATCAGTGTTCAGAGGAAAACCAGAATCTGCTCGCTGACTTCCACTAGAAGTACGGGAAGTGATGTAAAAGGTGGTCACTAATGTGACAATGAAGTGACAGCTACAGTGGCTCTAGTTAGAGTTGGGGAAATCTGAAGTCATGTTAGCAGGAATAATAACTATATCAACGAATTAAAATGAAACAAACCACATGACAAGCTCTCATAGTCCTGAAAGCCTTTTAATGGGATGAGAATCTTCAGTGGGTTTTTGCAATGTTTGTTTGTGATTCTTAAGCACCATAGTTGTGGTGAAGTTAATTTGTGCTTCCAAAGAACAGACTGATGGTATCTTGGAAGAAGGGGGCCAGGAAAATGAGGGAGATCATAAATATATGGACATGTCTCACTGTGAGTCTACTAAGGCAAACTATAGGCAGTATTAAATTATTATTTCTTTAAAATGAGCAGTTTTTACAGTGGATAATACAGATGGCTTATAGAGAGAGATTCAATAGGTTGAGAACCAAGGCTGCTATAATAATAACTTTCATCTGTTAATCATGAAAATACTGAGTTTCAGGTTATAGAGATGTCTTTTTCTGTATTCTGTGTTGTAAAAGTGCTACAGCAAATAACTGCTGTTCTTTCTCTAGTTTAGCTCTTTCCTGAGGGCTTGGTCTTGATGGACTACTCAGGTCATTTAGATCTTAAGTAAGAAATTGTTTGCCGCAAATGTCATGTTTATGTTGGATAGTGAAAGTTTCAACTGTATCTTCATGTTGCTTAGTTCAGTACTCCTATATTTAATGTGTATTTTGTCCAAGTATTTTAATTTTCCACACAGTTTCTAAAGAAAAATGTGGGACTGGAAAACCTTGCAAAAATAGTTTTAATTACAGAACCACATAGTTCTCTCTCAGCCCATTATGGAATTTTTAAAAATGCCAAAAAAATTTATGAATATAAGATTTTGAAGAAATAAAAATACAAAAAAACCCCACAATATGTAGAGAAGTGGTGATCTTCCTCAGTTACTGTCTTCTCTACCATTGTCTTAATTTATGACTATTGTGTCACTGAAGATGGTAATTTGATTTATTTTTTTTTTTTTTTATATCTGAGGTGTCTCTTTAAAATGTGTTATCAAACTAGTAAGAAATTCAGAATCTCTGAACTTGACATGCAGTGCATGCTCCTGGAATGTAAATACTTAGGGACAGTGATAATGCAGTGATTGTGTTTTGTACTTAATACTGTCTGGGAATATCAATGCTCAGATTAATGCAGCTCCCAAGAGCCCAGAACTGGCTGTTTAGAAAGTATGCAGAGTATTGCCAATCAAGAAAATATTTTTTGAGTTCCACCAAAATTTTTCTCTCCTCTAATTAGATGCAGACCTGTCACTTACTTCATCTTCCGAAGTGTGTAATTAAATTTAGTTGTTATTGTTTTGTCCTTGTATGAAACTTCTGTGTTTTGCAACTCAGAGTTTTGTAATAGAATTTATGTGAAAGATTCGAAACAGAGCTAAAGCAAATGATCCCCAAGAACGTTGACTGTGTGCTGTTCTCTCAAGGCTGTGCTTTGGTACCTGATACCGGTGCAGGGAGCTCATGGAGCTTTCTAGATAACACGAGGCAGTGCTGCACAAAGCTGCAGCTTTAATTAAAAAGATGGTGCTGTTTAGGCTTAGGCTTGGGTTCAAGTGTTCAGCAGTGTTCGAACAATCAAACTGTCTTTGCAGAGAGCCTGAAACAAAAAACCAAGGGGGAACTTCTTAATGCTTTGAAAGAAGGCAGCTCGGGTGCCATCAATGACACTCGATGTGCTGCTGATTGTCGTGAATCGCTGTAGTTAGTGTGGGAAATACCATAGTGAGAACTGGGCTGGAGGTTGGTGAAGGAGAGAATTAATACAAATATAGATGGACACTTGTTAGCAAATGGTTGTGCAGTTCACTGGCGACAGTTTCGTTTCCCTTACGACGTCTCAGCTTCCAAAAGTAAGTGAAATGCTGACATACAGTAACCGAATAAAAATTTGGATTACTGTAACTCTTGCAATCTGTTGCCTTCTGAAAGGACTTCAGCTGGAAAGAAGGGGAAAGATAGAAATGCCTGATTGTATTGAAGAGCAAAAGGCACTTTTAACTTTCCACCTATTACATAAAATTAGTTGTTTAGGGGCAGAATAGGTTTGCCAGTTTGCAGAAACTGTAGTTTCCCCCTCCTTCTTATGTTAGATCTCAAACAAATATTAATCATATGGATTTTCATTGTAAGCCAAGTGTTTGAGTCATTGTGAATCCCACTGTTTTGAAACATTAAAAGAGCTGAGTAATGTTAAATTTAAAATTATAAGATTTAATTTTCAAATGGGGAGGGAGGGGAACAAAATGAAATCATCAGATCAATCCCATGATTGAATGTGCTTCTTAAATGAGATTGAAGGTCTTGGAGCTGCTCTCAGTGACAGGCTTGGCAGCTTTACCAGAACAAATCACCTCCTCACAGCCAGGAGTGGGAAGTTTTGGACCTGCCTAGTTCGTTTCCATCGTGCACTTATTGGTTCAGGTGGTCAGCACAGAGCACCCAAACAGTTTCAGGATAACTTGATGATTTAATTCTTGTTGGATTAATTTTTGTATATGCTTTTGCTGCCCTATATGTGTTTATTTGGTTATTTATTTATTTTTAATATGGTAATTAGCATAAATTGCACCTGTGTAATTTTCTATTTATATATTAAAATGCAATTTGTGTGGTATCTATACACATCTAAAGTCTTGCATTAAAATTAAAGATACTTATTTATGATCTATTGTTGAAACACACATGGTATTTAAAATTGGTTTGTTTAAAAGAACTATTTGATCTGAGTATTTTTCTGGTGACCCTTTGCAGTCATGATTGATTGCTTTAAGTGATTGTTCATGCAAACCAATTTTATTCCTAGTTTGGAATAGGAAGACATTTTTCTTCCTACAGATTCTTGATTTAAGTTGGGCTTAGTTGTTATTGAGCTGAAAAAAGTATTCAAATTCCATATACAGAAGCTGTGTTTGTCAAAATCTGATTTCACACACTAATTTTAGAGCCTCTGTGTGTATCTAATGATTTTGATAACTTTTGGTGATCTGATGTACAGCTTTGACAGTGCAATGTACTGTCAGAGTACTAAAAAATTAGTAATTTGGGGTATGCCAGCTTTTAGGTAGTTTTATTGTATAAAAGCTTCCCCCCCCAATTATAAATTAGACTTAGGCACATGTATTTATGTTGTGCTGGTCTTAAGAATGCAAAGTGGAACCCTTTCCTTTGCATGTGCATGGTGCTGATGGGAAGGGGAGGTGGTAGAAGATCTGATTGAGTTTTGTTGCAATCTCAACGTTAGGCAGAGTTCAGAAATAGCACAGCAAAGTTTCCATGACTGCATTAAGTCCAGATGCCCTAGAATGTCAAGAAACTAATAATGATGTTAGTACCATTTTCCCTCCATTGGAATGGTAGGAAGGACACAGCAGGAGTGGGGGTGTTCCTGACAATCTCAGGGGAGAAGAGTGGTGGTCCACAGGGAAGTGTTTCAGCATTTTGTAGGATATTAAATGCTCCTTTTTAATCTTCCTGATGCTTGTGGGGCAAGAAACTTCTCCAGTGCTCTTTCGAGTAGTTTGGATACAAGCTGTCTGAATACAAAACCACTCCGAAGTGTGGAGAATGAGGTGGCCAGGAAGTAAAACTACGATTTTAGGCGCTACAAGCACAACCTTAATTTCTAAGATATGGAACGGAAAAGGGAAAACTCCTCTCTTGTCTTGGAAGCAGCCCAAAAGAGGGAGCCAGGTTGTTTCTTTATTTTTGTACAGCAGAATAAAAATAAAATTCAAGACCAAACTAAATGGACTGTAAAGGAATATTTAGTGATGTGAGTGCTTAGCTGCTGTTCCCCACACTTTAGGAAAAAGCAGCTAGTTGGGAAGGTTGGGTAGCCGGAGACGGGAAGTCATTAAGGGTTTTTTCCTACTCATCTATTAGACTTCATTACAAATGCAGACTGATGGGCATCAAAAGCCAAATACATGCGTTGGAAAGGGACGGAGTGAAGAAAGTTGGCTTTTGCTCGTGATGCTGCTTCAGAAGCTTGAGCAATTTTCTGTTCTCAATCTCTACAGAAACCTGGTCATAGCCCTTCCTGGTGACTTGGACAGGGTGACAGCTGAAAGGCCAACAGCTTCAGCAAACACTTAAATTGCCGGTGGGTTTCAGAGCTGTGGCTAATGTTTGCCTTCTCACTGAGTCAGGTACCACTGTGCTTTGCTCGTAGCTTCTGGAAGCAGGAGGTCAAGACTGCTTAGCCATTTTTACTAATCTTTCAGTCACCACCACTGAGAAAAACTCCAAAAATGGTAGTATGCATATCTCAAACACCAAAACCAAAAGTCTTCCAAGAACAGTGTCTGGTCTGTGGTGAAGGCTGAGATGATGCACTCAGCTGAGCTGCTCTTGACCCCTCTCACTGTGACGGACGTACTGGGAAGCACTTACAAGAACAGCAGTTCCAGTGGACTGGAAAGATATCCTGCAGCAAAGCAGGTTTTTGGAGCCATAGGCTCTCTTGAGGCCATGGTACCTGACTGATTATTCCTGTCTATAACCTTAGGCTTTGTCTCCACAGGGGAATACTGCTATTTATAGGCTAGTGAGCATCATGCTTTCATAAAAAAGTTTTCATTAAAAAATAAAAAAGTGATCCTTTGTGGAAGGATCTGCTATAGATGGGAAGGAATATTGTACTTCTTAGCAGCAACATTTTGTTTCTCTTTTATCCTGTTCTGTTGGAAACTTCATCTAGGGTTACTTTCTTTCCAGTTGGCAGGTGACTAATTTCTCAATTATGGCCAGTTAAAAATTACTCCCACTACAAAGACAGCCTTTATTTTGAGAACCCTGCAAGTGTGGAGATAGTTAGGAACCTAGTGCTCCTTATTTCCTTAACATGTTTCCTAAATATTAGATGTAGTATCTTCTTTAAAAAGCAGCTGTTTGAAAACAGGCATTACTGCTTACTGCTTGAGAAACATCAAAAACAATTCAGAAGAGTATAGGTTAGATACATCCATCTCATCACAAGTTGTACCTGCAGTAGTTAAATAGCCCATGTACTCTTAATCTTATTCTTGCATTAGTAGGGGTGAAAAAAACAGTACATAGGGTTTTTACTTTGTAGCATGGGATTTCTAATCGTTCTATAAAGTGAGGTTTGTGATAGTTGTTTTTCTTTAAAGGCCTATGACAATATGTATCTCAAAAAAATATTTAGAAAACCCTACTAAAGTAGCTTGAACTCTAATCTGGAAGAGAACTTTAATTTTTGTGGCTTCAAATCACAAGTAATTGACCAGAAATATATTGGGAACCAAAAGCAAAATTAAAATTGGACCTGAGGGAAATAGTTTTATCTGATCTTTGGATAGTCAGTATTAAAAAAAAAAAAAAAAAAAGGCAAGTGCTTCTATTCCCTTGTTTCCGTATGAAAGAGTCCAGCTGAGTGTTCCAGCTGCGTGGTGCTGTGAACACATAATGCCTCGCTGTAACTTCGGTACCAAGGGAGTGTGTGTGGTGCTGAATGGGGAGGAGGTGGGAAGGGTGCTGAGCACTATGTATAGATCAGATCCGTGGTTTTTCCCGAGCTGGTGATGAGTTTGAAAGGATGCAATGTGTGTGTAACTGGTACTGCTGGGCTTTCTGCTCCTCAAGTGTGTGAGAATGCTCCCCTTGCAAAGACTGTCAGCCAGAAATTGTTGCAGTCGAGTGAATAGTCATCCGAGTTGAATTAAGGCACTTTTCTTGGAGACAGTACTAGTTTCTCTTAATGTGTATTTTCTCCATTGACTTTAAACCTAAAATTATCTGTGTGCTTGGTGCCTTTTATGCACACTGTGCAGTCTGCTCTCTCTCAGATAACAGGAGGCTGCCTCAGTAATCTTTTGTGCCTGTAGGTGCCAGACCAGATTTTATATGCATAGCACTGCTTGGCCCTCCATGATGCCACTTCAGTAAATACCAATGTGCTGGCCCCTAAAAAAATCCAAAATCAAACTTGTTTGGAGATGGATTTTAATGTAAATGAGGGTCTTTCAAAATGACTTTGAATTGTCACTCTGGAGTACATTTTTCCTAGTAAAACGTTAGAATAGCCTCTGGATGTGGCTGGGTATTGGAAGAGACAAAAACCCTCAGCACACTCCCTGTGTGTGTCCACCTGTCTGTGCCCAAAGAAGAAATTGGACTGGAACCATCACTGTCTTCTTACTTAGGGTTATATCTTTCTGCTTCATTAAGATTTTTCTTGCCACTTCTTAGATGTTTTGAATTGCAAAACCATTAATAATTTGTTCAGTGATGTGTCCTGAGGTCAGTGAACCAAGTTTTTACTGGCGAATCATTATAGTCGCTGAAGACAGTTTGAATTTCACATGAAGTTCTGTTTGCAGGGAGTGTGATAAAAATAAATCTGTGCTTATGTACCAAAACATTTTGACCTGGAAACAAACATAATGAGCATAAGATGCAAAAATGTTAATTTTGGAAAAATCACTCTTTTGGACTGAAATATTCATGACTTTTAAAAATTCCTTCCTTCCTGTGCTTTTCTCAACCTTGTGCTCAACACTGAATTTCTTGGGGTTTTTTTCTAGAATCTAGTGTGTGTGGGCAAAGAAGAGTAGGGGCTTTCTGTATGTTTTATGAATGTACTTGGCTTAGACTTTCAGTTGGATTTTAGAAATAAACTCTCAAATCTGTGAGCTTCAGACACTAGTCTCATGAAATGTCAGCCTACTGCATGAAGAAGGGTAAAAGTCTAAAGTTACTGATGGTTTTTTGCTAGCAAACTTAAGAATTATTTCACTCAAACTTCTCAACTGTGATTTCCTTTGTCTGTTTTGTGACTGCTGTTAACAAGGTCAGTATTTGTCGGTCTGTTTGTCTTCCATGGCAACCGTAATAAAACCAGTCATCAAACCCAGCTCTGTGACTGAAACACACCAGAGGTTGATCCTTACAGCACTGAAGTCTGAAGGTGAACACAGATGTTTGTATTTGTCTCATTGAAATGACTTCTGTTCACAGCACCAAGGAGTTATTGTGGTAAATGGAAGTGTTTTGATGTGGCAGGCTTTGTTTCAAAGTCATACTAAAATCACCAGCTGAGTAGCTACATATGTGTCAAATGGCACATATTTATGTTTGTGATGTGTAGGTATGAGGTGTTTTGGCCAAGGAAGGAAGGAGCAATATTGTTGTCTTGAAACTGCTTCTGCCACCCAGTTGGTGGGTGGGGTTGTGTTCCTGATGTAACTGCAGGGGGCATGTGGGCACACGAAGAGGGAACACACTCTCAAATCCCACTGATTCATTGTTTGCTTGTGAGTCTGTCTTGTGGCCTCTCCTTTCCAGCTGTACATTCAATTTTGAGCACACACTCGCATCAGTTCCTTAAAACTGGGGATGGTGTCTGTTGGAGAAATGGGTGTTTAAGTAAGTTCTGCTCATACCCTTCCTCTCGAGAGGCGTTGGTTGATTATTTCCTGTTTTTGTACCAAAGCTATAATGGAGACATATCACTTTAAAACACTTCCAAAATGTGCAGAAGTGCAACAATAGCGCTGACCTCAGCGAGCGAGGTCACACCCAGGCTGCTTCCTGTTTTCTTCTTGGGGAGACCAGAGGCCCTGAATATGGGAGAACTCTCCTGTGCATGTACCCAGGGCTCAGAAATCACTGTGACAATTAATTCCATTTTGCAAAATTAAAATAACTTAGGGAAAATATTCTGTTAGGATTTCCAGAGTTATTTTATAAATGGTAACCATTTTAAAATTAATAATCATTATTCTCTACTGAAATGTGTAAGATGTTCTGTAACTAGTGCACCCCTCAAAAGTGTACATTAAAGATAAAGGAAGGAGATGAACTGAAGAGGTTTGAGAGGAGAGAAGAGCAAGGTACCCAATGGCACAATTACAGCCCCTACATACTGGTGTTTCAACTTATCCCAGCCTCTCTCTGCTGTTATTCAAGTATTAGTTGACCAATATAAAAGCTCCTTGCTTTGTTGTCTTTGTTTATTGATGCAGTACAGCTACAAGTCAGAACAAAGGATGCTTGGGAAAATGGATAGCTGGAAAGGTCTCTTTGAGAAACAGGAGAGACAACATAGGGCCAAGGTATAAGTAAAAAAAAAACCATTACATGTTTCATTTTCCTCAGTGGAGAGCTGAGTGTGTGTGTGGTCCTCAAACAGCTCTGCTGCAGAAAATATATTATGTAAAATTCCAGCTGAAAGACTTTCTATATGAAGGTCTGTAACTATATCACAGCATTAAAGCATTTACTTTAAGTGACTGTTGTGCAGGCAGAGATTTCACTTTATATAAGGCCATGTCCAAGTTTGTACATTTTGAACCGTTCTCCAATATGTCAAACCCATTGCCTTCAGGCTGCAAGAAATAAAACCTCTCTGTGTTTTAATTCTCTATTCCTGGGTTTGGGGAGACATAAATGAGTGGGCAAAGCTGCCAAAGTCTTGTTTAGTACTAAATGAAGAAGTGTTTTATGAAAATCTTCTTTGGCACATCCTGAATACATGAAGTATTGGTCTGTGTGTGCTGGCAGGGCTCAGCTTCCCAGGCAGAACCCTACTGTCCACCCCTGCAAACACTGTCAGCACTCACAGGAGGCAAGCAGGTATATTTACATAAGCAACTTCAGTATACAAAGGTTTTGTGGCCCAAAGCCCGAATGTGTGTGAGTTACCACTATGTATCTCCTTTGAGAGAAAGCTGGGGTATGCCTTGGTGTCTTTTTCCTATAATTAGTAAGGTGCTGTAGTTAGCATTCCTTATGTTTAGCCACCTGTGTGATCATTAGTAGAGAGGATCACATGAAAGTTATGTGAAACCTCTCTTTCTGCTATCTGTTGATCACTTATGAGATCTTGCTGTGTATGAGTTGAAAAACTAAAGTTGATATGTATAGGTAAGCATTAATTTCAATTCTAAAGGACTGATTTTTTTGGTACAGAATGAAATTGTTACCCAAATAACTCTTGAGTTGATAGCTCTTAAGAAGAATCTAGTTACACTTTATGCAGTCCCTTTAATCTCTATATATTTGACACGAAAATAGTAATGCTTTGCTGTGGCAAGGGGCATATTTACACTTCTCTAGTAATTTTTTTTCCATCCTATGTATATGGTGATTTTACAGGGGAATAGGCTAAGCTTGCCAAGGCAAGTGAAACTGCCTGTTATTTTAAATACTTTTTTATTTTTAAGAATATAAATTACTTATTTTGTAAACTGTAATCTTCTCTGAGACAGAAATACTTGAAATAGAACTAAAGGTTCCTATCACTACATGCTTGGCTATTCTGCTTCGAATAACCTGCAAAGACCAGCCTATTTCCTGGCTTTCCAGAGCTCCATCAGCTCTTGGTCCCTGTGCCAGCCCTCTGCTCAGTGCCATGGGGTCAGCAGGTCCTGTCTGATGAACTCCCTGCATCCCAGCTTGTGTAGGCACTGTGTCCTGCCCTGCTGCCTGCTGGGATGTCACAGGGGTCTGGGCTCAGTGAATCTTCTCAAAGCGTGAGCTCAAGTGCATTTGGAGTGAGTTTTTACAGAGAAAAGGGTGTTTTTCCAACCACAGTGTTCTGAGTCCACAGTTTGTAAAGAAAGTACTTTGGAGACAAGAAACTGTGGTAATTTGTCACCTCCTGCCTGTATAATGAAGAATTAAACTCTTAGCAAATGGTGTTGCTACTGAATCAGGAATAGTGCAAGGGGTAATTTATCTGTGGAGCACTCAAGCCTGCCAGTGGCTTTCTTGACACTGGATATGCAGTGGAATCTGACTTAGTTAATTATTTTGCCTCGGGAGGCACTTTGTTTTGGTATCAGTAAATTCACTTGTACAAGTCCACTGAGGAGAAATTGCACTGAGGGACAGTTCAGCCTGCAAATGGCTGAGGGCAGAGATGTGCTGCCTTGGCTACACAGTGGTTAGTGCTCCCTGTATTGCAGAGATTTACTGCCTTGGCTACACAGTGGTTAGTGCTCCCTGTATTGTTGCTTCTGATGGAATCATCTCGTGTCCTTGACCCCCTTTCCTGATGCCTTGGGTGTCCTGCCGTGGTACACCCCCGGCTACCAAAGGTATTAAAAAGTTTTTCCCCTTCCTGTTGCTCGTCCCCTCAAGGCCTCCCTGCCACAGCAGGTGATGCTGTTCATAGTCCATCATGCACATCATGAATTGCATTTGGAGAGAAGCATCTGGCTTCTTTATCAGAGGTGCTACCTCTGAATGCTGAAAAGCAGATAACACTAGGGATCTGCATCTAAGGGAAGTCAGAGTATTTTTTCTCTGACTCAACATTTATTACAAATATGAATAAGTCAGGGAGGTAGGCATTACATTACCCCGGTGTCCTGAGGTGGCAAGAGGAAGCCTCACTCCTGCCCATACAGGTAGAAGAGCTGGTGGCTTTGCTGTGTACATGATTGAGGGCTCCTGGGGAAATTCATGTTTGGAATAAAGATTTTTTTCCAGGCTGTGAGGCTGTGCTCCTTCCTGGCTGTAGTATTTTGATCTTCCTGGAGGGGAGAACTAACAGGCATGTGTCTTTTGTAACCTAGTACAACACTTGTTGAATCCACTGAGGTTTTCAGTGATTTGTATGAGGAAAAAATTGCAATATAGAGATGACCTCCGTTCTTGGTAATCCCTGTAAGCCCTGCAAAAGCAGTCCCAGCATTTAATCTGATAAAAACCAAGTTGTTTATCTGATGCCTCATAGCACTGGAAAATAGCACACTTCGAGGTTGTGGTGATGACCTGCTTCTCTGCACTGAGGACAGGTTTATAGGATGTAGCCTCTGCTTGGCAAGTGCTGCCAGGCATCTCAGGTCTGAGTTCTTGCTGTGCTTCACTGATACACTTAAAAACATACAGCGAGTAAATCTAGTCTAGCCAATGGTCTATGGACATAATTACATCTTCAACCATATCACTGTAGCATCAGAAGTATTAAAACAGACACGGATGTATCCACAAGTTCCAGGCATCCAAGCAGGTGTTTTATCTTCCTGTGTTGCTGTCGTGATTCTGCTGACATCAGTCGGGAGTTTGACAGGAATTCGGAGACGCTGCTTGCAGGGTTAGTGTGAATCTCAAAGGCATCTGTGAGAGCTTCCTCCCTACCCACTCAATTTCTGTACTTTCCTGTGGGCACATCAAAGTAGTACTAAAAAAAAGAAAAAAGTAAAAATCCCAAGTGGAAGCATTTTAGTCCCAGTTCTGCTAAACACTTCATGGTGGGGGATGATCTGAACACAGAGGCCATCGGGAGCTGCCACCAGCCGGTGCAACAGCGTTGGATGCGCTTCAATTTAATAGTTAAACTGTGCACTTAGTTTGTTTACTGTAGTATCCTGGTGTTTATACATAGCTTAAGAATATCTCAGAGCTTGCTGTTCAGCTGCTGCATACTGGAAAGGAACTTTAATGCTTAAAGCTGGAGTAATCCAGTTCTAAAAGAAACCTGGATTTTGCGGGAATGTGTGCTGGCTTGAAGGCCGTTCTGTTCACTGAGGTATGGCTTGACCTTGAACCACTGACATGTTTTCTGCTGAGCAGTAATGCTAAGGCCTTGCAGATTTAAAACATAGTGGTGCTACTAGGGCTTTTCCACTACCAAAAAAAATACATCTTTCAAAAAATATGGAAGATCATTGTCCTTTTATTTGCTTCAGAATTATAGCTAAACGTGTGTGGGTGGGTGAGAAGGCTTCTGGAGCTGGATTTCGTCCATGTAGAAACTTGGAGAAGTGTAACACAATTTAAAGCTGTGTAGCTGCTGGTGCAGGAATGGCATTAATGGTGAACAGAGCTGATATAAGTGACATTAAAGTCCCTAACAGCGACTTTGTAGTTGAAGTGCAGGGTGGTCATTGATGGACTTCGAGTGCCAGTGCAGTGCTACAGCTCATTTCCTAATATGCTCATGGTTTTACCTATGAATAAAAAAACCCCTGACTTTAGGTGGCTGTGACTGGCCGTGCATGCTTCCAGGTGTGAATAGTGTCACTGTCTTTATGATCAATAATTCTCTATGTTGAAGTGACTGTTTACAGAGCACTCAAGTGTGTGGCACATTACAGGGCAGAGGCTGACTTCCCTTCTCAGAAAAATAGAGACACATCAACTTCTCTGTTAGGAATCTTTATCTTCTGTTAAAAATAGCACACAAGACTACTAAACATTGGCAGGCAGCACGGCTGGCTGGCTTAAGACCTTTGAGACCATTGTTTTGTCTGTGTTACCTTTAAATAAATTCTAGATAAAAAAAGGAAAATCACAATGAGAGGATTAATTTGACACAGTCAGAACTGAAAATGGGGCTATATTTCATAGAGGTATACTCATTAAATGCATTAAGATTGTAATTAAACTGATAGACTTTAAAAGTATGTGATTAAATGCGCGTCCTAAAGGGATGTTTTTAATGCTTAATTTTTAAAATCAGACATGAGTGCTGATGACTTCTGTGTTATACCTACTGTGCATTAAGTCATGTTAAGTAGTTTAGGCATCTGAAATAGGAACATGATAGTAAATGAAGTAGTTTGATATTCACATGTGAATTACAATGTCTTTGTAGTTGAACAGAGCACAGGTTTAAGGAAGGAAAACCTCATAGTTTGTTTACATACAGCTGGAAATATTAGTTAGACCTAAGTCACCACTTCTGTTACTGGTTTGGATTTATTTTGATCTGGAGATGATCCAACTTATGTATGTTTGTGAGTTTGTTCTGAAATGGACTTTGCAGTGAAGCACGAGGTTCAGATTGATAAAAGGAGTAGATGGATAATTAATGAAGATACTTTTCTTCTCGAGTAGCCAGAAATTTTTTAGCTCTCAAACACTTGTTTAAGGTGTTAATCCAGGGGTGTTTATCTTATTAGTAAATTGCTTTGAACCAAAACTTCTCACTCTTTTCAATCTATAAAGTGTTGTGTTTTATAGATGGAGAAAAGCTTTCAGAGTCAGTCTTTTAGAGCACATCACTATTGGACTACAAAGATCCAGGATCTAGACCTAATAAAGGGTTTCCCTACAACTTCCCAGACACTCTGTGACCCTTCTTCCTTTGTTTTTTGGCCATTTTTCAGTGGACTAAATAAGAAGCATAAAATAATGTTTTGAATGGGTTTTTCTTCCCGCTTCTTTTCCTTCCTTCCTCAATTTTCATTTTTTGAGCAATACTCACAAACTTTTGTCTTTCTTCTTCTATAAGCTAGAAGTGGTTTGGCTTTTTAGATAATGTCATGGGACCACCACCATCACCTTTCTGGTGTGCTTTTCCAGTCATGAAAAAAATTACAAATAGGTGCCTGGCTTGTTTGTGAGCAAGTTACTTTCTGATGTTCCTTTCACTGCAAGGATATTGAAGTCCTCGTGTGTGTGAACAGACTTCAGAGGTCTCTGTAGTGGTTGCTCTGCTGTGCTGGAAATAAAGAGGAAAATTGATCTGAGGAAACTTTGTTCGACATGCTGAAAAAAATCCGATGCAAAATCTGATTTGAAAAAAAAAATCACTAACCTGAAAGTGTGCCTGCATGAAGTCTTACTGTTAATTGATCTTCTTATTGAGGTTGCTTTGAGTCCTCAGTCAGATGAGAACTGCTTTAGGCAGCTGAGGGCTGTATCAGCATGAGGATGCTTTTAGGGATGGTTCAGGCATTGCTATCCCTTCTCACTGCATGGGGGCCTTTGAAATGAAAACATCATTGTGCCTTGCCCAGGGAAAATATGGGAAAAATTGGAGAAAACCTGCTATTTCAGCTGCAGTCAATGATTCAGAAATTTCATCTGTAATTAAAACCAAGCCTGCCCTGGCTGTGCTGTGCAAGGTGCCTGTATCACACCTCTGTTGAGCCCAGAGGTGAATGTTGAGGGGACCTGCAGCCTTTGCTCTCTGTTGCCATCTTGGGGCACAGAATTTGTGACGGAGTTTGCGGGCGGGTGAGCAGAGCCCTGCTACAAAACAGGTTCTTAAAGTACAGTGGGTGGTTCTGTTGACAGTTGCTTCTATATTCAAAATAGACTTCACTTAATTCTACTTTTCATGGTAATTCAGGGATTGAAATCATTTAAGTCTTGCCAAATTCATTAAAGACAGTGTACTAACGGGAATATCTATTTGGAAGCCTTTCCAAAGGCAGGAGAAATATATATATATATATATATATATAAAATATATATATATATATATAGCTTTGTGGGGGATTTCGTTTTGTTTTTTTAAAGAGGAGAAAGTGATACTGAAACTTATTTTTCTTCCCTTTTATTGGCAGGTTTTCTTCACCAGTGGAGTGTGAGAAATAAAGGCTGAAGAAGATGAGTGAGCTGGAACAGTTACGGCAGGAGGCAGAGCAGCTGCGAAACCAAATCAGAGTGAGAACTGCTAATTGCTTATTTTTCATTATAGAATTCCTCCTTTAAGGGAATAAATTGTAAAGATCACATCTATTACTACACTTGTGTAAGTTGTGCAGAGCCTAAAATGTTTTTAGAATATTTGTTTAAAAATCAGAAGAGCCAATGGTATAATGAAGCGCATTCTTAGTATTTCTTGAACAATATGTTTTATTTCCTGTTGAAGTTCTCTGAGTTTTGGTATTAGGGGTGTATTTGTCTCTGCAATTTTTTTTTTATTTTGGGTTTTTAAAACAAGAGGGGAGCAGCAAACTTATAGAACTTTGGCATTACAAACTGGGCTTAGGGGTATTAGAAAAGCTTGTTCTGGGCTAAAAGTGATGACTGTGCTGCCACAGGTCACAGCATGGACTGTGAGAGAGAACCTTCCAGGGTTGTCATTTCTACAAGCCCTTTGCTTCCTGTTGAATTTATTTTTTTTAAATGCTGATTCCCCCCATATGTTCTAACTTTTTGTTGTATTTACTCACTGAAGATAAACCAAATATGAGCTGTCATCCCCAAAGTCAGTTTTCCAGGAATCTGTTGCAACATGCCTGTACGTTTCAGTGATGCAGTTTTCAGGAAAGTACAAAGCATAATAAGGATATTCAAAGTCTATTTATTTTTAATCAAGACTTTCTAAACATGAAGCATCCATAAACCTGATTTATATGGGAATGCCTTATTTGCAAGCATTCCTATCAGTGGGGAGTGCAGGTTTCTTGGAATATGTTGCACACTGACTTTTTTTTAGCACGGCATCTGCTGGCAGCAGTTGTTGTGTGGTGTCTCCTGCTTCATGTGAGGCTGCTTGTTGGTGTCAGCCATGTGGAGAACACACTTCATGTTTCACGAGTTGTGGTGGGGGCAAGTGTTGCTTTCCTGCTGCTTGTTCAGCATCCCATCATTTTCACTTAAAACACTCTAGAAAGAAAAGGGTGGGATCAGTCAGTGCTGTGGCACTGGGTGCCCCTTCCAGTAGGACATGCAAATAAATTTTAGTTTAAAATACTTTTTTCTATTGAAGCTTTATTACAGTGTTGCACAAATAAAAGTTGTGCATAATTTTTCCTCTACCTGATGTGTGAAGACTCTCCCGTTACATGACATCAGGGTGAGCCAGTTAAGTCTTTGCTCAGTCTTGGTAATCAATCAGACTGATTTTATGTTTTATTCAAAATTGTGTGAAGGAAGAGCTGCCAGGAAAGCTCCACTGTGCTGCAGGAAAGTTTGCTTCTTTTTTAAATTTTGGAGCATAAAAATCTGATTGGCCCTTTGTATAATTGACCCTCCATTTTGTGGCTTTATGTCAATTTAACATTTCCTTTGTAACTCTGTCACCCAACCGTGTAACTGGATCTATCAGGTGTAGCTGAGTAAGCAGGGCTGTATTGCCTTTGGAGTCTTTTGGCTCAGCAGTGGCAATTAGGGATTCCTCTTTGGATCTGAGTGCAGGGTTGGATACCTTGTGCTTAATTCTGACTTCAGATATATATGCAACTTACAAATGCTCCTGGTGACTTAATACCCAAGAAACTTTCTGACTAAATAACTCATTTTCATATTTTTATAGATCACTGTTTATCTTGCTTATTAAATCATTGCACAGTTTTCTTTCTAAATAGGTGTTTGTTTGGGATGGATAAGAGGATAGGTACAGGAGCTAAAAAAAAAGTTCCTTTTAAGTGTCTAGATTCATTGGGCTGGTAATTTTCAGGAGTTATTTTTGATGCACTCCTAAAATAGGTGAGGTCACTACCAGCATTTGATGTTTTATATATAGCTAGAATTTTGCTGTCTTACTTGTTTACGGCTCTTGGGTTTTGTCTGATATTTCCTCTAACAATATAATCACAAAAATCAGCTTTGTGCTTAGAAGTGAGGTCCAGATCAGATTGTACCTGCCAGCTTCCTCAAGTGTACAAAGTGCAGTGCATAGATGTCCATTCCCCTTTTTTTAGCCTGTGGTATTTTGGAAGTGTTAAATGATTTTTAATTTTTTTTTTCCAATGTCGTAGTGATGTGGGTACCTGTCTCCCCATGCAGTAACTGCAGCTGTAGCTCAGTTCTGTACACAGACAGTGTTGGAGGAATAACCTAAGATTGCCAGAATTTTTAGTGCAGGAGGTTTAAACACTGAACTGTCAGATCTGTCAGATGAGTTTATGGTTAAAGTTAATTCCCAGTTTTCTCTGTAATAAAAGTTCCCTTGTGATATGTATGTCCTCACTTTGAGAACTGAAATTGAGGATAATGATTTTTGGAAGTGCTGCTTACTTGGCACAGTGTCACTTGAACCAGACATTTTGAACAAATAGGCACTATATGTAAAAAAATCCATGAATTTTAGGAAAAAACTGCAGTCTGAGGTGCGTGTGGTTGGAAATCGTGGGGGCTGCACACTGATCGAGCAGGTAGATTTTTCTCACCAATTTTGCATTGTCTGCTGCATGAACTGAGAAAATCTACAAGTACACAGAGGAGCTTTTTTATCTTTTGACACTAATGATTCTGTTACGACGATGCTTACGTAGAAATGACAGTGTCAGTGTAAGAATTAAAATAGTCTCTTGAAACTCTCCTGTTCCTGCAACTTTGCCAATCGTATGGCAAGTGTTAGACAGCCTCAAGTACAGGTGTTGCTAATAGCTGTTCCTTAAAGAGAAAAAATGCTTTGTCTCATTCAGACTGCATTGAGAAATCATTTTATGTTGAACATCTTTAAGTATTTCAGCTAAACCAAACAAGTAAAGTTGTTTAATATCCAGTGTGTTTCTTCCTGTGGATGAAATAAGTCCTGAGTGCTAAGGGATTTGCTGCTCTGGTATTTTAAACCCCTCCTGATTCCAGACGTCAACATTTTATAAATATTTCTACAGTTCAGACATTATAAAAATAAGTTGAGATGACTTAATCCACTCTCAGGCTTGCTTCTTGGGAGGAGAGCTATAAAGGGTGGTCAAAATAAACATGCACTTAAGAAATGTTGAAGTTGCAATGTCAAGTAACTCTCAAGCAAGAGCTTGAAAAAAAAATTAAGATCGTGGTCTGAAAGTGTTGATGCAGTTCCAAAATGTGTGAGTAAATGTTTCCGTTCCTCCTCTCAGAGAGGACTTTGCCATTTGTGCACAGATTGAACTGTGGTGGGGTGGGGGGACACACAAATGTGTGGTGAAAACCACTGTTTTTGGGAAACTGGAAAAATCACAGGAGTTCAAGAGGGTTCTGTGGCTTGATCCTTCTGTTGAGCTGTCAATGATTTTAACTTAACTTGTGCTACACAGTTCCTGTCTAATTTTAAGCCAGTTTTAAACCAGATTTCTCAGAAGGAGTTGCTGACCATGTGCCTGTTTCAGTTTTTCAAGTGCAGGGCCGCAGTTGAAGGAGGGCAGTGCAGTCTCAGCTGTAACTAAAACCAGGTTTTGCAAAATCAGTGTTGTGGACCAGGCTCAGTGATGCTCACCCGTGTCAGGTGTTCAGTCTGTGACTGATTATGTGAATGAAAGGAAAGTCTGGTGTTTAGGTCGGGTTGAATCATGTGCAGAAAATAAGTCCTATGTCCATGCAGTCTGAAATAAGGAAAAACTAAGGAATGTCTGTATGGAGAGCTGAGCACCACCCGTTCCATGAAATGAGTGAGGGCATTAGTGGAATCTTTTTTTTCCCCTTCATTTTGCATCAAGTGCATCATCAGGTGAAGCTTTGGTAATCCTGCTGTCTGTCCTGCTCAGATCCTGCCTGTTGATTTCCATCCTGCCTCTCCCAGCTGGCACTGTCACCCCTGTGGTGCCAAGGGGGTTGATAATTAATGTACAGCCTCATGTGGCACAGAGCTTGCTAATCATGTGTAATATATGGTTGCTTTTCCAGGTGGATCAGTTCTTCCCTTGTGCTCAGCACACCCTGAGCAAGCACATCCACCCCAGGGAAGGAATACAGGGAAAAGGGTAGGCACTGGGACTTCAGGATGGCTGCAAGTGCCTTTGAATCCCATAGTCTGTAGAAAGGGAGATTCAAAGGCTGCTGGGGCACAGCCCTTCCTAAGTCCCTTTTCCTCCACTACCCCTAGTTGTGTGCCAGTGCTTTAGATCCCCTGAACAATCCAACCAGTTAGGGTGACAGAAGGTGTATGGGATGTCAGTCGGTGGTGGTGTGTGGCTTTTTGAGTGTGTTGAAGCCTAACTTGAGTCATTTTTCCTTTAGACACTCTCTCAGTCGATGCTCAGTGTTGCCTTTCCAATTCAACTTGTTCCATTCTTCTCTTTCAGGATGCCAGGAAAGCGTGCAGTGACACAACTCTTGCTCAGGTATGTTCCTGATTTTTTGTATATAGCCTGTTACTGGGTAGAAAAAAAATTAAAAATACCAGTTTATGACTGTTGCATGTTCCTGTTCAGTAACTGAAAGAATGAAGTGAAAGAAGCCTTTGGAAATGTACTGTGTATTTAAAACAGAACAAAACAATACCACCAAAAAAACCCAAATAAACAAAACAGGAAAAAAATCCAACCAGTCAAAAACCCCCCACCATCTTAATGTAATGGATCCTGCTTCCAGTTCACCTTTTAAATAGAGCATGTTTATTGTGTTTAATGTATTTAGAAAGACTTCAATGAATGTCTTCTAGCTGTATTTTGGGAACAAAAAGATTTTGCATTTAAAGTTCTGCCGTGCTTTAAAAAAGTAACAGTGCAGTAAACATTGGAGGATTTTCTTTCCTTGGTTTTAATTGAAAACTTTCAGGTTTGATAATCTGAAATAGCCTTAAATAGCTTTTAAAAAGCTTTCCTGAAGTTTCAGGTGTAGCCATCATGAAGAGTGTTACAGGCAGTAAAATCTGTTTTTGTCAATGTTGCAAGGACCTAATCCTGGGTGTGCAACAGTAGCCCTTTTTTGTTTGATTTTGTTGTGAGCCAAGGCAGATTATGTTCTATCAAAGTTCATATGTATTTTTGTTATCTCGTGCATTAAAAATAGTTCTCAGTATCTCGGGGGTTTGTTTTATTTATTTTTAGATCACAACAAGTCTGGACTCCGTGGGTCGGATCCAAATGCGGACCCGGCGCACGCTTAGAGGTCACTTAGCCAAAATCTATGCCATGCACTGGGGATCTGACTCAAGGTTGGTACAGGGGAGGCTTAAACCTGCAGTTTAAGGGTTGGAAATCAGATTGTCAGCTTCAGGTTTAATGTCAGGTTTTGGGAGTCTTATGGAGTGATGTTGGTGCCCTTGAAGAGACATCACAGGTTTTTTGAGGTTAGTTATACTTTGCCTTCTTAAAACTGCAGAGGGGTGATAGAGAAGCCGTGATAGAGAGGAGAGGTACTTGGCTTGTTCTTACTATGGGTATTTTCCCTTCTTTCATTTTTAACCAAGTTTTTGAGCAGAGGAGAGAATGTGGTGAGGCATATTTTTGGAATGCTGGGCATTGTATTTTCCAAGATGATGAATAATCATGTAACTGCTGTGATAACAAAGATTTCAAAACTTTACAGACCAATTTTATTTCATTGAAAAAAAAGATCCTTTTGTACATAGTGGGAAAAGTTGGAATTTTGTTATGCTGCCTTTAGAGCAACTGATGGTCAGGTGGTAACACTGCCTCGTGTCTCTGTCATGTTGTCCAGAGAGGAATACATATGGACTCTGCTCTCCAGGTTCATTTTCACCTAAATTCCTTATTTGCTTTCTTATTACTGTGTAGTTAGAATATTATTGTGTGAATAATGAAAGCAGCTGTGGAGGGAGTTCATAAAATGCATAAAATTCATAAAATTCACCAAGTTGTGTGGTTGTGTTCAGTGCTAATCATGAGTCCCTGTGCACATGTGACTCTTCAGTCAGGTCATGTGTAGATCTAGATCTTTGCAGGCTTTTCCCAACAAATGCACTCCTCCACTGAAAAAGAAAAAGCAGAGGGTAATTGAGAAATTATGAAACTTCTGAATCACTTGGTAATCATGAATGATATATGTATGTTTTGACATATTTGTGGTTTGTTTTACATTAACATATTTTATTTTGTGTTTATATTTAGGCTACTAGTCAGTGCTTCTCAAGATGGAAAATTAATTATTTGGGATAGTTATACAACAAATAAGGTACTTATTTATAATCTTTATCAATAGTTAATGTATGATTTGTGTGTTTGAGAAGGCTTGTGTCTGTTTTTTCTATGGTTGCAAGTCAATTAAAAGCAGCAGTGTTTCTAATTCAGACATAATTTTTTGTTCCTCTTTGACTAGCTGATTACTAGTGATGTGTTGTAGGGTGTGTTTCTGAAGCAACAGTTAATTACATAGGTAATATGTAACATTTTCACCCTTAAATTGCTAGTGCAGTAGCTGGTAGCTGTTGCTCTCTACCTGTCTGGTATTGTGTCTGAAACTAATCTGGTTTTGAATTGTAGAAATACACAACCTCAGAATTTACAGGAAGATTTTGGGTTTGAGGGGAGAGAAAGGAGAAGGAATTAAAAAGCTGTGCTTACATAAAAAAGCTGTGCTTACTGTCCAGTCTCCATGGGCACAGCCATCCTGTCTTACGACCTATAGCTCAAAAATGTAAAAGAGTTGGACAAAGAAATTAAGTAGAATAAACAAATGTTGTAAGTGTTTAAGTTTAGGATAGCTTTGCTGTGGAATAGTGTCGTGCTGAAGTTCTGTATGTCTGCCCTGCAGATACCGCTGGTGTCTGTCACCCCAGTGTGTGTGGATGTGTAAATATGGAATGAGCTGTAATATGTTGTAAAATCCAGATACTGAAACTTATAGTGCACAGTGCCCTGTGTGTGTTTGAGCTGCTGAACGAGTGACTGGGTGAGAGTGAGCTGCTGTCCGTGCCCTCACGAGCTGTGTCTCTCCCAAGATGCACGCCATTCCCTTGAGATCCTCCTGGGTGATGACCTGTGCCTACGCTCCCTCTGGCAACTACGTGGCCTGTGGTGGCCTGGACAACATCTGCTCCATATACAACCTGAAAACCAGGGAGGGGAACGTGCGGGTGAGCCGGGAGCTGCCGGGACACACAGGTCAGCCATGGTCTTCTTCCACTTCGGTTTGTTACTGCACCACAGGAAACCATCTCACTCTGAGGTGTTCTGTGAGCTGTGCAACAGTACTGCTGGTCACACACTGGCTGTGGGAGAACTTTGATGCTGTTCTTGGATTTTAAACTTGCAGTTATTACTCCTGGGTTGGAAACTAACATAACTGTTTTGTTTTTAGGATATTTGTCCTGTTGTCGCTTCCTAGATGACAACCAAATTGTCACTAGCTCAGGAGACACCACTTGGTGAGTTTTTGAGCTCTGTTGGCCTTCCCTCACCCCCTCTTTCTTTTCTTTTCCTCTCTCCAGTGCCTTTATTTGTATTTGAAACTTGAACTCTGAAATAATCACAGACACAGTGTTAACATTGTAACCTTTTATCTGCAGCGCTTTGTGGGACATTGAAACTGGTCAGCAGACCACCACGTTCACTGGGCACACTGGAGATGTGATGAGTCTCTCCCTAAGTCCAGACATGAGGACTTTTGTTTCGGGTGCCTGCGATGCCTCCTCGAAGCTTTGGGATATCCGGGATGGAATGTGCAGGCAGTCGTTCACAGGGCACGTGTCAGATATTAATGCAGTTTGTGTAAGTGATCCTTTGTATTTCCACGTGGGAAGAAAGGGGGAGGATAAAGGCTATATTTACATGAATTCAGCTACTGAGTTACCTTGATTTAAAATCAGTTAGTTAGGGTAGGGACTGCTAAATTGGAGAAGGTTGTCTAATAAATTATGATCTAGTTTGTAACTGAATTATTATTGACATTATCTGTGATGCATTGAGCTGTTCTTGGGATAGTTTCAGCGGTGTTTTTGTTCAGTAACTGAGACATCATTTTTTTTAAGAAGTGAAGAATGGACTAGGGAGATTTTTTGCAGTGTAGCAATGTGTTAAAAACTGAAAATTGCAGATAAATGCAATATACTGGTGCAAAACAGCCAAGTGTCCTCATCTTAAAGGTTTTGGTTGAACAAAAGTGTATTTAATATTTTCTTTGAAAAGAGCTTTCAGAGAAATATTCTGGAAGGCAAAGTTAAAAATCAGTCCTGATGTTGAATATTCCCTGGAATAATTTGGTAATATTTATAAACTGGATTGTATTTCCTCTCTGTCATAGTAACACTATGTTCTGATCTGCAAGATACAAGCCCTGGTAAATAGGGAATGAAATCTAAGTCTAAGCTGCATCTGTTTTTGATAAACATAAAAAATTATTAAGGCTGAGAAAATACTGAACGCATGACCAGTACAAAAATGCAGATCCTATACTTAGAGCTGGACCCTGAGATGTGCTGAGCTCTCTCCATTCCCGTTTCAATCAATACGGATGTTGAGAGGATGACTCGGATTTGGAGTAGATTTTTTTTGAAATTGAATTGCTTACAATCTTCTATCTTGGCTGAGCCAACCTGGCTGACCAGCTCAGGATGGAACATCATGTTCCACTTCTCCCTGTCTTCCTGGCCCACAGGCAGGATGTACAGAACTGGGGTTTGCTCTGTTCTGTAGGAGTCAGCTGCATCCCCTGTGACTCCTGTTACCCTGCACGTGGGAACTGGCTGGGTACAATTCCAGTCCTCAGGTGTCACCAGCACTGTTCCAGAGGGGTTTCCTTGCATAGTTGTTTATATGCATTTTTTAACATGCATATATTTCTTTAAAATAAACCACTCTGGTCACCCTGGCAAAATAATCCTGTCGTGTTCTTAAACTCCTGCATGAACACTGTATTTTTCTGGTGTCAAACTCTTGTCTCTTAATTAAAACTTCCAGTTTTTCCCTAATGGACATGCATTTGCCACTGGATCTGATGATGCCACTTGCCGGCTCTTTGACCTCCGTGCAGATCAGGAATTGATGATGTATTCCCATGACAACATCATCTGTGGGATCACCTCCGTCGCCTTCTCCAAGAGCGGGCGCCTCTTGCTCGCGGGTTACGATGACTTCAACTGCAACGTGTGGGACACCCTGAAAGGGGAGAGGGCAGGTGAGGACACACAACTGCTGGGAGCTGTCCCAGGGGATGTTCACACTCTGTGCAGAATGCAGAGCCAGTTCGCTGCCAGTGCTGTTGCTGGTGTTATGGAATCTGCCTGCTTCCTTTTAACACTGTTCTTTTGGAATGGCACCCTTTTATTGCATTTGGTTCTGTGTTCCAGTAGTTACACTGCATTTCAGTTCCATCTCTGGTGTGTGCAGTAAATGCTGCAGTCAGTGGAACCCAGGCCTGTTTTGGGGAATGAGCCATTACAGATCTCTGTGCTGGGAGTTCACAGCTCTTGGGGCTGAGGAACAGCCTCCAAAATGACGTTACATCTGCGGAAAAAGTATTTCACTGAAGTATGTGAATTTAAGTAATACAAAATTACACATTTGCATTGACTTCTGCACCCATTCAGAGGCAGTAATTCTGATGTAGGCTTTTTGCTTTGGGGACCATCATTTCCTCCTGTTGGGAGAGAGGTGAAGTGGACACTTCTGGTCCTTGAATTAGTCACTTCTGTCAGGACACAGCATGTTTATAGTGCAGCTATTTCTTTGTGCTACTTACAGGAACTTAAATGCTGGGGCCTGGTTCAGTTCTGAACATCAGTTCTGCTTTTCAGACTGAAAATAGATCCTTTTCCTTAAGGGACACGTGGGTAGCTGAGTTCTGATAGACCTGGGTGTGGAACCTTGGCAGAGCAGACAAGGGCAAGAACAGGCAGAGGGAAAGCAAAAGCAAAGCGGGAAGAGGCAGGATAGTGCTCCTCTTCTGATAGTCTGACATGATATGTGGGGGCTTTGTGATCCCAAGGGTTTGAAAAACTTGGGAAACTCAAGGTGGTTCCTGTTACCAAGACATTGTCAGGAGACATCACATTTGATTTTGGAAGTAACTTGATGGCTGAAATTGTGGACAGCATTGCCGAAAACAGGGGACAGACAACCTGATTAGGGATGAGGACATCTTTGGGGCAGGAAGGAGACATTACATTGTGAGGGCAGAAAGAAAAACGGAGGCGATACCATGTGTATATGTTTTTAAAAACCTTATTGTTGAGTGTCTTGTTGTGTTCTGTATGGTTCTTTAGGGTAAAGGCAGAAAGGATAATTAAAATCTTGCATTACAACTTCTTTTAGTAAATTTAAGACTTGCCTGGGAGAGCAGAGTAACAGCTGAAGTCCTTGACATCCTGCAGTCAGTAACTTCCATTGCTTCTTCTTTTCCAGGTGTCCTGGCTGGCCATGACAACCGTGTCAGCTGTTTAGGTGTCACTGATGACGGCATGGCTGTAGCTACAGGGTCTTGGGACAGTTTTCTCAGAATCTGGAATTAACTGGGAGCCAAACATGTACATTCTCCATTTGAGATCTGGAGAGATCAATGCTGCAGCCTATAGCTGTGAAATAACATTTCTACCTTGTATTTGCAGGTGAAGTTTTTCTATTCACTGATTATTACACAAAAAGGCTTTCTGTAAACTAGAAAAAAAAAATCAAGTGAAGAAATAGGGGAGGGGGGAAGAAATCACTGACTTTTTAAAAGGGGCCAGCACACATAATCATGGTGACCGACAAACTAAGAGCCAGTCTTTTTGTTTTTGGTGGTTTGGTTAGATTGTCCTTGAAGGGTTTTTGCTTGTGCTCAGTCTGCTAATCCTGTACTTTTTTTTTTTGTACATAACAGAATATACACATTATAGCAGCCAATCATGTAACATTTGTCTGTATGTAAAGAAATATGTTTGCATTTTTTAAGGAACTACATTTATAGCTTTGCTTTTAACCTGAGATGTCACTTCTGAGTTTTGTAGTGGGTGAACTAGATTGCTGTTTTCAATGTTTTTTGTGAATTTACTGTAGATAAAGTGAAGCCAATGGTATGTATGTGTTTTTTATAATGGAAGGCATTTGGTTTTTTTTTCTAAAGGCCCTGGAGACTCCCAGTTAATACCTACCGCCTTATTCACTCACTTCTTGACCTGCTTGCCTATTTTTAATCAGGGGAGGTTCTTCCTTCAAGCCAGTGGTTCCTGGTTCATCCATTGGCAGTCATGGCCTCCAAACACCAAGGAGTTAATGCCAGGCAGGCTTGCAACAACAGCAAAATTAATTTGAAAATAAAATAATTCCAGTTCTAGAAGTTTTAGCTTCCTTCCTGCAGCTTTTTGCATCAGTTATTCCACGCAGTCAGTCCGTGGGTACAGAAGCCAAGTGGTCGCTGCTGTCGTGCAGTAGCCGAGTGCTCGGCTCTGGCTGAACGGGGTGGGTTTGGCCCATCTCAGGCTCCAGCTGATCTGCACTGACAGTGATTCAGCTGCTGCTGGGAGCCCAGAGCAGTGCCTCTGCAGAGCTTACTCAGTTCCACACCAGCTGAGAAATTCAGGAAGACTTTGCTTAAATTCCTAAAGAGGATTTAACTGTGCAGTTAATCGCCTGTAATCCCCCTCCAAATTCGGGGGTTGCCAAAGCACAGCACAGCCAAAAGTGCTTGTTGTCAGTTCTGTGCAGTGAATTATCAAAGGAATTGTGTAACTGAAATGCTCCTCTGTGACCCCTGAGAACTTCCTACGATAACCTTGACAGTGGTCTTTCTGTGGTCACTGAGGGCTGTGCCAGGAGGTTACTGGATGCCAGTTGTTCTGCAGCTCCAACACTGTAAATAGCCCTTTCCTCTCCTTTCCCCATTTGATTCTGATTTGGATGTCAGTTGCTTATAAATCTGATCAGGTACAGTTGAGCGTAGAGAGAGGAAAATCAAGTGACTGATGCCCATATGAAACTGCCCAGGGAGGTTGCTTAACTTTCTGGTGCCTGGCAGCCTGTCTGAACAGTGGATGTTCCCTTGGGAATCTGAACGTCTGTGGCTTTTTTTGAAAGGGGGATTAAGTCTATTGGCTTCTCTTAAGTGACTTACTTTAAAAATAACGTGAATTTTAAATCACCAGGTTGGAAGATGATATTAGTTATTGCTCCTCAGAACCGATGGGGAGCCTGGGTGTCTCTGGGTCAGGTAGTCAAGATAAGGGCCAGAATTTTGTAATATATCCAACTGGATTTCTGGCTGAGATGACTATTTGTCAAGTTTCTGACATTTTTAATCTTAAATTTCAGTACTTCCAGACTGTGCCTGTAAACTTACCATGTCTATAGTGGTGAAGGTGCCAATAAATGTACCAGTCAATCACAGTAAATTCACTTTTAAAATAAGGAAAAGGCACCTCTTGTGCTGGAGAAGGAACATTTCCTAACAGCAGCCTTGTGGTGTAGGACCAAAATCCCACTGTATTGTGTCTCACAGGAGTTCCTCAGCGTTTTGCTTTACGATCTCTCTGCATTAAAAGAACTATTGTGGAATTCTTGTAACTCTTAAGTGAGCAGCTCTTTGGGATCTTGCAGACTCAGTTTATTTTTTAGTGCTACACTCAATTATTTTTTTTTTTTTGTAACTCACAGCTGCCTTGAGTGAATCATTCTGGAAATTTGTTACTAAAGAATTTTAAGAAAATATTCTTTTTCTAAAAAACTTTTTTTCCATAGAAGTGTGTTTTGAACCAATTTCCTAGTCAACACCTTTGCCAAGACAGGTGCCATTTTTACATTCTGGTATTAAAACTGGTTTCTACTTGTGAAACTCCAAAACCAATTTTACAGCTGTATATAACTTTTCTTACCAGTTCAGGTATCCTGTAACCGTGGTAATGGCTCTTGTAAGGTTATTACTGCAAATAACTTCACTGTCAGTGTTGGATGGCTGTTGTCTGTTGGATTCAGCTGCTTTTAAAATAAATACTAAGGAATGCCAACCACTTCCTGAGGTGTCCAAAGGCATCACAGAGCCCTGCCTGCCTCTGCTCCTTGGGCACCCTGGGTTTGAAGTGCCCCAGGTCCGAGGGGGCTCCTGTGTCGGCGCACGAGGAGATGCTGGAGAAGCCCGAGCACAGCGGGGAAAACAGCATCTGGTGCGTCTTGGGAACTTGGAGAAAGCCCGTGATAGATCCTGCCCAGGTGACGTTTGCAGTTTCGTTCCTGCCCTGGAGATGGGTTATTTTTTTTAAGCCTACAGATTTAAGTACCACAGGTGCTGTGTGAGGCCATGCAGTGACTCACACAGGCAATGGCATTCCTGTTCAACGGCTGTCTGACCTCGCAAGGTCGATGCCCCTGATAAAATGGATGTGGCTTCAATGGTAAAAGCTCAAACTTCTCCTAATACAAGGAAGGTAATAAAATGACCCTTTGTAGGTTTTACTTAAAAGGTTTTACCCCAGTTTTGAATCTCAAAGAAACTGGTGTGTGCCCACAGTTACCACGGGCTCGAGTGTGCAGCTCCTGTGATTCCTGACTGCACTATGACAGCAAACTCACTCACAGCAGGTCTGGCAGCACTAGCGGGCACATCTTCACTGGCTTTCAAAGTTTGTTGCCCAACTCCATCCTTAGCTGAATTTCAAGTAAGTTGTGTCATTAAGAAATGGAGTAGCCAGGAGCATTGTGCCAATGGTGGCTGGGTTGTTCTTGCCCAGCCTCTTCTCTGAAGGCAGTCGGTCATGGCTTGGGAAGCAGCGCCATGTGCTCGGTGTAACAATTTGTTTTATTCAGGTAGAGCTTGTCAGCGTTTTCCTACAAGACTGAACTCTGCAATAGAGAGCTCTCCCTTTGGGCGAGTGCCCAGCCTGGGCTTGTTCCTGTGTAGACTCAGGCGTCTGTTTGCTGGAGGAGAAAGCTGCTGCGGCGTCGTGCTGATGTGCACTCTGCACTCCAGTAATGTGGCCTGTTCCCATCTGTCTCCAGACCTTTTCCTTCCCGTCACCACCCTCTGCCGTGCTCAACTGCAGAGAAGGGGCAGCACCTGGCAGAGCTGACAGCTCAGTATATTGATGAGATTTGTACCAGTGGAAATGGAACAGAGAATAAATAGGCTTTTCCCTGCCTATGGACAGGGCCTGACCTTGCCTTGGTAAAGCTGACCTGGTGCAGCAGCAGGTCCCAGTGTGTCCTTATGTAATGCATGGGTTGGAAATAGTTAACTCTTTACTTCAGTTGTGTAACTGCTTGTCCCACGATGAAGTTCACATTAATTACTTTAAGGTGGAATGAAAACATTGTGAAAACATTCCAAGAGTTGTAGTCTGTCCTCTCTGAGGACACTGTCACCTCCACTAGGTTTAGTGCTGTGCTTTAAGATGTTGGTGAGAGTATTGGCTAATTGGACTAGTTGGTATCAATGGTTGTGTAGCAGAATGGCTGGTTTTGAGATAGCATTTCCTGTACAAGTACTTAGCATGGGTTGATGGTGCACTGTGTATCCAGTACTCTGGCATGCATGCTGGTCACACTCCTCCTACACTTCAGAGGCACCAGAGCCTTTTATCCAATTGCTGGTTATGTAAAATACATGCAGAATGTTAATGCAGTGTTGTTATGGTAAATGTGTGAACAGTGTTACTAATTGATATAACTGATAACAGATTACATGTGCCTGACATTCTTATACCACACAGTATGTTTAGGTTTTAACTAATATGGACTTCGGTGGAATAGTCTTAGATATTTCAAGCCTTTGTTTTACTTACACAATGGTGCTCTCTTTGTGTTTTTCTCCTTTTTTTTTTTTTAATAAAAGCATCTGAACACTTGTAGTACATATTACATCCAAAGGAGTCCAAAGTAAAATGCTTCTAAACATGCTTGATTTTACTTTGCCTTTAGTTCCCAGGATCTCTCATCAGCTTTTTTTGTTTTGTTTTTACTTGTTGCTGACTACTTTGGAAAACTTTGGTAATGTTACCAATTATGAAGTGATTCTGCACTGCCTTTGGATTGTGTATGTATTCAGAAACAGTCTTAAAGCTTTTATTTAAGCTATTAAAAAAACCAGGGACTTGTGCCATTTGTTCTTTAACAGTGCTGTTGTAAAAAGACTTCCCTGTGACAAAAAAATCACTTGCTATGAACTCAACTGTTTATAGCTTTTTTTTTCCAGGATGGATCTTTTTCTTTGTATTTGTACAGTGGCTCAGTGAAAGATGTTGCCATGAGTTGATATTGTAACCAATAAACAAGTGCTTTTAACCATCCTGGATCACCTGTCAGTGTTGTAGTAGAGCAGCCCCTGGGACACGGGATGGGAGATGGAGCAACCTCAGCAGTTGGGACCTACCCTGGATCTGCATTCCCTGTGGGAGTGAGGTGCAGGTCTTCACCTTGGACAGAGCTGCAAAGAACTTAATAGAGCACAGGGGTAGTACTTTTTTTAATAAACAACTGTAGAACACATGCATGTAAAGTTTTATCTTGATACAATGTCAATAAAAATGCTCCAGAAACAGAGCATTGATACACAGCTGTGCCCTCACCACACCACGGCCAGGCTGTTACTCACAGCTGGATTTCAGTTTCCCTCAAACCCCCAAGAACCCAGGAACAAACACCCCAACACAGTGATGGAACTGTTCTTTGTCTTCCCGTGACTCCTCTGGCATTACATCTTACATCCATTTCCTGGTAAGATAGCCCTTAGTTACTGGAAAACAGCAACACCTTGGAGCTGAGTATTTCATTTAGTCATGTTAACTAAATGCCATAAAAATACATAAATACTCTGAAAAGGGTTTTTCTTTTAAAATAATTTTAAAAAGTCTAGTTAGAAAAAAGTAGGTGTTAAATGACTGCAGGTGGCAACAGCAGAAACTTTTCTTTTTTTTAAAAAGAGGCTTTTCATTACTGGAGATGAGCAAACAAAAAGGAATCCAGCACACCTACCTGGAGTGTCACCTAGAGCAGAACCAAGGGACTGGTCAGGGCATGGTCAAAGCCCATCTCTCCCTGTACTCCCTCAGTCCAGCAGCAGGAGCTCTAGGTCAATCCTGACACCCTGAGCTTCCCCACCCAACCTGCACCAATCCAGTCCAGACCATCTCAGCAAACCCTCCTATGCCTGGCTGTGACCTGCAGCTCACCTGACCATGGTTCCAGCCCAGCCCTCACAGGCAAAGGGCCATTTCACTGCTCTAAAAACTGCAAGAAAAGGTTCATTTTTACTTAACCAATGCCCTCCTGGCTAAGTGTGGTGGCCAGATACCCCTCTATCCACTGCATTTCATTAATGCAGTTTGCCCTCATCTTTCACTGCCCTTAGAGGAAGAGGAACTGCTGCCCAGCACACTGGCACTTGCTTTCCAATCAAGTCAGGAGTCCTTTCCCCATTCCAGAGTTTGTACTTCCCTTCACTTAACAAAATCACACCCACGTGGAAAAGCAGCACCCTCCACCCCTGGCTTATTCCTAAGCAGCTGAAAGGAGACAGTGATGACTGTGATAAGCTCTAGCCCTGCATAAGCTCCTGGATGCCAGGAAGTAAGAGTTGCCACTGCTACATACTAATGGAAACCAGTGAGGATTTGGGTTTTTATTGTCAAGTGCCCAAAGAAATTTAGTGTTTAAAGATAATTTTTAACCCAAAATCTGCAAAACAAACGTAACACTTGGAGTAGCACAGCTCTTCAGTCTGATTCACCATCACAGTCCAAGTTTTACAATAAGTGTAATCAGAGTAACATTTAAAATATAAATCATTTCATGTGGCTCCACAGAGGAGAAGTGTCACCTGTAAAATTTCTACTTTGCCCTACAAAGGATCACTGGGAACGTTCGCAAGGACATTTTATTTACTCTTTTGAAGGAAGTGTTTTGTGAAGCAATCTAGTTCGTTCTCAAGGTGAATGGCTTTATTTCTGCAAAACAAAAGCAAGGGATTTGCTTCAGTGCAGGAACATCCCAAAATCAGAACCTACGTCTGCGTTTCATTTCTATTCCTCTACTGAGACCCGCAGCACTAAGACACAACCTAAATGCAGGTTTTTCGAAGGGGTGTGTGGGGCATGTCAAACATTCACCCCACAGTGGTGGTGGATGCCCAAGGCCAGGAGGCAGCAGCCCAGAGCCAGAGCAGCCTTACGGTGGGGGAAAAGAACAGGAAACTACGGCTGAGGCTGCTTCCAAATCCCTAAAGCACCAACTGCTGGAAGTTTCTCCTCTGCAAACACCTACTACTGGCACTAGAACACCAGTACTGCACCGAGTGACTCAACACAGCACAGCTGCTCCCCTGCTCTACTGTGGGGAGGGCGCTTTGGGAAGGTGCCAACCTCAGCTACCTACAGGAGATTAAAATTCCGGAGAAAGGCCACTCTCCCATCCACTGAAGAGAGACAAGGGTAAAGATGATCAAAGAAAGAGTATTTTTGGAGCTTTGCTGATTCACCAAGACAGCAGCAAACATTTATTTAACTTACCCAGAGCTGCTCAGGGTATCTCTGCACACCCTTCTGCACCTAAGCCAGCCTAGTTCAGCTCCAGAGGAAGAGCTGGCAAGGATCACTGTGAAGGCAGCAAGGCTAAGAGATGCTTCTGGCCAGTCACACCCAGACTTACCTCAGCTGCTTGGAGTTGCTCTGTATGTTCTCCAATTGATCTATTTCTTTGGAAAGCCTAGCAATTTCTTCTTCCAGGTTTTTCTGGGTAATATCCACCTGTTGACAGAGCCGAGCAAAGGTAGTGGCCATTTCCCTAAAGGGAAAACAAGTTCATAATCATGATTTAGGGAAGTCTATGATACCAAAAAAAAATTAAGAAAACAACTCAAAAATCATGTGCCATTGGAGTGTGCAGAACACAGAAATCGAAGCCTCCAGCTCTTAAGGGATTACAGAATAGCAGAAAGCAGGAGAACTGTGCATTTTTTAAATTAGAAAAAGAAACCTTAAACATGCCAAATGCACCTCAGTCTACACCAACATCATGTCTGGCCATTTTGCAGAGAGCAACCACAGGTACAAGCCTGAGATGGGGCTCTGGCTAGACTCAGAGGTGCTGGAGCAGCCATGTGCCCCAGACCTGCCCACTGAGGCACCCCATCCTACTTGTCCCCTTAGCCACATGCTCCCAACCCCATTTCCAAGACTCCTCCTTACACAAACAGAAAACAAACCCAGTTACCACCCTGGGCCAGCACCCAGGCTGTCCCCCAGGAGAGGAGACATCCTCTCCCCTCTCTACTTCACCTCACTGGAGCATTGGTTTGAGTCCAGCTCTTCCATGTCCTCACAGAGACACACAGCTGCTGGACACGGGGATGAGTCTCTTTCCTCTGCTGAAGCTGAACTCTGTACTAGTAAAGGATTCCCTGAGCTACACAGGAGAGGTGTTCTGCACCCTGGGGCTTAGGTCTCATCAGCAGGCCTAATTTTCTGAAATAATAATTTAATCAAAATAAATTGTTTCAATGAAAGAGTCTGAGGGAGACAATCAGCCAGACATTACTTTGCAGAGACAGGTGGGGAAAGATTTAGGAAACAGAACACAGAAAAAAAATCCAACAGTTCAGAAAGGCTGTCAAGTTCCTCTTCTGCAGTGCAGAAGAATCAGCACTGGCTACTCAGAACTTGCCCATCCCAACCCCTGGGCCAGAAGCTCTGCTCACCCCTACAGGGCCTGCAAGGCCAAAACAATCCACTGGAGCAAACTGCCACGTCTCCACCATAAGATCCTGGACAAAGAGTCACCATCTGCAGAGCAGCACACACAGCCACACACAGAGATGCAGCTATTGGCCTTTTCAGGTGGTAATTTTAAACTCTCTTCCAACTCCCTCATAATAAATGCCAAGGGACACTAAAGGTGCCCCCCCCTCACCATGCACACCCAGTCCCCACAGCCCAGTGGTGACAGACACCTGTCCCAGCTTGGGGACAGCCCATGTGACACTTACTGCTGCACCTGGTGGCTGCAGTTGGCGCTGGTGAGGCTGACGATCATCTGCAGCTTCTCAGTGGCGTAGTTCACAAACTGCTGCTTGAAGGCTCTCTCCTTCGCCCGCGTGGTCCAGGTCAGCCTCTCGTACAGGTACAACAGCCCGTACATGCTCAGGGAGAACGAGATCAGTTTCCAGCCTACAGTTTTCCAAATCTGAAAAGGAAAATCTTCTTCAGCTTAAATAAACTGCCCCAGAGAATTAAATCTAATTCCACCCATTTTTAAAAAAATCATCTCTGTGGCCCCTTTCACCGGATTAGTTTAAGAAAATATATTGTTTCCATAATATTACTGCAGAGCAATACAGCTACATTCCCATGAGCTGGCCTCACTGGCATGGAGAATGTGCAGGTTACAGAAGCCTTGCTGCTCTTTCATGAAGGAGGAAGCAAAGCTCCCACTAAATCCAAACTGAATCAGTTAAATCACCATTTAATTCAGACACCGAACACAGACCTATGGCATAGAGAACATGCCCAGCTCTCCTCAGAGTAACTAAACTGATTCTCTCACTACAGACTGACTGTGGGTACCCAGGGCACTGCATGTGCTCATCTGGCCCAGTGTCAAGTCCGTGACAGGCTCTGTGCTGCACCCCAACCAGACAGGCCAGCTTGGCCTCTGCCATCCCTTCCAGCACAGGGAATGCTGCCAGTGCTACTTGCCACTCCGCCAACAACGATGATGCTCATGGAGGTCCGAGAGGTCAGCGAGGCTAAACTCAGTACCAAAGGAACCATAAAGTCATCCTGGGGCACATTCTCTGGAGTTACAGCGGGAAGGCTGGCGGCAGACGGGGTGGTGGCTAAAGGACGAGGGATCTAGAAGATGGGAACAGGGCAGCCTGAGTAAAAAGCATCAAGGAACTACATAGATGGGTTTTTGTTTTATTTTCATACATTCAGGGTTTGATCTACTGAAAGAAAACCTTTCAGCACAGAAACCTGAACCGGACTCCTGAGGAGCAGTGGAGGCTTTCACATGTCCTTGCCCAACGGACATGGGGTTAAAATAAGGGTTTCTATGTAGGGCTGGCTCTGAGCTAAGGATCCAAAAGTTACAAAGGGAACAGGCTATCTAAAGGGTTTAATCCAAAGAAAAACAAACTCGTGTTACAGCTGCAGAAAGTTCAGGAGAGGTTTTTAGTTCCATTCTAACCCTGAATATAATCCAATAAAAACAACCCTCACCAAAAATATTTCACACAAAGGGCCTAGGGGAAGGCAGCAGCAAGCATGTAAACAGCACAGGCAAAGAGTAAAAATCAATATATTCTCATCAAGGTAAAACAAGGCACACAATGGCAGCCCAAGCTCCGAAGCACTCACTTGTAGGTTTGGATCTACTAGTCCCAAGAGTACTTTCTGAGCTTGTTTAGGACCTAAGAAACGGTTTACAAGTGAAGTCCATCCCAAAGAAAAGTGGAACATGATATCCTCTTGAAAATCTGCACACAGGCTATGACAGTTTAGATCATAGCTAAGGTCAAACTTCCTGCATGGAATTAGCAAGTGGAGCTGATTTTGAGCACTAGAAGGCAACAATGGTTTCAGATTTTCTAGAAATAAAAACAAATAGTAAAGATTAATTAAAAGCAGAGCATATTCACAAGCAGCATCCTTGCACTGCTGACGAGCTTTGTCAAGAATCTGAACTGACCACTTCATTATTTATTTATTTATTTGTAAAATCGATGGCATTTCAGCAGGGATGACCCCAACAGAGCAGGCAATTTATTGCTCTGATATAAGAAAACAGTAATGAAAATCAACTCACCAAGAAAGCACTGCTGGAAAAAAGGGCAAATAAACTGAAAGACCTCTATCAATGGTCAAAAGATAAGGACAGACTAAGAAAGAATTGATTTATCCAGCAGTTCTGTGGTGCCATACAGAAAAGGCAACATTATTGCATTAAGAGGACGGAAGGGTTCACGTAATTTCATGATCTTGCTCTGAATCTTTATTACCAGGAACAGATCAGTAAAGAAGGATGTGCAATAAAGTTACTACTTATAAAAAAAAAGGAAAGAAAAGGGAGGGCACAAGTCTTTTGTGAAATGATCTGCTTTGCATTCAGGATCTGGAGGGACCTAGGGAGAGGATTATACTGCAGAAACATTTCCTAATAATTAGTGTATTTCATATGTCTGTTGTGGAAGCCAAAAGTCTAAATGGGTTTGTAAAAGGATTAGACAAGTTGCCAGAGGACAGGTCCATTGCTACTTGCTTAAGCCATTAATCCAGATGCAGTATCTCGGCTCAGAAGTCCCTAAAATGGGGAGGGATTGCTATATTTACCCTGGTTCATTGTTCTCCCCCAGCATCTGTTACTGCTCAGTATCAGAGTCAGGGCACTGAGCTGAACACTCAGTCCTGATCTACGCTGGCTTTTCCTTTATCATTTATAGCATCAATGTTAAAATAATTTTCTTTCTGATCATGATTTAACACCAAGTTTTCTTAGATTGTCTTCCTTTAAGTGAGAAGTGTTAACAGTTCTCCTCCCTCCTCTTACCAATCATCTCCTGCTGAGACTGGTGCATTGACTGATTGACTTCATTGGAACAGCGGTCAGCCAGGTTCTTCCCCAAACCGTCTTCTATATGTTTGTTCAGTTCCTGAAGTTTTATAGAGAACACATGCTCACCAATTTGTATTTAACTCATTTAATTTATATTCAGTCACATTGTACAGAGCACTGACATGTTACACACTAAGCACTGTTCCTTACAGTGGGAAGAGAAGCAGGTTACCATGGAAATACCATGCTTTCCAACTGCACACCGAAACCTAACTGAAACAACACAGGGAACACTTCCATGTGACTGCAATCATTAAAGGGGCACATGGAAAAGTCTGTACTTCCAATAACCTGTGACACTGGAAAGCCACTGAACCACCTACTGCCCTACAAAGCCTTTACTGTGTCATTTGATGGGGGCCAATTTCACTGCTCTGCAGAGACAAACTGCTCCCACCAACTCCTGTGGGGGCCTGCTCAGGACACTCTGTTGAGCTGGGACAGCACAGATTGTCCCGAAAACACAGTGTTCCCAAGTGATCCAACCAGGCTGGAAGAGGTGGGAGCTATGGCAGTCATTCCTCAGCAGCAAAGTCTGAGCATAAGAGGCTAATGAGGGTGTACAGGTCTTAAAAACACTAAGTTTGAGGAGGAATTTACAGAACTTTAAAAAAAGTCCCAGTTTTTATTAAAAGCATTGGGTATTTGCAAGCTCATTTTATTTTTGGATCTATTTGATTTTAGGTATAGTGAAAATTATTTATGGTAGGTCTTTATTTACTGGAAGTGAAGACTACAAATTAGGAGCCACTCTACTAAAAGGATGGTTGAAACAAAAATTAATTTCTTTCCAAACACAAAGCAGAAAATATTTTTAACCTTTTCCAATTTGAGATAGAGATATGCATATGTCAGAAAGCAAAAATCTTGCAATGCCTAAAGTGTCACATAAAATGCTACATACATTATGAAAATACAGAAGTAGAAATTAAGGGAAAGACAAAGAGCTTGACTTCAAATCATGCAAGAAAACTTACTGTCTTATAGAGCTTCAGCACTTGAGGAGAAGGGTGAAAATCTGAATAAAATTCATCAACTAAAACTGAAAGTCGGCAAATCTCATCAGTCATGGCAGAGGAGACCTGGAAGAACATAGAAAATACTTTAAATGTTTAAATGTTTCTCCTACCTTTTCTAGTCAGAGTGAAAACAGACTACTGCATGAACTGTCACAAGAAATGATTCAATTACCTGACAGGCATTTTGAGGCCTGGTTTTCTTTTTTTTATATTGGAAAAGGAACATGCTGGACATTTCAAACATCCTTCGTACAATGGGTGGGCTCCTAAAGGAGCTGCCTGACAGAAGAGGCATCACTTGGATGTGGGAGGTTGTTCACACTGCCATTACTTACTTTATTTTCAACCTCCTCAGTAACACGTTTGATTTTTTCCTTCGTATCTTCCGTCAGAATGTTCAGCTGGTTTCGAACGAAGTCCAGTCTGTCCTTCTGATCCTCTCGCTCTTCCATGGAATGGACTCTAATGCAGCAGAAAGGAAACCACCATCACTAGAAGGTATTCTCCCAGGAATGAAACAAGCCCATACCCAGCTGATGGTTACTGAGCAGCCACAGGGAATCCAGAGGAATCCACAAGGAACCGTGGCTGACCAAGGCAGAGGCACTGCCCCGAGGGGCTGCAACGTGGCTGCACTGACCAAACTTAACTCAAGTCACTGCATTTTGATGTATTTACAAAACCAGCATTTTGAGTCAAATTGTTATCACTGCACATGATTGCAACTAAAAAAGGTGTGGGGAACCAGAGCTCTTTAACTTAAGTCTATCCTGATTTAAAAAAAAAAAAAAGAGGGTAAATCTGATCAAACTGCTGCTCACCAGCAGCACTCAACTACTCCTTAACAGTGACATCAGTCTGATGCAAAGCAAGGGGGATGTGGCAGAAACCTCAGCACTAACAACTCTCTTCAGAATTCCCTGACCTATCATTTAAGCAAAAATTCCTGAAAACCTAGAGCAGTTCCATCCTGAGGGCCAGCAGAAACAATAAACAGCAATTCAGACTAAGAGGGGTCACCACAGACATTTTGGTAAGTCAACTGACAGAAAGCAGTAGAATATCAGAGAATTTTCAAACATTTCACAGCATGTTTTCATGGGATCTGACAATGTGAGACAAGTCAGTACGTAAACAGTTTGTAAAAGCTGACATATTCAGGAGGATGAGTGTTTGACAGCACAGTGGAGTCTGCTGAAAAATAAAGACACACTATTGACAGGCAGAAAGGAGATGTATGGGAAGGATTAAACGTCACAGCAAGTTCACTGTGTTTAACAGACAAAGGGTAGCAACAAAAGTGAGGAGAAATCCCAGACTATGCAAACCTCAAAGGACACATGAAACTATCAAACAGAGCAGACAAGCTGCTATCATTAGCACTACAGGATTACAAGAACAAAGAGAGAATACAGATATTTAAGGATACAATCTGGAAAGGGCCAGAGGCAAAGACTCTGTTAGCTTGGGCTTGTATCATCCCTGACAGCATTATTATCACTTGCAAATTAGTGTCCACATCCTCCCATTTATTTTCTCAGTGTTACTGTTAACAGGAAACTTAGGTTAAACAGGCCAAAATGTCACCCCTAAAATGCTGCATACAGCTAGAAAAACTTAAAATTTCAAATATTTCTGAAAAAAGATTTGAAAATCCAGCGATTGCAAGTCAGCAACAAAGAACAACAAAGTAATAACAAGATCCCTGTACAGAAGTCGGAGACCAAGGACAAGACTGAGCAAGTCAACAGTGGTAAGACTGACACACTGATACACCAGAAAAGTTTTCTGTTTCTTACCAAGCAGGAAAAGTGAATTTTAAAGTCCACAAATGGCCCAAGAAAATCACCAGCACAGAAATGGCTCCTCAGACGATCTGGACAAACCAAAGCCAACCAGCCCTCCAGCCCACCTACCTTTTCTCTGCTGCTGCCACGTTTATGGTGTCCATAATGTTTTTCACAGTATCTATTATCTGTTTAGCTCTGATAGTGTGCTGTTCAAACTTGGTTTTCACGGCTGACTGCGAGATACACTCCTGCGAGGGGCCCAAGCCACAACACATTACTGCAATTCCATGCCAACACATTCAGGAATTTCACTGTCAGAAAGCACATGCTGCCAATTTTACCAAGAACTTAAACCAATGGGAAATAAAAAGGGAGAAAGTATAGACAAATTAAACAACAACAGAACTAAAATCTCAAATGAGTCTATAGCAGCAAATCTGCCTTCGTGTTCATTCACAGTAATGTGCAGAGGTTTTCAATCTTTTAAAATAAATCAATAATGTAAAGAAAAAAGAAAACTGGTGAATACTTAAGATAAATCTATCTCTTTCGAAAATTTTCCAAACTATTTCTTCAGAATTACAAATGTCAAACATGAACACTGGCAATACAGCCTGGCTTGAGTTTTCTTCATTGCAATACATGTTCTCAGTTTCAAGAAGCAGTTCTGTCAATGAAATTTGACATGCTCAGGTCAATACTGACCATCCAGGAACAAAATATATGAGCAGGGATAAGAAACAAGGGTTTTCTCACAGGATAAAAAAAAATTGTTAAGTAGCCCTTAAAATATTAGGTTATCTGAAGATTACTGAAGTGTTAAATGAATGAGTAGAGAAAGCTCTAAAGACAGAATTAATCAATCTTGAATACTGAACAGTGATTCAGAAATACAGAACAGCGACTGAAGAGATATACAGATGTTCAATTTGGGCAAAAGCAAATCAGTTGCAATAAGCCATAAATTCAGAATTTGACTTTTTTTCAAGCAACTGCACATCCTGAGTTATGGAGCCAATTAAATGTCAGAATTCAACCTGCACTGAGGCACCCCAAAGTAGCCACACCTTCCGTGTTTGAGGGGAACAAAGCAAGCAGCCAGTTTGCTTAATCCAGATCTATGGGATTTTTAAATCCTTCATAATCTGTGGATGCACCTTTCATAGCACAAACAGATTTTGGCTGGTTTTAAAAGACTTGCCTGTGACCTTAGCATACGCTGTAGTAACAGATTTCAGCTATCTAAAAATAATAAATCAAACCAAAATAAACAAAATGGGTAAAATATTCCCTGTTCCTCGATGAAGCAGATCTAGAAATCAGCAATGAAAGGCCAGAGTTTCATAAATATCAGCACATTGTAAGAGCTAGACTGGGCACAGAGCAAAGAGTCTTCCCAACGTTTAGTATGTGGTAGATAAAAGGATGACAGTCACTCACAACACAATCAGAAAATCCAAGTTAGAGCACTAGGAAAAACACAAAGGTTAGTTAAACAACGGGGAAAGATAAGAGGGGGACAGCAGCAGTTTTGCTGTTAGTCTGTAAATAAGTATTTACTGAAACAAAGATAAAAGGTGTGTTTCAACAATGTAACCAAAACCAGTCACCTTCCACCCCACTTCCAGTACAGCAGGACAGTCATTAGGTGCACAGATTATTCCACCCCTGAGCAGGGTTGGGGAGGCTCACTCAGGCTCTGCCATTCACTCCCATTTACAGCCAGGAGCACTATTCCACCCTGCCTCCCTCCTCCACTGCTCCCCACACCACTTCTGACACCAGTTTTTTTAAGAAACTTGGGAAACACCACAACCTGAGGCACGGTGAGGTTGGTTTTATGTAGGATATCCACTAAGGACTAGCAGTGTGGAGGCACTTCTTTGCTGTTTGATAAGGTGTTTCCATGTATCTCACTGTAAAATTTCAGAAGATACCCTTTCTTTCTGTTATTCCACAATATAAAAATTCAGAATTGATCCAAGAATTCAACCCTTTAAGACTGCCTCTTTTCCTCTGCTGCAATACAGCTGACATACAAAGTAGCATTACTTTTTAAAGCTACTATATGAGTCTCTAAAATCTTCATTTCCCCACTGCTTACAAGTGTTTTTAGTAATGCCTGCACCGATTTTTCTTTCAGCAACTTTAAAAACACCCTCTGCTTTGCAAAACACCATGTTTCACCTATTTTTGGAAGGATTTTTGCCCTCACACGCAAGTCGGCATAAATGTAGTTACAAACCTTTCAAAAATAGTCCAATATTCTTCTCATATCATAACAAACTGGCACTGGTGGCCTGCTTCTAGATTTTGGTTTTTTTTTAAGATTCTAGCTATACTGAGCTCCTATCAGTCCTGGAATGAACAGGCTTTCCCATCAACTGACACTAAAATCAGGAATGTGGAAGTACTGGAGAAGTAACAGTTCCTCTTCTCAGCCCACATGGAAAAGAGGAAGAAGCTGTCCAATTTTAGTGAAGACAGAAGCAGGGGGAGAGAATCCAGGAGGAGCAAATCCAGCAGATAGAGCCCGGGGGGAACACAGCACACGAGGACGAGTTTATACACGAGGTGATGAGATTGCTCAGAGATGGGAGCTGGACAAAAGGGTGTCAGAGGTGTTTGGGAAGTCTGAGCAGGGCACCTGGACAGGGACCAGGAGCTAAAGGCAGGACAGACAGACTGAGGAAGGGGAGGGGTCAGTGTCTGACAAAGACAGCCAGAAGCATCTGTGCTCTCATCCCTTCCTTTTCACACACTGGAGTGTAATCCAAGAGTCTTGAGACTTGCAGCTCCTCTGTCAGGAAACAGAGTAAATGCAAAGTGCTTTAGGCAGAAGTGTTCAGGTTGTACTCAGGGCTGAATCTGGTCTGGCAGTGCACAAAGCAAGGTATCAGTTTGTTCCCAGACTGAACACAAAAAGTTTTACCTGGAGCATGATATTCTTCATTAATACATAGCCTAGAGCTGGCAAACATAACTGATGACAACAGCATGCTGCTGTCAGCTACTTTATCAGCTCCAGTGACAGTAATTTGAGTACTAGGTTTGAAGACTTCAGACCTGGTGAACCATTAAGTATCAGCCTTGCTTTAAAAGCATATAAAATGCCACTATAACTCAAGAAACTGCCCACAAAACCTGAATGTGAAAGAGGCTGCAACAGCAGACACTGAAAATTTAAATTGCTTTGGCAATCCTAATATAGCACAGCTGTCATTCTCTTCAAATGGTGGGATCACACTCCTATTTAAAGCCATTCATTGTGATTTCAGGATGTAACACGACTAAGCAGCGAAAAACATTACAGAATTCACTCTCATGGTTGGAGGCAGGCGTGCAGCAAATGAAACACAGAATGTGAAACAAGAAATAAGGTTGTTTTAAGGCTATACAGTGCTGTCACGTAATTGTTCCTTGTCCCAGCCTCTGACACAGAACCTTGTCATGGTTATGACCTTGTGATGGATGATTCTCATTGTGGTGGCCAATCTGTGACATCTGATTTACACGTGCTGAGCACTCACAGCACCACATCATTTAATAAGTAATCATTCATCTTAACATTGAAATATTCCAAGTGTTAAGTGCTTAACTGTAATTATAAGAGATTTTGTCAAAAAAGCTATGGGTACAGCACATGGCAAAACACAATAATGAACAATAACTGATTTAGAAGCCAAATTTCCACTTTTTTCCTACTGGCTCAAAGTTTCCTACTGTAATTCTAAGGACAAAAATTACAAACAAAAATGCATGTTTGCCTACAGCTGATGACACAAGCAAGAAATGGCATGCCTCCTGGATTCAGGCCCTGCCAGTACTCTGAATCCATCATTTCAACAATTCAAGTCATCTCTCATAAGAGCATGGATAAGGATTAAATTTAAACTTTAGTCTGACATTTTCTTCCTTATGCAAGACCGAACCAAGCTATTATTTTAAAACCTTTTTGATACACACACATCACTACATAACTCAGTTTTGCTAAGGTCAGATGCATTTGTTGTAATGCAAAAAGAAATACTTTTCAGAGACAGTTTGATTTTTTTAAATACACTCATACACAAAACCATTGAGGCCAAGATACCTCCTTAAGATCTCCAAGAATGGATTTAATTAATTATTAAATTCAGCAAGTCAAATGGATCCTATCATAAAGGACTCACTCAACTGTCCAGCCAGTCCTACTTCTGCAGAAACTGTAAACTCCAACTATGAATATTGCTAGACTGAGGTGGAAGTGTGGATTCTGTACAGCACAAAGGATGCAAAAACAGTGTTAATGCTCAGAGTAACAGAGCTAAGAGGTACATAATGGTGATAGATTCAAAACTCTGGCTTTAAAAGTGCAGTAAATATTTAGATTTATGTTGGTGAAACTGAATTTCTTACTAGAAACATTCACCAGCACATTGTTGTAAGTGGTACACACCTTTTCAAGGGCATCATCTCCTTTTATATAGACCATACTGGTATTGAGATCTCAAACAAGAGCTAAGAGCTTTGGTCCCTTCCCTCGCTGAACAATACTCCTTTCCAACAACCACCTGCTGCTCAAGGTGAGAAGAGATGAACAGAACACACAGAAAAGGCAAAGCTGCAGATGGTTTAAATACCTTACACTCCTTTGCTAACATGGGTAATGCTCAGTAGAATTAAGCTAAGCATAAGCAAAAGGTACCTCTGCAATAAAACCCAGGCAGTCTAAAAAGCCCATCATAAATACCTCAAATATCTGCTCAAAATGTTGAAATTCCTGGAATCTTGTTTGAAATCCTTCAGCAAGTGCTCCACCTGCAAAACATAATGGACCATAAGGGAGACAGCAAGACCTCACAGCAGTGCTTAAATACTTTAGTTTATCAGGTTTTACGGTATTTTTCTGTATTTGAGGAAAAGCAGTTCCTACACACCACCCTCTGGCATTCCTTGGGCCTTCTGTCTCCTGGCACTCAGAACTTCTTTTGCTGAAACAAAAAAGATGCGATTCCTTGCTTCTACAGGATCAATAACTTTGAGCTCGTCGACCAGGAAAGTCAGACAGCGCTCCATGTGCTGCCTCCGCACCTGAGGAAAAGGTAAAAAGCTCATGAGGAAAAACGGCAAAAATGGAGCTGTCAACAAATCAGAACAGAGTCAAGAACAGATGCTGAACCACCCCTCAGACAGCAGATGCTGCCAATCCTACTGAGGCAGCAGCTGCCTTTACTCATTTAAACAGAGCTGGGTGCAACAATATTTCCTTCTACAATTGTATTTGTCAGAGATCTCAGCCCGTTACTGGGGTAAACACTTCATTCCCCACATACAGAGATAAGTCTCTCTGACTTATCTGAGATGAGCTGGCTGCTGTTGGGAGATCTGAAGAGCACTCTGAACTGTTCACACCTAATGCTGCACTTCACCAGCTACTCTACACAGGTACAGATGTATGAACTGTACCCTCAGGCTGCATTACCACTACAGAAATAGAAGGTAATACAAAGAAGATTAAAAACCAAGCTTAACTGTGGAGGAATAAGGTTCTAAAGAAGTTTCCCATTGTTTTAGCTGCCTGCATATATTGCCACTTGAATTGCAGGCCGCTTTTTGCATGGAACAAGGAATAAGTTATTTCCATTTTCTGACCATGTAACTTATCCTTTTATTAATAAGACAAAGCTAGTGTTTCCATATTAATATGTCTTAATTAACTGTAAACCCAAATAAGAGCCACCAATTCACTCACATCTTCCATGTACTCTGGTTCTGATGCAGAGGCATCCCATCTGTTATTCAAGATGAAGATGTTTGGCTTCGAAAGTCGTTCATTCACTTTATGGAAAAAATGCTTCTCCTAAGAATTAAAACACAAACAGAAAACTGCCCAGACATCCAAACCAGAGTCACACATTCTTCTGTAACAGACTCTGAAGTTAATTCAGCTTTTTAAAAGTTTATCAAAAAGAATTCATCAACATTAACCCCCACAGATATCCAACACAAAATAGGCTTAGACAGTTCAAGTCATCAAATGCCTTAAAACCAATGCCAATGCTGAAAGTCAGAGACCTTGCAAGCTTCACTAAAAATGGGTACAAATACAAACCAAAAATACTTCCAGAACAAATAGTTCAGAAAATGTTGGAAAATAAGATCTATTTTTCTGTAAGTCCTTCATATCATTCACTGTCATTTTTTTCCTTCCTTCTTTCACTCTTACCATATCAAACTTCATCTCCTTTGATACTTCAAGCCCCCTATTAAAACTTTTTGCACTTGTGTGACACTCAAAGCATTGCTGGGAAAGAGAGGAAGGGAGAAAGAACAAACAAGATCTGTTCAGTTTTTAAGTAAGATGCCTAGCTAAAACTCTGAAGTCTCTCTTATTTGAACTACCAACATATTCCTGATCACCCTGTCAAATCTGATATTTATATCCAGGAAAAAAAAATTCTCTAACTGTATTCTTCACATGGGCAACATCAGTTAGAACTACAGAGAAGTTACATTTCCTACATGAGAATGTAAGGCTCGAGTCACAGGAAAAAAGTCATTGATGAATGTCTTAATTTAAAAAATTAGGTGTATTTAGGTCCCTTGCCTGTACCTACCACCCATCATTGGTGTTTTCATAGCCATAATGAGTAATTCGTGATGGAGTGAATCCCCACTGAGCACAGCTGAAACACAAGAGGTCTCTGTGCTGCCATAAGCTTTTTCAGGCAGCAGGACACCACCACATATCCTGGACACAGCACTGGAGATCCATTAGCCTCCATCAGCCAGGAGTAATCATGTGCAAACAAGATCACTGCTGCAGAAATGAGAACTTTGTCTGAGGAGAATTTATGGGGGAATATTAGAACAATCATGTTTTTGCAAAACACATCTGTGATAATATGGCAGAATAATGCCAAGTATTCTCAAACCTGTTATGGCAGGAGGCAAAAATAAAGCCTACGGAGGATAAGAACACAGTTGTCACACGCTTTACCTGCAGCATAAACCTGTGTAGATGAAGAAATTACCATCTGCCACAATGCAAAGAAAAATACAAATGCTTTTACATAGTTACCTAATTGTTAAAAGCAACTTCATTTGTGTCTACCAGGTCGAAAAAACAAAAAAGAGGAAAGAGCAAGAGAGCTGTTTACTGAGCCCAAACCTCAATCACGACTAAAATCTACTTCCTTTTCCTCTGACAGACATCCTGGACACTGGTGATTTCCAGATGCTAATTAGAAGGTGCTCAGCATCAAGGGAGGATTTACAGGCAAGGCAACCAAAAACTTCAGCATGACTTTAATTGCCAGACTAACCTGTCTCTATTCAGCAGCTTTCGGCCACACCCAACAAGAACAAAGATTGACTAAAAATCACATTAAAAAGCAGAGGAGCACTTGTGTGTCTGGGTGCTTAGGAGCAGATAAAAACAAAATTAACAGAATCTTCCAGTAGACATACAGGCTATTCATCTTTGCTGCATATTTATTATCTCAGATTGTTTTCAGTGGTTCATTTTTCTGAACAAATGAAAGAAAGAGATCAAATTTGGGCTTTTCTCTGCTATTTCACTACACCAAAATGAAATCTGGCACACAGGTCCCTATTATTTCCAGATTTCTATACAGCAACCAGATGTTCACTGAAACATTTTTTTCCCCGTCTTCCTTTAATTAAAAAAACCCAACAACTATGATATGCACATAATGTGAACAACTTCTAGATTTAGTCCATATTAAAAGCCAAAGTGTCACTTCTGAGATAATGGGGAATGTAAAGCCATCGTTACACCAAATTCTCTCTTTGCTACGGATGCTGCCAGAATTTTCCTTTTTCCCTCTTCTAAATTACATCTCTTGTATTTGAGGCTTTGTGGATTCAGCTCAGGAGATAGGAATGTCATGTTTGAACTCCTTTTATGTTCTCAGATTTCTACCAAACTATTAAAAATCAAAGGAATTCGCCCTCTCCTGAGACAGGAACATATGAGGAACAAGACAGAAATTTAACTTCCTTCACCTACTTTGTGCATTTTACTGAACTTCTGGACATGAAATACTCTATAATGTCTTTGATAATACAATTGTCTTCACGTGACAAATATGACAAACTGTAAAGCAAGACAAGCACTACAACATCTGTTTATCCAAAAAGCAATTTAAATTTAAAGGATAATTATGATCCTCAAGGCACAGCAAGGAAAGTGGGTAAGAAGCCTGGTTCTCCTTTCCCTAGTGAGGGATATACATGGTTTCTTGCCTACTACCCCCAAATCCTATTCACAAGATCCAAGTGCAGTGATTCACCTCCAGTAAAGGTCTCAGCTATTTCGGTGATGCAACTGCTGAATATTTAAATGAAGAAGTGTAAAATCATCGCACATCATACCGTGTTCATGAGAGTTGATTCAGAGTTGGCAACCAAGACAAACACATCAGCATCCAAGCAGAACTTGTCAATCCAGCTGTCCAGTTCTGTAGTGACATCTGTGCCAGGGCTGTTGAGAACAAAACCCACAAATTCTTATTTACACAGCAAAGGAGTACTTGATTTCTATAAACTGATAAAAATAGAGTGGGATTGCCTAAGGGCCCTGTAAGAAGATACAAAGCTTTATACCTTGAGGCTGCTGCCTACATCAAGCTTAAGGTGAACACAGCAAAAGCCAATTACCCTCTAGCATTTATCAGTCACTTGCTCATTAGACCATCTACTCATTACAAATATAATTTCTAATTAATAAGTATTAATACGCATAATTGCCAAGGAAAGTGACAGGCAGTCCATCAGAAACCCAGAGAGCCTCACAGAATTGTTCCCCTCCCTCTATCCTGAGGTTTAGATTTTAATCAGAAGAGACAGTGGTAAATAAAATATTTCAATAATAAAGTCTTACTTTAAAATGATATGATATGCAAGCTGTACATAGATTTAATAAGAAGCTAAAACTATATATTTTATTTAAACTGTCAGCACTAAAGTGAAATATGAGCAATAAGTCACGTTTGCAAACCTAAATTGTTGCTGGTTCAAATTTCCTCAATTTAACAGTAAAGAGATTATTTGCTCCTTCCATGTATCTGTTTTATCAGAATCCAGGCTCTTTTCCTCTCCCTTTAAATTTTACCTTCAGCAACCGAGACCATGCAAATCAAATCATGCACTCAAGAAAACAGTGATTTCAAAGGCACAAGATTAGAGACGGAACCAAAAGCACTGCAACTTATTAGAATACACCCTGGGTGTTATTTTGTTAGATATGAAGAAATCATACTTAAAATTTCACTCACAACTGAGTGAATTATTCTCAAATTCAATCTATATTGATTTACAAATTGGGTATAAATTACCTAAAAGTCTGAAAATCTATTACCAGGTTATACCTCAGTGGCCAGAAATAAGTTCATTTGACATAGACAAAGCAAACAGCTTTCAGAATTCTTTCAACACACCAGCTGTAGGAAATGCCAGCCCAACACAGGGCACACACAGCTGACACTCACAACCACGTTTTGAGGTCACCCACTACTCTGGTATGTAAACACTTATCAGAAGCTTTTAAAAATGAAGTCCAGACTGCTTTATACTTCACATGATCAGTTTGAAGCGTCTAAAGAGAGGAAATGGGCAAAAGGTTGTTGCTGCAACAACCCTGTTCGTGCTTCCATACTGTTTGTTTTAAAGATAAAGTATCCTCAGCCAAAAGCTAGTCCCTTATTCAGCTCAGTCACAAGACACTTGACTGTTCCAACTGCTACAAGGCCAAAATCAGGGAGGTGATGGCAGGCATCAGTATATTCAAAAGAACAAACTCTGTACTTTCAAACAAAAAAAAGCCTTTCAACAATTTTGAACCTAAACTAGTCTCTTTTCTAAACATTCTAATGGCTGATTTCTTTAAGAAATCATTTACTAAAATGGAAAACATACCTGTCCACTAAAACCAAATCATCTCTCAGCAGGGCACACTTTGACTTGGGCCAAAAGACGTGGACAAGACAGCCAGCTTTCAAATCCTTGTCCATGTGAAGTGCATGAGCAAGCTGATTGACAGTCTAGAAAGAGCATAAAGAGAAGACAAATACGAATATGCACCATGAACAAGTCTGTACACCAGTCTAATTCAGCTCTCAAGCAAAGCTGGACAGGATCTCTCTGGAAAAGGGTAACAGAGTTCATACTTTGTTCTGGTGAATAATTGAGATTTTTTTTTTTTAAGCTCTTCAAGTCCCCAGTGTCTAAAGAACAAGTTGTGCCTTGAAACTCAGACAGGGTTTTCTGTGGAGACACAAAGTAGTGTATTCTCTCCAGGGCTGGAGTGTGTGACACCGAGCATCATGGTGAATCTACCTCAGAGGTTTAACATACCAATGCGAGCAGTTCAGTAAGATAAACACCATAAGTCCAAATGAGGGGCACATTCCAAATCCTTAACAAGTAACAGAACTTACTCTTAGTCCTATAAAAATAAATCACTCAACATATGCTCTCCTACCATAAGACATACATTTAGTTGTTCCTCTGAAACAGCCAAGAAAAATTGCCAAGTAGTCCATTTGTTTCTTCTTCCCTCCTAATTAAGAACTTTAAAATGCAGAACAAGTTAGCCTTATACTTTTGTTAGACTTGAAATGGTTGCTAAAAGACAGACCCTTTGAGGAAAAAATCCTATGAAAAGCAGTGTGAAATCATTCAAGAAACATACCTTGACACTCTTCTTTTCATCTGATCCTTCTGTCATAAGATAAGCCTTATCTCCATCAGTCCCTTCCACGCTGAGGAAGCAGTTTGTTGTATGGCCAATCCCACTAGGAAGTACCTTATCCCACAGCATTGCATTAATGACTGAACTTTTCCCACTGCTTGTTCTAGAGGGATAGAAAATAAAAGCCCTTTGAGCAAAGCACAGCAACATTAAACTCACCTTTGTCCTGAACTGAACAGCACAAGCTGTTATGGGTACAGAGCTCCAAGCCAGCACAGCACAGCTGGTCAGGAAAGAGTGGGGAGTGTGGAATTAAAGGAACTGGTCCCCAACTCCAAATTCTGCAACAACTTGAAGTACTCAGCAAAGTTCTACTTCACATTAACCCTCTACCCCTCACCCATATATATCTGAGGTTTAACTATTACACAACAGCATGAAGTTACACAGACTGTAATTCATTTTTGAGCTCCTTCTTCTAGAAAAAGTTCAGTGCTCACTTAGCGAGACTCAAATTTATTCAAAACATCAGAGGGAGAGGTAAACTCTCTTTTTCCTGCTCTGAACTTCTGCCCTTTGCAAAAGCAACTTTCATTACACACCACAGCCTGTAAATGTATTCAACTTTTAACTTTGTGAAATAGCAAGGCTGAGATATAACAAATGTCTTTATTCCAGAACTTTTGAGTTTTTCTTTAAATAACTATTTTTAGCAAAATGAAGGCAAGACCACCGTTGTACGCATTATTTCCAATACAATTATGGAATTTTTAGAACTAAACCATGAAGATTTATACTCCATAAAAATATGCAACCACACGCTTAAATGTAAGCACAGAAAAATCAATCTCCTTGAAGGAAAGGGGACTAAGAGACCTCCTTGTTACTGTTATTCCTTCAAATCATCACACAGATCTATCAGACTAATGATACAACCAACAAGGCGACTGTCTCTATTTCTCTTCAGCTGTTTATATACAGAAACATGAGCAGCTCATAGTTCAGTTCCTCAGCACTCGTGAACAAACACAAACAAAACTTACCAACAGATATAGCCCAGAAAAAAAATATTAAACAAACAAAACCATCACTTAAAAAAAAAAAAAAGCCATCCTGGAGAAGATGACAACAAACTCAGGCCTTACCAAGTCAAATAATGGATCTAGACAGGATAATTATTTTTCAAAGTTTATCGAAGAAAACCATGTAACAAGACATAAGTAAATAATATACAGTCAGGAAACAAGAAGGCAAAGAAATATTCAGCATCAATTAGGTAATTATGATTTTACGTACTACATTTCATACAATAACTTTACAATGAAGCACTAATTCCAGTGCATTTCAATTAGAAATACAAACACTAAGCTCTACAAGAGAAAGGAAAAAAAAATCAAATTAAGTTCTGGTAATTTCGTTCATTACCTGCCAAAAAATGCCACTTTCATGTGTCTCCGTGAAAGCACCTCCCCAATGACTGCCAACTTGTTTTTATACGCTTGTATTTTTGCTAGTTCATCTTCTGTTGCTACATGCTCAAGCTCTGGGTTCCTGTATGTAGCTACACACAGAAAAGAAAAAATAAAAGCAATCACATACAGAGTACATGCTCTGTAGTACAGGGCACAGGTAATCAGTACTTCACATGCCAACAAAGATCACTGTGAATTTTAATTACGGTGATAAAACAAAACAAGCAAAACCTCACTACAGAAAGTGATATCAGCCCCTGTAATTTGATAGCTCCACCACAAGCACTTGTGAAGTCATGACATAAATCACTTCATATCAATCACTAACCTAACTGCTGATTCAGTAACCCTGTGAACACAGCCTGCTGTCCTCACTTGCCCTGCTCTTCGGGACACCTGCTTCCTTCAGAAAGGAAAGCCAGGACCCCTCATGGATACACCAGCTAAGCTGGGCTGTCTTCTCCCCACAAAACTCCCAGGGGTGATGAGGAACCAACTCCACGTGGCCACACACACCCCTCCACACTGCTAACACCTCTGAGGGTGTGACCAGTGGCTCCTGCCATGACATCATGTTGACCTACTTTCCTACTGAATAATGGGAGAACATGTTTGTCCTTCCTTCTATGCAAAAGAAAACACAACAGGACTACAGGTGGTTAAGCTTTCACCCTCACGGAAAGGAGGCCACGCTGCCAGCAACTTAATCAGCTTTTCACCTATGTAACCATACCAGGCATTCCTGCCAGCCCACATCGAAAAAGAAAAAAAAGTGTCAAATGAAAAACGTGACTACTTTTGTAGGCGTGTGTTCATACTAAGAGCACAGTAACAGGTAACATAATGTACACTGTGCTGCTGTAAAACATACTCGAAGCAAAGTTTAAGGAGAAAGCTCACCCTCCACAAACGCTGCCCCCTCAGTGACATAGTCCAGCAGCTGGTCGAAGATGGCAGTGATGGTCTTTTTGGCCAGCACGAAGTGCTTCAGCGGGGAGACGGAGCCTTCTGCCATGCTGCTGCTGCTGCAAGGGAAGGTGCGCAAAAGTGACCAAAACAATCGACACCCTCAGCTAATGAAAAGTCACACACAGCCATTAAAAAAACCCACAAAACCAAAAAAAGGGCCAAAACTCCCAAATCAAAGCCCTGAACACCAACGAAGGGCAGGACGCTCAGTTTGCGCTGTTTATGCCTATCTCCTGCCCTCAACACACGCGCCGGGAGCGGCTGGCGAAAGTTCGCACCGATCTGGCGCGATCCGTCCTGGAAACACGAGACTTTTCCCTCATCAAACGCGGCTCCAGCCTCCGCACCGCCCGCGGGTCAGCGCTGTGCTCCGGGCAGCGAGGACGGGCCCCGGTCCCTCACGGAGCTCGATGATCCCGGTCCATCACGGACCCCGCTGCCCCCGGCCCCTCACGGAGGGCTCTCCCCGCTCCCTTACGGACCCCGCTGGCCCCGGTACCACACAGAGCCCTGGCTCTCCCCGATCTCTCACGGACCCCGTTGGCCCCGATCCCACACGGAGCTCCGGCTCTCCCCGATCCCTCACGGCCCCGGCGGTTCCCGTCTCCGCCGCCGGGACGGGCGGACGTGACGTCACGTCACTTCCCTTTCCTCCTCCTCCTCCTCTGACCCACTCCTAACCCGCCTGAGGCGCCGCCATCTTTACTGAGGGCTGAGGGCGCCGCCGCCGCCATCTTGAGCGCGGGCGGGTCGCGAAATGGAGCCGGGCAGAGCCCCGGAAAAACCGGGATAATCACCCAGGATCGAGTCCACAGCACCACGGTTTGATCACAGACAGCTTCCAAGGGTTAAAGAGCACCGATAATTCATGTATTTCATAGAGGAGCATTAGAAAATGAGAACTACAGTAAAAAAATCGGTGACAATGAGCATTAGAGAGACCACATCATTTCGGGATTACTAATCCTCTGTATTTTAAATTCTTGGAATAATTTTTGGGATGTAAATTTTGTTTTGGAGCCAACAACGCTTCATATAAAAAAGTTCTTTTGCTCAATAACAAACATAATCCAGGAACCTAAAACACACAGAATCAGACTTGTTAAGGTTGGAAAAAACCCCTAAAATTATGGAGTCACACATCAAGCCTAAAGGTTGAAAAGTCTGAAAGGTGAAGAATCAAATACAAATCACTTCCCAAAGCAATCTCACAACTTTGCATAGCTTCTGGTCAGAATGCTGTTCCTGAAACAGCTGAACTTTGCAGGTACCAGTGAACGACTGGATGTGTTACACTTGTTTGTCTTGGAGAAAAATAATTAATACTGGCATACTCCTGGTCACCACAGTTCACTTCTGTCATTCCAGGGATGAATGACATGAACTGCCCAAGCTACAAGGTGCCAGGTCTGTGGCAGTGTCAGAGCAGCTGCTCATGTGCTCCCAGGTCACCTCTGCACAGCAATGTCAGAGCACTCACCTTCCACTTACAGCTTCACCTAAATAAAGCACCCTAAATAAACCACTTTCCTTTGATGGCAACAACACTCTGTCCTTGGCGTGCACAGCCATTCCTTTCAGCCTTCCAACTTCTAGACAGACTAGTTACCTATTTTTCCTACTATTTAATATCTTCCATGCTTTAATGTGCTGATCATGTGGAAGCTTACAGTCTACTTGTGTTCGTTTTTAAAACTTTAAAATAGGACATGTTACTCCTGTACACTTCCATTTACTCTCTGATAGATATTAAAAATACTAACATCAGTCCTTCATTTATAAAATCTGACCTAAGATAGCCTTAGATACATTTCCTATTTAGACACTGTGTTTTAGTTTGGAATGATTTGGCTTCATAACATTCCTATGGGGTATTGTTTTCATTCCCAGTTTAGCGAATAGAAATAAACCAGCTCAAAGACAGACATGAAGCTATTCAGGAATCAACACTTAAGTTTGCTGTATCACAGGGCTTCGTGCCAGTATGAGACACTACCTCTCCTGTTGGGGACAACAATGCTGATCTACAAATACACACACTTCTTAAGCCCATTTGTTTTATTTTTTCGTGGTTTTTTTTAATGCCTTTTTTCCAGTTCTTGTCACTGTCCCCTGGAGCAGCTTCTCTCCACAGCTCAAACTGTGCCATTCCACCTGTGTGCCATCATCAGGAGCAGGGTTTCAAGTGAGCCAGCATATCCCCTCTCAAATATATAAACAAAATTAACTTTTCATATAGAAAATAATTCTCATTAGTGTTTTGTTAACTATATTATTGCTGCCATTTTAAGCCAGTCAGGAAGAATGTGTTCAAAATAGGAAATCAGCAATTCTACCACAGACACTGTCATTGTCTGTACAAGGGACTAATAAATTACAGCAGGACACCCTCAGGTTGCCCTCTTTTAATGACAAAACAGAAGATTTAGCAGTAAATCAGCATTTCAAAGTGACAGAAATGGTCTTGCATCCTATAACAAAATACACACTAACTGGTTCATAGACATTCCAGAAACACTCTTCTGGAAATCAGAACTTCCATAAACTGACAACATTCAGCCAATTTTTATCCTTTCCTTTAAAAATCCAATGCATAGACTCTTGCACACCTTGAAGCTGATAACACCAAATCTCACTGATCAAGAAATGTTTTTATACATTAATTATCTCTATACAAAGCTTGCATTAGACAATTTACATTACAAATTTACAATCAATGCAGAAAGAAATGTAAACTCCTCCAGTAATTTATGGGTATTTTCACCCTGATAACTAGCACAATCTAAGTGACCTCACTCTTTTTTTTATCTGTCCAAGTATCCCCTCAGAAATACAGCTACAGAATGAGCTGTAAAAATTCACTTCCAATGATTACAGTGGCAGGACAGCACTAACTAATATAAACAAATGTGTGAAATAATTTGAAAGTGATTAGTAAAAATTTTGTAATGTACCAGCGTTTTATGCCAGTATATAGAAGTTTAAAATTTACAGAATTCAAATAACAGTCCTCAAATTATTAGTTGCGGAAAGCTGATTATAAATATACAGAATTATAACAATATAGACTTCTAGAGGTTTGCTGTATTCAGAGGTTGGCAACATACAAAATTTCAGTCAAGAGCTAAATTAGACTTTTATGTAAGAAATTCACTTTGTGCATTCTCACCTGGATCACTGCAATTCCTTTTGCAGTTACTCCTTAGAACATGATCCAATCTACACACAAGCAATGCGTGTCTCCTCAGTGCATTAAAAGACAGGAACGGAAGGTAAATAAAGGGAATCCTGTAGTACATGTGTGGAAGAGAGGGTTGTTGGAGAGTCCCACAGATGGGACTTGGAACAATGAACAAAGTGAACAAGGAGACTGGATATGTACCTCAAGAAAAAGAGGAGACTTTTAAAAGCTTATCAAGAGTATGAGGTGGGAAATGAAGGCTGGTATGTGAATTTGGAGATGTCCGTGCCTGGGAATTTTTGGAACACCCTTATCTTTGGAAGGCTGGTGCAATTTGCTGAACACCAGTGCAATGACCTGCTGCCACAGAGGGCAACGTGAGCTGGATGTGGAACTGGGATCTATACTGTGTTACTGAGGCATGGAACTAGGTATTGGATTTGGTTTTGTACCTTTTTATCAGGAGAGCTGGTCCTGTACACTAAACATGAAGGAGTGGGATGACCATCAGAACTGCTATCACAGCATGCACTCCCACTGTCCCTCCCCCCAAATCTGATCCATCACACTGTACATGTGATTTTTCCTACTGAAACCCTTAGACAAGGAAATCCACAACACCAAGTTGTTATACATGCTTTGCTGATATAAAGATGAAAACATTAGAACTGTACAATTTCTATTAAAATTGTATTTAATTTTGGTGACTAGAATTCCAATTCTAACAAATTGATTACAGGGAAAGAAAGCAATCACACCGTCTCATGTATCTGAAGATGACTTAAAAGATCTTTTTCATTCCCAAACCTCATTAAACAATCAGTACATTTATGAGGCAAATCTGCTGAATGCCTGAAATCCAAATGAGTTTTAAGGTCTTCAATCTGTCCTGTTGAATATTCACAGTATTGACACAAATAAATCCCTTCAGATAAATGAGAGCTCAGGTGCTTGCAATACTCCAACATACCTGAAAATCCCTTCCCACAGTCATCACAAACATGAGGGAATATTTTGGTGTGCTCAATAGCTACATGCCTGTTGACATTGGTGTGCAGCCTGCTCCTAAAGCCGCACACCTGGCACACAAAGAAGTTTTTGCACTTGTCAAAACTGATCTTGTTTATGAGGCTGTACTGCCCACGCTCCTTGTTGTTGTAGCTGTCGCTCAGCTCTATCAGCCGACAGGCGTGTTCGTTCACCACGTGGCTGTGCAGATCCTCCGGGTCGTTGGTTTCATGCTCACAGAACTGGCACAGGTACTGCTCGTCACAGCTGTGCTCCTGGAAGTGCAGGTACAGCTCGCTGCTGGAGGAGAACTGCACGTCACACTGCTCACACCAGTACAGGTGGTCGTTGAAGTGAGTGTCTGCTATGTGCTGACTCAGATTCTCAAAGATCACCGTTTTGTAATTGCAGTATTTACAGATGTACGGGTCCTCCTCGTGCAGCTTGACGTGTTCAATGAGCTGCACTTTGCTGGAGAAGCTTTCTTTACAAACTTTGCAGACGTGAGTGTCTGTGCACGTCTTATGCTTCAGGATCATGTGCTGCTTTAAATCAGAGAAGTACTTGCTATTGAACTCACAGAGCTCACACTTGTACAAGCCACTGCTGTTAGCTCTCAGCAGGGGCCACTTCTGCTGAGCTGTGATATTCAAAGCCTGGTTCTTCTCAAAGATTTTACAGGTCTCCAAGGGGATTTCCTCCAGGTCCTCAGCCTCCAGCTTCTCAGGTGACACAGTCTGTGTTTCTATATCGTGAACTTCTACAGCATTCACTTCAGTTGTAGAAATTTCTACCGTTTGGATATCTAGAGGTTTCTCTTCTTCTGTGGGGCTGTCACTGAATATAGGTGAGTCACATAAGTCTCTGCACATTCCATTGTTAGTACCTTTATCTGCAGGAGGAAATACATAACAAAACGTTGAAAAAAACTCACTGCAAAAGACCTGGGTCTATATTTAACTTTTCAGTCATTTGCAGCTTACAAATACAAAAAGCAGTTATTTTTCCCCTGCCAGACTACGCTGTATGTTCAGCTAACAAAGAAATACCAGAAACTACAAATCCCTCACGTCTTCTGTCAAAGCAAAGCACTTACATTAAAAGCCAGCAGCTGTGCTCTCCACCTTCCCAGCACCTCAGCTGCAAGCACACTGACCTTTACCTTTATCCTTCCTTTTAGGGTCTGTACAGTGCAGCCCCAGGTTTGATTGTGCCCCACTCCAGTGAGAACTCCCGGCATGCACTGGACTCCCGTCATCATCCGTGTCCAGGCTCTGCACAGGACTGTGGAATCTGCCTGCAAAGGTAAGATAAGGATTTTCTTGTCATCATTTGACCACACTAACATCGTTCTGATTCCTTGATTTAATCATACATCTTATTTACTATTTAATTACTCTAGTTGCATAAATTTATCTTAATATACTAAGCACATCATAACCTACATTAAAAAAAGTAACAATAAATAGCTTAGAAATTATTTCCATACACGCAAAAGAAAAAAGAATTCAAAAGGTGGCCACTCTTTCTTTAAAATTTCAGCAGAAAACAGTCAGCTGATTGTAATGGAAAAAAACCTTAAAGAAACTTTACATTTAAGAGACACGATTAAAAAAAGTATTCTTAAATATTTCTGGATATCACATTTTAAAATATAATACTGTCTAAGACTTCTGGAGACTTGCTGGGTAAGTTATTAGAGTGAAAAGAAAAATAAATATAATGGATGTTTTATAAAAAGGCATTTTGTTTTCCATAAGTACAAGCACAATACAATGCAACTGCTGGTAAATTTCATTTGAACTCATCAGCTTTATATTACCTAGCTAGTGGATATTTGAAGTAGTTTAATCACCATTATAAATGTAAAACTGAAGGATCTTTCTGTTGTCATTGTTTCTACTTTGAAAACCGTATTTCAATTGTAATGATTAAACTACCTTCCACTAGTCTAAGGCCAATCAGATCACAACACTGCTCAGAAATCACCCTCTATATATTGTGTATTCTATTTACTTCTATGAATAGGAGCATGACACACTTCCTAAAGAATTGCAGAACAAGACTCCAGAATGTAATCTTACCTCTGTTTGTATCTGGCTGTCTCATAGAACAGACACTATAACAGTGGTCAGAAAAAATTCCACTGTTATCTATGTATCTGCTTGCACCTGAAGAATCTAAACCAAAACAAACAAAAAAAGAGTAAGTTTAAATACTAATACACTGATGTAGCTTCAGACATATTTCATGTTCATCAAAATTCTCTTCACATTTTTACCTGTTGTTTGGGGAGAATTCTGCGCTCACCTGACAACATTTCTGTTGTGACTTACATCTTGCAGCTGCTGCCCTCATGTTTGGAGTATCAGATACAATCACTATCAAACTCTGCTCCCACTGAGGAGTGACAGGAGCACAGTCCATTCAGTGCTGAACACTTCTGCATACCCCCATCCCAACCTTTACAAAATTCCTCCCCTGTGTGTAAGCACGATCACCTTCATTTGTAGCTTGAGCCAGTTTCCTCATTTGCAGGGAGTACAGAACAAAACTGTCCAGGCATTGATCTCTTCTCTGTGGTGACCAGTGACAGGACTCAAGGGAACGGCCTGAAGTTGTCTTAGGGGAGGTGTAGGTTGGATATCAGGAAAAGGTTTTTCACACAGGGAGTGGTTGGGCACTGGAACAGGCTCCCCAGGGAAGTGGTCACAGCCCCCAAGCTAACGGAGTTCAAGGAGCGTTAGGATGATACTCTCAGGCACATGGTGTGACTCTTGGGCTTGTCTTGTGCAGGGCTAAGGGTTGGATTCAATGGATCCTCATGGGTCCCTTCCAACTCAGCATATTCTGTCATCCTGTGACTGAGAGTAACCCAACAAGGGAGCCCAGAGAGTGGGTGCTTGGTACATGCAAGCCAAAACTTCTTATCCACCATTTGTGTCACTAATTTTCCACGTATTAGCACACGTGGTCCCTTCTCATAAAGTTATTATTCTGAGAAAAAAGATAAACTTTAGTAAAGTGTACCTAACTCAAGCTCTAGACTGACCTGAGTACCGAGAAGGATGTAGAGTCTTCCTTTTCCTCTTTTTAGGATGTTCATTCATTTTGAACAGTCTGAATTAACTGTAAAGTAACAACATCCAAGAATTAGACTTTTTTGTATCTAGTTTATCTTTCAGGACCTTATGGAACAATACAGCATTTTGAAAACCTGCCTATTAAATACAAGAGTTTTTTCCTACTCCCCTTTCTTGCCCCCAGCCTATTTTTTTACAGTTAAGAACCAATCTGCTTAAGCACACAACTGCTTAAGTCCACTTTCACATTCCTACATTGGAACAAAAGAAGGTTCATCTTGGGGGTCACCTACAAGGAAGGTCTCCAGCACCCTGCTGACATTTGTCAGAGACTAGATATTCTGAAGCAGAGTCCTTCAGAAACAAGTTTTAATGTTTAACATACTAACAAAGTCATGCTCTCTTACCAAAAATCCTAGACTCTTCGGTATCTGGAAGCCAAGCAGCTAAGAAGCTTATAGCTGTACAACTTCCAAAGGTAGGGAATGCATCAGCTCAAGACAACTTTCACCTATGGAATGACAGCCTTTTAAACCACTTTAAAACTTGAGCACAAAAGAAAAAAAACACAGAATCAGATACAAGTAATACAAGTAATACAAAGATTAGACCTATGGAAATTGAAGCTAGAAAGCAACATAAGAAGTCGATACTAATTTTGGTTTAGAGCACTGGAACGTTTTTCCTTTTGTCTCAGGTTAGTTGTCTTTTGCTGCACTTGTCAGCTCCTGATAGCAGAAAAATACTTGGAAACAATACAGAAATACTTGAGCTATAGATGGGACCAAATAGTTTTGAAAAAGAAAGGGTTGCAAACACGGAATGTCATGTGGGTTACCGTAATACGGGCCCAGGATCTTCTGCAGTCAGTGCCATGCATCAGAGGGGAAAGCAGCGAAAAAAGGGCCCTCATCAAGTTAATGCTGTTCTCACGAGATGCAATACTTTCCCTGAATTAGAATTTTATTTCAAGGGATGGAAAAAAAAAAAATCAGTGTTTTTAACATTACATCATGGTCTGAAGTACCAACACCCTCATCGCTTTCTCTGACTGCAAGGGAAGCACCGACAGCGCACCGACGCGGCAAGTCTCACCGCAGGTAACGCAGCCGAAAAGCTCAACCTCTTCCCCGTGGACCGGGCCGCAGGGCAGTAACGCGGGGTGTTCTATTCCTGAGAATCGGGATCTCGGCCCCGGGAATCAGGATCCCGCTCCCTCCGGGGCCGCGGCCTGCGCGGAGGCCGCGCGGGGACCCAGGGGCGAGAGGGCGGCCAAGGCTCGGCTCCGCTCCGCCCCGACAGCAGCCGCGGAGGAGCCCCGGGCAGCCGCGGGCAGGGGCGAGGCCGCGGCCCCGCTCGCAGGGCCTGGCCCGGAGCCGCTCCGGGAGCGCCGCGGGCCCGGCCGTGACTCACGGCGCACGGGCGGCTCCCCGGGCGCTGCCGCCGGCACTCACCTGCCGCCCGCTGTGCTGTGCTGTGCTCCGCCCGGGCCCGGCCCAGCCCCGCCGCTCCGACCAGTCCCCGTCCGTGTCCCCGTCCCTATCCCCGTCCCGTTCCGCTCCCGCTCCGGCCCCGCCGCTCCCGCGGGGAAGGAGCGGGAACGGGCGCGCGGCCGCCGCCCGCAGCGCCCCCTGCCGGCCAAGGGCGCCGCCGCACCCCGCCCGTCGCCTCAGCAACGGGGGGGGGGGGGGGGGGAGGACGGGACACGCACAGAATAAACCTTTAATTTATGTTTAATTTGTATTTCCATCTGCATCCGATACCATACCGATAATTTATAGGTCCATCTGACCAGCGCCAGATGTTCAGGTTTTACACAAACGGGAGCGCGATGTCGAAGCCAGAGCCTCATAAAAACTCAAATATTCTTTTTGTATAAATGTAGAGGATGTCCCTTAGAACTACTGTATAGGAAAATATATATTAAAAAAAGGATAGGAAAATAGGAGAATCAATGGAAAGTATATTATAACTATATACAGTACAAGGAAGAGATACATACAGTGTAAGGAAGACGAGGAGATACTGGAGAGGGTTTGGCAAAGGCCACAAAGGTGATGAGGGGTCTGGAGCATCTCTGTTACCAGGATAGACTGCGGGAGTTGCTCCTGTTTCACCTGGAGAAGAGAAAACTGAGAGAGGAGTCTCATTAATGCACAGAAATATCTCAAAGGCAGGTGCCGAGAGGTGCCAGACTCTTCAGTGGTGCCCAGTGACAGGACAAGGAGCAATGGCCATAAACTAAACCACAAATAAGTTCCACCTCAACGTCAGGAAGAATTTCTTTACACTGAGGGCAGCAACAGCTGCCCAGGGAGGTCGTGCAGTCTCCTCTCTGGAGACATTCCAAACCCACCTGGATGCATTCCTGTGTCGACTGCTCCAGGTAACTCTGCCTTGGCAGGGGGTTGGATAGGATGGTCTCCAGAGGTCCCTTCCAACCCTAAGGATTCTGTCATACATATACAAATATGGGTTTGAAAATTAAAACAAGCAACTCTCCCCTTCTCCCAATTTATAATCACAAAGGAATCCCCCCTTTTGCTCACTTCGTCTTCACTTTTTATTGTGCCACACAAAAAGGCACCAAGTTGTATTTCTCCACAAAGCAGAACATTTCAAACAGCATCTTATTATTTTGAAAAATTACTCATTTATGTTGAAGACACAAGGGAGGCCATTGCAGTTGCTTATTTCCATGACTTAAAACAGTTTATGGAATTTTGCCAAGTATTTCATTCATTGAGTTATTCTGCTCTGGCTTAGCCTGAATTTACCTAATCTTAAGAGCAAGCTTTCAATTAGCAGAGAATCCACAACATCCCTAGTGGTGTTGCTCCACTGATTAGTACAAAAAATTATACCCTGCTCCTGGCCTCAATTTTATTCATTAGCTGGCAGGTGAGACTGGACTTACTCTGTCTACAGCCTTTGTTTTGAAGCTGGAAACATGTCTTTAGGGTGATTTGCTTAGAGCCACATGGAAAGAGCTTCATCCTCTGATAACACAGGAGTTCTAGTGAAAGCAGCACAAACAGAACTAAAGGTGTCCTTTTGCTGGCCCACTGCTGAGCCCTCAGAAATTAAATAAATGTGGGGTATCTATGATCATCTTAGCTGAGTTACCAATCAAACAAGATCCTGGCATCCCAATTTCAGTTTGTTCTCTGCTGTTTATTCCAGCCATGGTTGCTGAGGTTTCTCCAGGGCAGCTTGTAATAAAGCTCTCATAAGTTGGCTATAGCCACCCAAATGGGTGGATGCCCACATACTTCTCCCTCTATTCACCAAGACATTTTCCATATAAATATTCCAAAAAAAGCACTTTCCCCAATTCCCAGCGGAGGGCAGTGATGAGAACTTGAAATCCATACTTTGCCAAGGGAAAGGAGAGATTAAAAAAAAAAAAACCAAACCCAAGCCCAACCCTTTGCTTTGAATTCAGTCTTGCTTGGTGAGGCAAACTCTGATGAACCAAAGCACAACACAACTTTTGTACCTTTTGACTGATTTCTTCCCCACCCAAAGCAGCAGAGCCCAACACCACTTACACCAGATAAAAAGACAAGGCTTTAAGTGAAAGAAAAACATCTGAGGAGGATCCTCTTTGAAGCTGCAGATCCAGTTCAAAGTCACAGGCATCAAACAGAGCTATCAATGCTTAGGACAGAAAAGTCTAAATGAGTCTTATTTTCTAAGCCACCAAGTCCTTGGGATGTTCAGGCAGCTCTGGGCCAGGTTTTAATCACTCAGAACCAATTCCAACTCGAAACACAGAAAACTCCATGTGATATTCACATCCTTGTTTAAATAGGCAACACAGATGATGCTTATTTCACTTAGCAGAGATGTATCTTCTCCAAAATAAGAATGGAGTAAACCCTTTTTTCAATGAAAGCAGGAAGCATAGTCCATGATGATAACCTTTGCTAGAGGTAGATTTTTTTAGTGTTTAAAAGGATATATAGGAGGTTACCTGAGGTAACCTTGTATAGCATCAGGTTTCTTGCTCTTTTGTTACATGGGTTCAGATTTTGGATCAATTTGGAAAGGCAGGTTGGAAACCAGACTGATATCTGAGGGTAAAATCAGGAGGGCTCACCAAGATTTCTGTGCTAAAGCAAACTGCCCAGACTGCAAACCTTTCTTCTATTTCACAGTATTATTTTGCAAGTTTTCCATAATTTTTTCATGTTTTAGGTATCCAGACCTAGAACTACCACAAAAAAATCCCACCATGGTAATGGCAGCAAAGTCTAAAATTTGCATTTGAACAAGAACTGATGATCCCCCTTCCCTGAATCATCCTGTGCATTTAACACACAGTAGTAACCACTCATAACCATTTCATAGTTACCAGGAAAGGTAAAATTCACCTTATGCTGTAATAAACAGAAATTTAACCTGCTACTCCATGTTACTGAAGCAGCTACTTCCAAACCCCTAGCCACAGCTGGGATTTGCTCTCTCCTAACTGGAGCTCAGCTGGAGCTTCAAAATAAATGTAAGGATGATGATATCCACCTTTTATTATGGATTCGATCCAGTGCAAAACTGGTTAGTGTTATCTGAGACAGAACTGACCAGTGTACAAAGTTTAAAGCTTAGTGGGGACAACAATGTGTTGAAGAGGCCTGAGTAAAAACCCTGACACTTCCCTCATCCCTCCAAAAAAAGTGAAATCCTCATCAAGAGAGCTCAAATCCCTCCCACAATAACAGTCTGTTGGCAACTGAAGTCCAGAGTCAACCAACATATCCACAGACGCGCTTCCATTGCACCCTCAGGCTCTTATATTTGCCAGTGAGCAATTTCCCTAAATATGTTTCTTTCAAAGTTAGTATTGGATACAAAAATATAACATTGCTTATTTGTTTGTTTAAAATCTAATTTTGGTAAGGAAAACATGAAGGATATTTTTCAAAACCAAACCAGATTGATTTAGCAAGGGCTTTAAAACCACCCAGTTGAAACACTTCAATAATATCTGCTCTCTTATCACAGTTTTTTACAGCCCACATCTAAAACTAAAATAAAATTACTTATTTTGAGGATCAACGTGTGCAGGAACAAATACCATGTGCATCTGGGACTTCCCACCCACAAATAATGCAAATTCTACTTCTGTTCCCCATCATCATTAACTGATGTGTGCAATTCCCATCTCCTTCCTTGCAGCCTTTTCCAAAGGCAGAGCTGCCAACACCAGATCACACTCCAAGGCTGAAGATTCCTTAAATTCTCACTTCAGAATTCACAAGTGTACCAACCATATCATTTTAATTTAGTTGTTAGTATATACATTAACACTCAAAAGTGTGATAAAAACCAAACAAAAGTAGTTTTTTTTTTAATAAACAGCATGATACAGACCGCGAAGATAAATAAAAAGCAGACTTTTTACAGTTTCCCATGAACATAACTACAATAAGTATCATAGGCCAAACTTTTGTTACTTGAGTAGCACAGCAGAAGGGGTAAAAAAAGGGGTTGTGGTTTTGTTTTTTTTTATTTAAAGTACTGCAAGACTATTCTCAGTATGACAACACATGCATGTTTGCTGCATTTTAAATACTTTTTGGCCCATTATTACTAAAAATGTCTTGCTTTCTACCTACTTTACCACAGACCTTCATCACAGAATGACACACACATGGCAACACCACCCCACCCCCCACCCCCAGTAGTGGTTATTTCAAAGGTAATTGTCTCATTTTTAAAAGATATTTCAAGCACTGGTAGGGTGTTTATACTCTCCTTTTGATGCAGACATGTAACTGGCTCCCAGCTTCAGTGAAGTTACATAGAAGCATCAAGAGGTGACACCCTCCTGGGCTCTATTTACCCAAAATGCCAACAGGATCCTGGGCTGCCTTTGGCAGAGCAGGTCACGGGAGGTGAGCCTTCATCCTGCCCCTCTGCTCAGCACTGGTGAGGCCACACCTCGAGCACTGGGGTCCCCTGTACCAGCCTGACATGGATGTACTGGGATGGGTCCATGAAGGGCTATAAAGACGATGGATAAGAAAGGAGGCTGAGAGAGCTGGGATTGTTTATCCTGGTCAAAAAGAAAGCTCAAGGGGCATCTTGTCAATGTACATAAATACTTGATAGGGAGGAGTAAAGACAGGCAAGGCTCTTCTCAGTGCTGCCCACTGAAAGGACAGCAGGCAATGAAACAGAAGATATTTCATACAAACATTAAGGGAAAAAAATTGACTGTGGATTCTTATTTCTTGCATAGGCTCTAAACCCAACTGGGTGATGTCCTGGGCAACCTGCTCCAGAGCTGATCCTGCCTCAAACAGCATGGCTGGGCCAAATGATCTCCAAAGCTCTTTGCCAACCTCAATGATTCTGAGAAAATTCTGCAATTGTGGTGCAATGACAACGATCCTTTCAAAATTTCAAGCCTGAGAATCCAGGACATCAGACCATAGCCATATATTTTTTAAATCCTTTTCTCCACCAAGGAAGTAGATTTTGATAAGTGAATGTAGATATTCACAGATAAAACTTGAAGAGGTGTAAGGGGGCAAGGAGAACAGATGATACTCCCAGATGATGAACTGCACATTTATCTTCACAAGAGAAGATGAAGAAGTTGGACCACAGCCACTGTAAAACAAGAGGATTAATCTATTCCTTTTTTTTCCCCAGCCTCAAACGAAACAGTAAGACAACTTTGGACAGCCTGAGGCAGTTGATAATTCAGGATATGGGGCACTATTAACAGAATCTGAAAATAGATTAAAAGTAGTTAAAGAAACAAGACAGAATGAGATTGCAACTATGAATATCTGTATTTTGGCTCTCAAGGATTAACTAAACTACAACAGATATAAGATTCTTAAAGGAAACAGCTTCTGCCTGAATTTCTGTAACTTCAGCCACACAATTAAGTCAGGTTTAACTGTGATTTATTTTATTACTAGAACAGGTTCCTAACAAAACTGGTGCAGTTACACTGCACTGAATGGTTCCTGAAACAGTTTAACAACTATTGGGAATCTGGCAACAGAATTTCAGAAAGAATCAAGACAGAATAGTGTATTTTTTGCCTTCCTTATGCCAAAGGAATATTTCATCACATACAGAAGTGACAGTAAGGACACTTAATACACATTTAGGCAAACTAGTGGGGACACCAGCTTTGAAGTACTGGCAGGGCATTGCTTCAACTATCTCTTACAAACATTGTATGATGTTCTTATGCTATGGGCATGTCCTTTTTTAGGGGAGAGGGGTGTTGGAGAAGGAAGGGAAGAGACAGAGGGATTAACCTCTGGCTTAGTCAGGAGTGCTCTCACAACAAGACCTCAAGCTTTTCAGTCTATCCCATAAAGCTCAGAAGTCAAGAATACCCTACTGACAATTAAGAACAATCATTTTTCCTGAGTGTGGGTTCAACAAGTCTGTAGGCTATGAAAGAGTAGCAAGAGGAAACATTTGAGCTGGTAAGCAACAAAAATCCTGGAAGTCTCAAGAATGAAACGAACTATAGACAAGATTATAGTAGTTTTGGAGGGGGAAGGCTAGTTGATAAATACTATTTATAAAGTAAAATTGTAAAGTGTTTAACTGGGCTGCTAGTAAACATTCCTCTCCTTATAAGAACACCTTTCATACTGAATCATAAGAATAACTAATCTGGAATTCTAATATACATATAGTCTAATTCTGACTTCATATGCTGTTGTGAATCCAGAGTGATTCTGATGAAGACAGTGTTGTATCAGCATAAAGTGAAACCAGAATTTCTCAAAGAGCAGAGCACCTGTAGGTTTGGTCAGTGTATGCAGGTAGAAAACTTCTATAGCCAGTTTCCAGTTGGCTTCTCTTCATTAACACAGATGTAAAAAAAATAAAACGAAACAGAAAAAGACCCCAAAACTAACACCAGCTGCAGGGGTAGTGAGCTACACATCATTTTGGACAGATAGAGCCTCACCTAAACTGAGACAACTTTTAGCACAAAATAAAAAGATACAAATTCATTATTTGTATGAAACATGTATTGCAAAATTAAACTGGGATTCAACAATCTGCAACAACATCCACAGCTATATAGTATTTAAAAAAAAACACAAGTGTGGTTCTTCCATTCAAGTAAAACTAAAACAAGAGGAAAAGGCTTAAAAAAGAAAATCTCAGAAGCAGCAAGTTACAATTCTTTCTGTAATACCACACCATTTTCATTAACTTGAAGCATTTTCGAGATGTCAAAGACATCAACGAAATAGTAATTTCAAGTGGCTTTGCTAATATTTGTTTTTGAATGGGTCCAGCCCAAGTCTACAACCTGTGCAGACGTGCAAAACAGGAGGAATTCATAATTACTATTGAGAACAGATGCTAGAACATGTCAGTTATAGAATGACAAAGCAAAGAAAATACCTTCAAATTGTCAACAAATGTGGGCTCCTGACCACTGAAGGGCATTTAATATTTTACATAAAAAGGAAAGTTGGCATAAAACCCCACAAACAACTTGCCAAACCACCACCAGCAGGGTCATCACATACAAAGGCTCATATCTTCTCCAGAAGATGCCAAAACACTTACAATTTTGGTTTTATTTAAATGCCTTTTTTAAAATTTTAAAACCTATACTGAAAATGTTTCACTTCTGAAAAAACCTACTAATGCACCCTTTCAGAACAGAGAAGCATGTGTATATAAAGTCAGTACAGGTGCTTTTTCTGCTACCTTTAAGAAAGCAAAGAATGTAATTCTAAGTAAAATGAAGCAGCAGCAGCCTGTTCTGTCATTAAATCAAATGCAGTTTCACAGTTGAAAAAGTTACTAGCTTTAAATTTGTGTTTCAATAAAACTCCATTTCCTAATGCTTTGTGACAAAGCACATGGCCCACTCCTGGGATCCTTGCTCTGGCAGTCTTACAATGAAGTTCTGCAGGAGCAAGGTGTTCAGATTCAATTCAATCTCAAAATAAGCTACTTTAGTGTTTTGTGCAGCTGATTCTCAGAGCAAAGGGAACATTTTGAAATCTCAAAGAGGTGAGAATAGATAAAAATAAGCCAAATCCCAAGCTATCTCTGTAAAAATCTAGAGCTCAGTTGCAGGTGCTTTCATGGTCTGTAAGCAGATCTTATTTCTGATACTGTGAGCAGATGACATCCTCTCATTTACAGCAGTGTAAGGAAACAGGACCTCCACTACCTGCAGTGAAGTTACACCAGCACAGAACGGGCGTAACAGGATACAGTAATTAGGGTTGAACACTTTGAAGCTGAGAAAAGGATTTGTTTTTTTCCTGAAACACCAGCAGAATATTTTTCAAATGCCCATCCTGGTTATGGTAAGAACTGCTTAAAGCCCATGAGTTTCTCCAACTTTTAAAAAAAAATTTATTTAATATTTTTGTAATTATCCTGAATTGTATTATGTCTGCATCCCTATGAAGTTTCCTTTCTTTTACTATTTGATTCTCATAATAACTTCTACAGCTTATGCACAACATTTCATTGCAGTAACTTTTGGAAACAGAGCCTGATTCCTCATACCTCTGTCTGGGCAAAAAGGGTGCAGAACACTGTGTGCTTGAACTGAAAGACATTTATACTCATATTTACAGAAGTAAAGGGCTAGGAAGGGGCAAAGTACAAAGAAAGTTGGGCTCATAACATCTGATAAATTTTGAGTTGATCTTTTCATCCAGGCTGGAAAAAGCTGACCATCTCTTAGATAAACGAGGTAAAGCATTGTTTCAACACCAGATAAATAAGGATAATATAGCACCTAATGTGACGTTTGTGCAACAGGTTTACTCAGTTAAAATAAGAGAGACAGCCAACAGGGTTTCAGATTTTGTGAACTAAACTTAAACTGAAACTAAACCATGTTTCAAGAGCTAAACAATTAGTGTGTGTTGACTGCAAAGTAATAGATAAAAGGGTAACTTTGCTCTAGAAAGTACAACCAAGGTTAGCAGGAGTTAAAATATTCATATGAACAAAAAGGAATATGTAACAGTCAATAAAAAGAGTAATGGGAAGTCTATTGGACTACCAAAATATTTAGTAGAACTAAGGAAATAAAACTTCACATTTCCCATACTATTCTTGGAGCTTCTGTAGTGTTCACAAACCCAGGTTTTCCCCCAAACATCAAGAGTCCTTGTGTGCAGTAATAGACTGCAGGATCCTGACTATGAAAGTGTCTTGAAACACCAAAGCCTTGGCTTTACAATCCCCAAAGTCTTTCATAATGTAATTGATTGCACATTTTTAATATATTACAATTTGCCTAATGAAGCCAACCACTCATTACCTCATCAGTACAGCCTGCACAAAGTACAGTTTATTATATACTTATATTCTAACCTAACACCAACTGTCAGCATATTTTATATTACACGTGGTATTGCACTTTCTGAGTGGCACCTCGGTGCGTGTTTGCAAGCGAACAAGCTGAACCCCCGAAAGCCCCAAACCTTTGGAATTCACTCCAAGTGCTGCCAATCTAGCAAGTTTAAAATGTTAGGGTGAACATCACCCACAGAATCATGGGCTTCACTAATTAGAAAAACCTCTTTAATAATTAGAAAAACAGTCCTATCTGAAGTTGTGCATAAGGGCAATCTGAAATCCTCGGTACTCTGAACAGTTTCAAAAAGTGGTGCCAATTTCATTAATTGCACACGTAATTGTGTTAAAGGACAACAACTAGATTTACAAATATATATTACACACAGGCACAAAACAGACAAAGCTATAAAATGTTTGGTAACTCCACATGCTTTGAGCTAGCCAACATATCTGCTGCATGTTGAACTGCTTGTTATAGATCATATTGAAAATCTAAATTGCTATTTCTGATGTATCTTACTGGATTCAACAACCACTTCCAAAGGAGGAAGAAAGAGGAGAAATGGTAGACCCAAAAATGGAGGGTTTAAATGTACTTTCTTTGAATAGCCAGCATATCACTTCCATAATGTGAAGAGTGATTCCCCAAATTTTTTTAAGAGACTTAGGCCAAGTTTACCTCTGGCATTAGTGGGTGTATCCCCCACTACTTCACTGGTACTTGTGTCCTCTTTTACTAGGGCTGAATTTGGTCCCAGGAGTACATCTGGTAACCTTAAGTGACATTAATGAAAATGGGAGTCTTGGACAGATAGAACTGGGCTGCAAAATTAAAAGAGTGAATATGGGACAAATCATGTAAATAAAGAATATATATTAATAATAGTTCCTATTATATAAATAGCCTTTATAAAAAAATAATCTTTCAATAATTTTAATAACTCACCTTTCTTTAGGTTCTGGAAAACATGTATGAAAAAAATCTATTCAGTTCAAGTTAGATTAAAACAAACCTAAGATGAACACTACAGCTCTCTGTTGCACTAAACCCAATTCTGACCATTCGATTTCCAGGTTACTCAGTTTTTGGGGATGATAGGGAGTTTCTTTGTGAAGGTATGAATTGCACCCCTAGAAATACTGAGCAGAAGAAACACCATACTGAGTGGGCCTATTTCCTACTGCTTTCAGAAACTGTGCAGATGACGGACCCAGAAATCAAAGGGTCACCTGAACCCCGCAAATGTTAATGCCTCCGAGCACATTTAAAAGGCACTGTCCTCTCACTACTGTATTTAGATCTTTGAGCTTAAAACTCCTTCTCATCAAACTATGCTGCATTTAAGCATTTGCTACCACTTGAATTCTATTTCCACTCTTCTCGATCCAGCATAGTCTCTACCTGCTGTACCAGATCTAAGATAATAAGTGATGGACTCTTATGTTCATGCTAGAACTATTTTCTTTTTCCTTCTAATTTATCCTGTCAAATGAAAAAAGGAAACATTCTTCCAAGTTTACCTTTTTGGGCTTAAGGCATAACATGAATCATAAAATCACACAATATGCTGAGCTGGAAGGGACCCACAAGGATCATCAATTCCAACTCCTGGCTCTGCACAGGACACTCCAAGAGTCACACCATGTGCCTGAGAATGTTGTCCAAATGCTTCTTGAACTCTGGCAGGCTTGGTGCTGTGACCACTTCCCTGGGGAGCCTGTTCCAGTGCCCAACCACTCTCTGTGTAAAAAACCTTTTCCTGATATCCAACCTAAACCTCCCCTGATTCAGCTTCATGCCGTTTCCTCGAGTCCTGTCACTGGTCACCACAGAACAGAGATCAGTGCCTGTCCCTCCTCTCCCCCTCACGAGGAAGTTGTAACTGAAATGAGGTCTCCCCTCAGTCTCCTCCAGGCTGAACAAACCAAGCGACCTCATCCGCTCCTCACAAGGCTTCCCCTCCAGACCCTTTACCATCTTCATGGCCCTCCTTTGGACGCTCTCTAACAGCTTAATGTCTTTTTTATATTGTAGTGCCCCAAACTGCACACAGAACTCAAGGTGAGGCCGCCCCAGTGCAGAGCAGAGCAGGACAATCACCTCCCTCACTCGGCTGGCGATGCTGTGCCTGATGCCTCCCAGGACACGGTTGGCCCTCCTGGCTGCCAGGGCACTGCTGACTCATATTCAGCCTGCCAGGGACCAGGACCCCCAGGTCCCTTTCCACAGCTACTCTTCAGCCTCATTCCCCAGTCTTTACAGCCAGGGTTGCCCCATGCCAGGTGCGGAATCTGGCACTTGCCCTTGTTAAAATTCACATGGCTGGTGATTGCCCATCTCTCAAATTTGTCAAGGTCTCTCTGCACACATCATACTAAAGCTTAATTTTTGAAGTGTACAATTTTAGTGCTATCTGAAACCCTGTTTTACATTATTTTCTGACAGTTGTCTGAACAATTAATCTCTTTTCTTGCCATAAATTCTAGTGTTGTTCATGGTTTGTGCAATTCCTATGCAACCAGTCTTTGCTGCTAACGGGTATTAACAGTGCAGTACCCACAAAGCTGGGTATCAGTTCTTGTTTTCTCTGCTGTCTGTTCAGTTCAAAGCATGTTGCTTTATTGTGTGGAAGATCCAGTCCATTTTTGTTGTCCAGCCACCATGGTGAGCATCATTCATTTGCTTCATGAAGTACTCCAGAGCTTCCTGCTCAGTTTTGTCCAATGCAAGGGTCTTTCGAATGTAAGCAATGTCATCAAAGGACTGCAGTTCTGGCATTCCTGAGCCAAGCATCATGGAGAAAAGGTTGATGAAGAGATTGGCATGCTGCCGAATTGCTAGGTAAGCCTTATAGCACATCTCCTGAAACCTGGAAGAGACCAGGGGGAAAAAAGCTCAGTGTATTTCCCTACGAGGTGCATGTTACTTCTTCACCTCAAAACCAGTTTTCAGGTAACCAGACACTAAAAACTGGACACTCTTAGTCTACTAAGAACACCATGATGTTGCTGAGAAGGTACACTCCTCTTCCTACTTAGTTTATCTCCATCTGTACATGAATTAGTAGTGGTCAGACTAACACAACAGCCAAACTAAAGTCAGGCTTTCTAGCCTTAAACCCCACGTGCAATTCATGCAACTGTTCAGCACAAATTTATGGGAGTTCAAAGAGCTGTTTGAGTCATTGCTACTGACATTTCAGATTTTAAAACATGTTTCCAGATACACTGCTGCAAACAGTGCTTTCCTGGTTATCATCAGAGATGCACTTTTCCTGTAGTTTTACGAAGGCAGTAGCTTTTGCTCCTTAGATACTCTGAAGAATACATTGAAAACAGGGACATTTGCTGTATCACATTGGATGAAAAATACACATTTTTGCTGAAATCATTAACTTGAGTCAGGTTAAGGGGAAAAAGACTGGATTGCTGGAAAGAGATATTAAGAATGACTACAGCAACTATTATTATTATTATTATCATTATTATTATTTTAAAGTTCTCCTTTCTCAGCAGGTTTTGGACAATATCCTAAACTACAGAGGCCATCTGAAGAGCTGGTACCACAGCAGCTATAGGAGGGAGAAGTATGGCTGAGTGACCAGCAAGGCTCTGATGCACATAACACCCAACATTTAAGAATTCTCAGTACTTGCAGTTTTGCAATGCCAAGAGGATTTTAAATGTTAAGTCAAAGAAATTTCAGATGTTTAAAAAATGATCATCTTTAATCACATGTATGCTGACCCTGCAAATCTCAGTGAGATTTCATGGACCAAAGGTCACGTAAGTGCTAAGATTACCTATTGATTTACAAGGGGGTGGCTGATCTTCAACTAAAGAATTGGAACATACCCACTGCAAGCCAATTAAAATACTACTTTTCAGTTATAAGGTCTAATTATTAAATGTCACCATAGTAAAGTGCATTTTAGGTACAAAATACTCTGGAGTTTAAATGCTTAAAAGAAGGCTCACCTTTCAAACTCCCTTGTTTTGGTACATTCTTGGGCTCCTTTACTAATCACTATTAGGAAGTCTTGTGTTAAGACAAATGGCACACGCTCTCTTTTATAACCAAATTTTTTCTTCTTGTGATCGAGGAAGTGCCCAAAGTCAATGTGAAACAGCTTGGAAAGACAGAAAGGTATTTTAAGATTAGTAATTCCGTGTTTAAATGAAGTCACAGTAAAATCAATCATTTACTTATAGTTCTGATAGGGTTTTTTTGTTTTTTTTGAAAACAAACTCATATCAAAGTGAGGATGACCTTAGGGTATGGTTTTAGAAAAACATATCTTACTTGTCCATCATCTTTGACCATGATGTTACTGTTGTGGCGATCACCAATGCCCAGGATAAAGGTGGCAACACAGTAGCCGGCACAAGAACGTGTAAACAAGTCAATAGCTGCATCATACCTGCCCAAAACAGAAAAGGAGACACTTTCCTCAGGTATTCTAATAACACAGAAGTGCAAATTTTCCTTTCTCATTAAAAGAGCTACAAGCAGGAATACCGGGGAAACAAGCGCAGGTAAAAAAGAAAACAAAACCAAAACCAGATAGACATAATTATGGACATAAACTTCCCACTTGATGAACTTTAGTTCTCTTGAAATTTCCATCAAAAACAAGCACACGGACAAGAAAAACAGGCAACAGGAAATCTCACATGTCTCCTTTGTTCTTGTCCTTGAGCCACTGGTGCAATGTATGGCTGTTGAACTGCAGTGCTCCTTTTAAGCCTCCTTTACATTGAATCTGCATGATCGTGTGAGAGCTCCTCACGACCTCGATGAGTCCCACACAGTCACCAATGGATAAACAACCATAAGGCAACATCCTGAAAGACAAAAGTTAGTTCTTTGTTGTTTGTTTTTTTTTTTTTTTTTCCTTTATAGATAATGGTGGCAAGAGGTGGGAGAGGGTGTATTTTTGCAGATTTCTGTATCTGGCTACTCTTTAAGTCACAGGCAAGTGTAACTCTGCAAATCACTCTTGGACAAAGCCATAATTCTGTCACTCCTTACAGTACTGGAGACAAAACTGTGACCCACGAGAGATCATGCAGACCAGTAGGCCCTTTTGTCTAGATAAGGAAATGAAAACTGGGGGTTCCTTGACAGTGCAGTGACAGCTGTTACACCCCCACCTAAAAATCCACCATGCAGCAAACACAAATTTGGAACCACAACCTGTCTAGCATCAGTTTTCCAGAAGCAGAATAGTTTATACTGAATGCCCTGCAGAAGCTGTGTACTCACAGGCTGTCTAGACATGGAGAAGCTGCACACAGATCACACTGGGCAATACCTACTGTGGGCACTGAAATGACAACCCCAATTACAAAGAGTCACTGCTCAAGAGGGCTGCAGGTTTGGCAACATGTTCAAAGCCAAACCTACAGACACAATCAGCTGACCACAGTGTGGCTACTGAGCATTAGCCCTTGTATCCATCCCTGGTATATAAATCACTCCTACCCACTTGAATAAGACTTGAGTATTTCTCAAATATGATCCTACGTTTAGAAAATCCAGTAGTTTAGTTAACCGAAGGTTATTAAAAAATCAAATTTGCTCTAAAATGTACAAACATGCCTATTTATAGCATTTCATTTATTACCCTTGGGAAAACAGGAGCAATCTCTGGGAAAAAAAACAATGCAAAATCCATTAAGAACAGTATTGCTTGGAAATGACTTCTAATGCTTACCGAAGGTCAAGACCCTGATTTTGCCAGATGTTTTCCATAATTCTAATTATCTGAAGTGTCAGCATGTCCTGACGCAAGTCTGAAATAGTCAAAGGTTGCAAATTTTGTAACACCAGAATACTTGGTTAGATCTTACTTTACTTTTCCCCCCCAGAAGTATGTCTAAATACATCTAAAGGTAATGAGGTTTGCACAGTTTAGGGTTTGTTCCCTCAATAGAGAAAAGCGTGTTTTAAATATTCAAAAATCAATATAAACTTGTGGTGGTGATTTTAAAAATATACACTAAAACCATGAAAATGGAATTATAGATTACACATCTGTAGTATCTTGAAGACATCTTCAAGTAAAAAGAACAAACAGTACATAGTATCATGTTCCACCTCAACAGGCTGAACATCTTAGAACATTCAAAATTTGTACTTGATTGAGATAAATACTTATTTGTCCATGTTTAGTTTTTCTGGAAAAAAAATGGCTTTGTTAAGCTGATTTTTTAAATTATTTTTTATATGTGTATTTTATATGCTTAGAAAAACCACTAAACAATAGGTTAGGAAAATAAACAGATATGTAGTGTTTGAATTACACTTATTTTTCCTTACCATCTCCATTTTTAAATATTATCTCATTGTTCTGAAATAACAATTCAGACATAATATCTGGGTTTTCCCAGTTCAACCACAGCGGCCTTTTTGCAGATGACATTATCCTGCACTCCTCAAGCCTAAAAGAGATAAGATATCTATGAAACAGGCACAATTTGATACTCATATCATGTTTCTGTAATACTGTATAGTTTTGTTCCCCTTGTTTTGGACAATATCTGAACTAGTACCAAATTAAAAATGCAGAGGTAACTGACAATCCATGATTTTTAATTTCAGACTCAGACTTAAATTAGTAAGTGCAATGTTAACCATTTGCTAAGACCAACAGAAGATATGATTATGCAGTAAATACTCCTTTGGTAGTGCGTGGTCCTTACAACTGGAAAAAGGATTGCAGTTCCCATCACCTTAAAGGAACAGCTAAGGATCACGTTGTTCCCTAATTTCTTACACCATTAGATTGAAATTACTGTCCTGTTTATGGATTACTCTGCTACAGATTTTATTCAGTGAAGTTTGAAGATGCTAACATTTAATATGTTAACATTTAACCTCAATGCTGTCAGTGTTACCATGGCTAAACATTTACTTAAATACCCAGACAAACTTCAGAACTGAATACGATACCGAAGATTCCCCAGCTGATGCGCAGGATTGAGAGGAGAGATAAAACCTTGCAAAGCATCCATGAAATCTGGGCGTCTCATCTGTTCCACAAGGAACTTCATCTGTACCTGATAAATAATCACATTACACAAATTGAAACCTTTAACTTTAGCTCTATTGCCTGAAGGGGTAGACAATGGCATTGCACAGAAAATATTACAGGTCCTAGGATAACATAAACCTAAACCTACTGAAGTTGGCATTAACGCTTTCCTAGTTCATCATATAGAACAGTTCTAAGTAATTCCTATGACAAAACAGCAACAGTTTTGATACATGGACAGATTATAATACCTTCTGGGTCTCATCTTTTTTCTCCTGCTTGAGAATATCTGTGAGGTTGATCAACTTCTCCATAGCCTCCACCTGCCTGCTCAGATGCTTTAGGTACATTCCACACGCTCGACAGTAGGACTCCAGAAGTAAACCAAACCTCTGACTGACAGTTTTATTGTGCATTTCAGACCTACACAGAGAGGAAGAACAGTTGTAGCTTAGAGACAAGACCACTTAGAGGTTTCAAAAATTAGCTATACTTGTAACTTCCTCATACAGTCCTAAAATACATCCCCTCAAACAAGTTAACCAGGCAACTTATTCCCTTTTCCTTGATGGTTACCAAGGAAAGCAGAAAACTGAAAGCACAAAGATGCCTTGCTTCTATTTCTGTGTCTGATCACACCAGCTTAGAGCAGCATTTTTAGGTGAGACCAAGCTACAGCCTTGTATGTTGGACACTGATCTATACTCAATCTTCTCAACATTAGGAATTTCAAAAGCCAATGTTATATTCAGTAAGGAAGAACACTGAGATATTTGGGATATCAAGCTCTATAATAAGCCTGTAATAGGCAAGGAAAAAGAGTTTTTAGTAAGCTTTTTCAAAGCTTTATCTGGTCAAATTGAGTGGCTTTCATTAGGCCTCATATATTTGTAAAATTATCTGGAAAAAACTGATGGAGGACTGGGCAGCTAAAAATCTGAGAGGCTTTCAGCAGTCTCAGACTACCTTGTTTTTACAATAATCATCATTAGACAAAAAGAAGGACATGCCTAAGTATCTATTAACTAGCTTTTGAAACCGCAAGACATGATTTCTATCACCAAACTATGCATTCAAACTCTTAACCCACATAAACTAATCTTTATTATGAGTGGTAACATCTTCTTAAGAATGGACATTTAGTATGCCAAGCCTTTAGAACAACTAATTGTTTGTAGGTAATAGGAATCCCACCACCCCTTAACATGACATTAAGCTTACTTTAGATGCCAAAAGAAGAAGTGTCCTATCCTTTGATTGGTCAGTGCTTTCTTGAGTAAAAATCTCACAAGCTGATTATCTAAATACTGTTCGTATTTCAGAACCTAGTTAAGGATAAAAGAAAATTAAAAAAATCATCTGCAGTTATTATTTCTATGAAAAATATACAGATTAAAGACAGTTAAATAAAAAGCAATCTATGTTCTACATTAATTTTTGTAGAATTACTGATCTTGGTATTAATACTTGCATGTGTTAGGATTTGAACAATATATGCTAACTGTGCACTGGCTGCTTCTATTTCAGGAACTTACCATCTGATGCTTCCTTTACTGTTACCAAATATTTTAGCCTCAACTTGCTCAAAATTTTGAGAAGATGCTTCTGCTCATACTTTCCCTTATGTTAGGACAGCTGAAATAGCTGCCTGTTCCAGTTGGTAGAACAGTTTTGCATCTCTGCAAAATTCTGGCATTCAGTATCAACAAGCAAAACCGCAGCACTACAGAAAAAAAACTACATTTCATCTTCTCCTAAATAATCCACAAAGCAAACAAGATATTTTTGCTGACCTATTTTTCACAACATCTTAACTTTTGTTGTATTTTAAGCCTCTGTGATCACTGAATATACACAAGACAACAAACACACCAAAATATGTTATGTACCTGTACCAGCTGGATTAGATACTGAGACAGTTTGTCATCTGTCAGGGACTTCTCCAGACACCGAACTGCAAAAGCTCGCACCATTGGATCTGGATAATTACAGTCCAAGAGCTCCATTGCTTGCTCTGGCTTGATTGAAGGCCAGTCTTTTACCAAACAGTACATCTGTGGACAAGAAGTCCAGGCATGTTACAAGTTTGCACTGATTAGGAAGAAGCTGTAAAACAGAGCCATTGGCAGGTATTGTCAGACACAAACTGCATCCGAGTGGAAGCAATTTACTTCCTTGTCCTCTCAATCAATAATTTGATATTAGTTGCCAGTTGACTTTGTTGTTTTATCCACTACAAAAAGAATGAAAACAAACTCTCACATTTAACTGACAAGTTGCAACATAAGAGGGATTCAAGTAATGCCAACCAAGAGAAAAATCTTAAGACTCAGGCTGAGCTAAAGAACAAGAACTCTGGACCAGAGGCATCTGTCAATTATAGTGGCAACTTGAATCATCCAAGTTTTCATTCAATGTATCATGCACACATAACATGTTTTTAACTTCTAGGAGTTTTCTTTAAAATAGCATATTTTAAAGCTTCTTCAAAACTTAAAACTTCTTCAGTGCTTTTTGTTACCTGGGCCACTTCATCTCTAGAATTCCATTTAACAGACAAAAGTAATTTGGGCAGAATTTCTGGAGTATTCACACAATAGTGTCTACAAAAGAGAAAAAAGTTGCATGTAAAAAACATTATTTTTGCTTCAATAACCATCTACTATGTCCCCACAGCCTTGCACCTTTTTCTTCCTTTGTCAGCAGAATCCCATGGATACCCAGACAGCTGTCAGGATCCATGCATGCAGGTAAGACTGAAGCAACAGGGAAAATGTGAACTCATTCAGTAACTGACTTTTCTCCATGGCCTTAACCAAGACATACAGCGCAGAACACTTTGCAAGCCTTGTATAAAATACCAACTCCACAGTATGGAGGAAAAGGGAGCAAAATCCAGCATAATCATGACAAATTTAGAGGGAATGGGGTGAAGTCTTGTTATGCCAACAAGGGTTTTTCTTTGGTTTGGTTTTTAATTTCCAATACCTGTGTCTCCAGAGGAAGTCCTTCTCTTGCTCAGTGATTTCAGACAGAGGGTCTCGTGTACAGATGGCTCGCAACTGCTCCTTGTCACTCTCTGTCAATTCACTGTCTCTGGCTATTCTGTTACTCTGCAGAGAGAAAGTGGTACATTAACCCTCCACACAATTCTTTCTGTTGCCATACAACACATAGGAAAGTGTGTTTAACACAGTATTTTAACATTTCAACTAAATTAGCAGTGTGGAGAAATGGCAGCAGTTGATATCTGATGAACAACATAATGCAGCACAAAATGAAACTGGTCATTTCTACCCCCAGCTTCAGACTGCTGAGAGCTGTTGAAAGGAGTGAAAAAGATTCAGAACTAAAAACAAAGGCTTTTCCATATTTAACCACTATGAACTTCTTCTATGGTGTTGTAAGGATTATCACCAAAAAAAGATAAGATAATAATTTGAGACCTTATTATACTTCAGGGGTTTTTTTTCAATTGTAAAGTGTAAGTTGACTACTACTTTGCCACTGAAGTGAGTTTATCCTCCTCACCATTTTTTATTTTTGCCTACAGACAAAAACAAAACAAGTTGAGCATATACAAGCTCAGGTAATAGGCTGTGTTATAGCAAAGGAATGTTATTTACCAAGAAGCCAGCTGGCCTTAAACATTCATTGAGAGCCCTGCAGCATTGCTGCATAAACCACAGCAGATATGCTACTCTATGAGGGACTTCCTGCAGAGTATCAAGAGAAATCAAATGCCTACAGCCTGTTGTTCAAGATATGTTGATATGTTATAAATATCACCAGAATTCCCAAAGTGGACGCTCACTACCACCTACGCAGTTTTTGGCACAGCGAAACTTTCCACCACGAGACTCTTCTTCACACAGACCATGGAGCTCTCTTGGGGAAACTCTCAAGTCTTTGAAGCAGCCTCCAGAAGAAAATGTAAAACAACTGATTTCACAGCCATGGTTTTAAATACAGAGCAATTTTAGCTTTGCTGCTTTTCTTTTTTTTACTTCTTTTATTCATCCAACAAGTGCTTTGAAGAAAGCTCCAAACCTCACCAAAAAGCCAACTGTCAACGCCCAAGCTCCCTTCCGTGGAAGAGAAGAGATAAAGGACTACACCCATGTGTGTGCCAGTCAATTCTCTTAAAATTCCCTCTACTTGTGGTCGGAACTAGCCCATAAAAGAGACAGTAAAGAGTTTAAGCACCTCTGGGTTACACAGGAAAGCCTACACATAAACACGAAACTGCAACAAGGAAAAACAGCGTCACTGAGGGAGAATTACAACTTTTGAATAGTTAAACTAAGTATTTTAGACACCTGAATTAGCAATACAAAAATGTTAAAAATGCCCTGACGTTTTGTACAGCAAGACAGTTTCTCTTTGAAGTGTTTTGGTTGGTGAGTGAACCATTAGGTCAGTTTACTGGTAATATAAAGAAAGGAGAATATATTACTCATTTTACTAAACACACGACAAAAACTTGATTACTTGATTTTACAGTAAATCAGGGTATAAAAGAAAAAAGTTTTATCACTAACATACTGAGTAAAATAAAGTAGTAAATAATACTTTCCTATTTCAGTAGCTGATCTTGGAAGGGGGGGTTTGCCTTACCTGCCCTGCATAGCTGTAGTTGAATCCCAGTTCACGTGATATTGTCCAGTTGGCATGTTCTTCTATCACTGCCATATCTGGAAACTTTACAGGATTGCTAAACCAATCAAACTCCAGCTCTAAACATGGAGTTTCCTGTGTAAAGGGAATTCAAATTACTTTTTCTGTCGAATGATACTTATTAGAATACAGCATATTTTGAAAATATACTCTTGAGGAAGCTGGCATGCAAATACCTTATTTGGATTTGATCCAGTAACACCAATAGGATTCAACAAATCCTCCAGCCCATGAGGTACTGCCCAGAGATTCAAAGCCATTTTCCCAGATACAAGAGTGTCTGTGTAATCGAACATGTTTATATTTCCCCAAGCCAATGGACAGTGCTCCTTAAAGAGATTAAAATATGATTTTTTTCAGGGTCATCTATGAATTACTGCAGAGCGAGTCAGAAGAAACAATATATTCCTCCCAGATCAAGTTGTTACATTCCCAGCTTAGCAGAAAGCAGATTGTGGAAGCTGCACCGTATTTTTCTGTGAATGACTGTCAGAGCAATCATTTTACAAAATTATATCAAACGAATTGCAAACACATGCTGACACCTTCCTCACATCAGAATAAGTCAAGATGATGTAGAAAGTTTTTTTGACACAGAGAGACTTTTTACCAAGGCCTGTAGTGAAAGAACAAGGAGCAACAGTTTTAGACTGAAAGCCAATAGTTTTAGATTACGCAAAAGAAATATTTATTATTTTTTTTTTATTGTAAGGGTGGTCAGACACTGGCACAGGTTGCCCTGAGAAGCTGTGGATGCTCCATCCCTGGAAGTATCCAAGACAAAACCCTCCTAATATAGTACCTGTGACACACACTCAAACCCAGAATGTAATGATGCTGGTGGCTAGAATTAGGTGTTGCATGTAAACTATTAAAAATTACTACTTGAGATCTTTCATCAAATGCTATAGGAACACAGATTTTCTTTACTTGAAAATTCAACTCTAAAAGTGTAAATATCGTCCTTTAAAGATAAATAAGTTAGTAACATGGGTTTACAAAATTAAGTTTAAAGGCATTTCCACCTCAAAACACTAACACTGGTCTTTGTGTCTGGAAATGCAGCATAGATGTGATTTACAGGGCTCAACTCATAAGCTTTTTTCTGTGTAGTTTAATTTCCAAACACAAAAATAGTGGTAGCCTGAATAAGACACAAGAAAAAAAAACCACCCTATTTTAAGCAGATTCAAATCAAACAGTGCACTAAGACTCCTTGCCAGGACAGCATTTACCACATGTTTTTCCCAAACTTGATTTAAGTAGCTTTTGCTCATTAGTGCATTAAATCCATGAAGCATTTTACCTCCTTAGCTCCCTTCCGGCCTTTAACGGAGCAGATCGAGAGGCAGAGCCGAGCAGCACGTGGGAGATCAGGAATGTACATGTCATACAACAGCCATTCATTCCATCTGCAGGATTCAGAAAGCAGAATTAAACCAGGTTAAAGGAGAGCATGCAGGCAAGTGCATTCAATCAAGAGTTACACTAAAAGGCATTTGTCATATTCCAGTCTAAACTCTGTATGTGCATAAAGAGTACATTTTCTGACTGAAAAGGGATCTCCATATACACATTTGACCACATCCACTTCTTTTGGGAATGGTAACCTCCCCAGTAGCCTTCTAGCACCAACACTGTCTAAAAAATCATGGTAGGTTCCATTCCTGCAACCTAAACATAATGGATTTGCATATATACAATATATGCAATATAAACCTTACTGATGTAAGGTTTAGCCTGTGAAATATTTTTCAGGGAAATATTTTTCAGGGAAAAAAAGAAACTGGGAAAAATGTGGCATGGCTTTCAGAACTGAATTAAATTTGAACTGCTGAAAAAGATAACTGCAAGATGGGGATATAACACGGAAACTCAAATCCATGTTCCTAACTCAAAGATTATTTTATTTACTATAGTAATAAGAGCACAGATTGGTTCTACAGGAATAGTTTGGTTTTGTTTTCATTAGCTTCTCTAAGTAGAATTTAGCTCTCAGTTGGAAGAACTGTGCTTCTGAAGAGGAACTTCTGAACACAGTTTCTTCTCCTAAGCAGATTGTCATGTTGAATTTTCTCAGTTGAAAGAGGCAGCAGCTTCCAAGGACAGCATTAATTTTTTCAATGTGTCTGTAAGCTACTAAAAGCAGTTTTCCATAGAAATAACTGTGAAAGCCTTTCTCTAAGAATGAAGAAATTGGCAGATAACCTTCAATTCGCTTTTCTTATGTGTTCATTTCATAAAATAGAAATCTGTGCAATTATATTCATGTTTTTAAGTCATAACCTTCACCACCTTTCCCAGATTTTCTCTCTGAAACAGTTTAAACTATCAGTTCAAGTACAGCTATATTCAGGGCAACTCCGAAGGAGAGTCTATTTTTCAACAACTATGTATATTATTAGCCCTTTAATTATAAAACCTAATCATATTCATAGAAAACGTACAGATAAAAATAAAAGTTTCAAAATTTTTTAATAAAGACATGAAGTCAGAAAATGCAAGTCAAGAATTACTTCTGCACACATACTTTGCATCTAATCCTAGCAGATGCTGGAATTCACACCTCCTCATTAGTTAAAGTTATGAGAACAGGCAGCTAAAAGATGTCTTCAGTGTTTATATACAAATATATATAAAAATTGTTTTTGCTCTCGTGAGTTCAGGTCATTTTTTTTCCCAGATAATATTGACAGTATGTCAAACACCCTGGAAAATCAGCCCAGCTCTGGCAGTCACTTCCACGTTAGCAGGTGATACCCCTCTCTCCACATCCACGTGGTTCCCCTTTGGAACACACTGTGCAACCTCCCCAGAACCAATTTGCAGGTTACATGACATCACACTGCCTCGTGCTGAGAGTGAAATCTGAACCTGCAGCTGGAACACCTACTGCTGATCCACAGGCAAAACCAGAGCTCAGCTTCCTAGAGCTGTGCTGGTTTCACAGTATTAATGAGTGAATTATGAATTATAGTTTATATATATGAATTATATTGGTGTTTCAGAGGCGACAGTAAATGCTCATGTAAAACTGATGTGTTCAGTAAAGAAACTATACTTTTATATGCAAGATAAAATGCTTGTGCTTGAATTAAATTAATGTTATTTTTATATATAGGGTTATGTAATATATTTTTACAAAACTTAAGGCAAAGGATTCCCAGCAAGGAGCTCTACCTGAGTGAAGTAATGGCTAAGTGGAGCCTTTACTCCCTCAGTGCTATCACTTATGATGCCCTGGAAGTCAGGTTCCCTATAGTCACTCAGGTGTTTAACTTACCTGGGGTTAGAACAAGGTACCCTCTGAGTATTCACATTGTCACACAAAGGTTCCCCTCCATGGTAGATACCTGTTCTAACATAGATCTGAAAACAACATCCATATTAATACTGTCTCTGAAATATTACTATAAACAAATTTTTGCATTGCTATCAACACATACCAGGATTACAACCCATTACCCTTTCATTTTCAGCAAGTGCAAAACAAAAACAAAACTGAAAACCAAACAGCCCCAACATTCCCCAAACCAAATTAATTCATGCTCTGTCAGGTGTGAAGCCAAGCATATAAGCAAACCCTTCTAGAAAAAACATTTTGGTCTTTTTCCTTACTAATTGCAAAACTAGTCCTTAAAAAATATAGTAATCAACTTGAAATGAACACTAAAATAAAACAACTCTGGAATTTATTCTCATTTTTTCCTGTGCCAAGGTACAGTGAAAAAAAACACCGAACAAATTCTGAGGAAAGAGAGCCGGGGTTGTAGATGTCTTCAATGGGATTGAACCCTCCACCTGCCTTTTCTGCCTTATCACCCCACGCCTCTCTTTTCATAAACGCAGACAGTAGCACATTATCCAGCATCCCCTAACCAAAAGTACTGTCAATTACTGTAACACATCCTTAAACATAATTATTTAGAAGCAACATGGGTTTTCTTTTTCTATCCATTACATACTCTGCTGAAGGGAACTATGCAAACTGAATCCTGCTTCTCCCAGGCAGAATATTTAGCTAAATACCACAACTTGAACTTTTTAAGCAGTATACAAGTTTCCATATGCTGAAACATGGACATATTCTTTAGAATCGAGCACTTCAATTTAAATAAAAAGTGGTATAATTTCCTAGTTAAATAACTATTCTTTTCCAGTGTCAATGCAGAACCGAAAACTCAGGAGGACAACTATGAGCTGCTGAAAATCATGTGACGCCTTTACCTTGTCTATGTCTCTAATGTTCACATTTACATAGGTTGCACAGAGGATTCTTATTCTGAGAGCACTGTTTATAGTCCAGAGGGATTTGGTTGTAGCCTCTCCGTTCATGTAGGGTGTAGCTGTGGAGATCCGCCTGGAGTAGGAGGGCATTGTGAAGGTGTCCAGGGGCAGCTGGGTGTACAGGCTTTCCTTGGCCATCAGCATCAGGTTGGGCATTCGACCAAGCATTATACAGCTTCTTATGTACTGCAGCAAAACAAACCCAAAAAATGCTGTATGTTTTAAAAGTCTACACTCCTGGTAATTCAAACCTATGCAGGAAATCAGAAAAGTAGAAGCGTATTTAAAGAGCTGGCTGTGTCCCTGTGTGCACACCCTTTACAGTGTTCATAGTTACAACATCCAAAAGTTTCAATACATGCTGGATAGGGTTGCACAGCTGCACTTCATACAGATTTTGTGATATGAACAATGTCTACAACAAGAGGTTGAACTGGAGAGAGGGAGCAGAGCTGACAAAAACAGTCAGGTTTCTTGTACAGCTCTTTAGCTCTGGTGCAGTGCAGCACAAAGCAGACGGATTTGAGCTGTCTCTGGAAGCAGTTGACACGTTTTTGAACAGCAAGTGCTGTACCAGCCCGCTGTGCAGCCCTAGCACAGGTGACTGGTACTCCTGGTCACAGGCAGGAGCACGAGGCAAATGGCAGACAGTCATTTTTGGTTCAGTTGTGCTTATTACCTTACACTCAGCACTGATCCTGACAGACTCTGCTCCTGACACACTTTAGCTGTAAGGCTGTTGGTGTCCAGTCGGGTCTGAGTGCTGAGAGTATTTAGTCTGGCAACAGCACCACAAAATACAGTATTAATTCAGGTCCAGCCCTGGAGTTAATGAGCAAGCTCTGCTGCAGCACAGCAAAGGCAAACCAGATGCTTCTGAGGAAGCCACGCTAGATCAAATAGGTCTGGTGTTTGATCTTAAGATGACTCTACAGAATTATTCATGTATGCCTGCACTTGTTCCCCAGCTCCCATAGTAAAGAGCTGCTTTTCCCATTACTCAGGATCCCCCACCCCTCCTTCTCTCCTCCATTGCTCTGAAGATCAGACTGTCAACCATTTTAGCTGAAGGAATGGAAGCTGTTTATTACAATTCATTCCTCAGAGAGGAAGCAGCAGCAGTCTGTCAGGAAATCTACAGGGTGACATTATTGTCTGTTCCAGAGAGGGCTGCTCAGATGCTCTTCTGTCAAATGTTCTGTCTCACACTCCCAGCACTAAAAAAACCCAGGCAGTGAAGGACAGACAGACACAAGCAAGGCTTAGCAATGATTTCTGTGGTGCTGGAGGTTTACATTTTTTATCTTATTAAAGAAGTGATAAAGATGTACATAACAGGAAAAGAGAGTTTTCTATTTTTCCACCCCTTTAGGACAAGATTTACAGTAGCAACAGTTGTCTCATAATTTACAATCTGATTGAATTTCCTTTGGTGTTGCATCAGCACTATTCAAATCTAATTCATCTCCTGCCATTAAAAATCTAGGATATTTCTAAAAGTACCTACCACTGATTTATCACTAATGTTAGAGTTAAGAAAGAAGAATAAAAATTACGCTAGTGACACAAATTCTAGTTTAAATTACATTTTCTCCTCATGCTCTTTTGAAGCACATAAAGCAACAAATATGCACACTACACACGTGCATCAGCCAATTTGTTTAAAGGGGCATACACTGTTACATTCTATGTTTTGGATTAATTTAATGAAAAAGTCAAACCTAAAATTGATCCCTTTTCTCCCCCACAAATTTGGACTATTTTAGTGCAGTTTTAAAAATACATCCTTCATGTTACTTACCTTGTACTGGCTCAGTGGACATTTTTCTAGCAAGTATTCATCACAGCCACACACTTTTAAGATATATTTGCCCTGGTACTCCAAGACACAAAGTTTCAGTTGTTCAGATGACAGCAACATACTTCGTGTTTTCTTCCTAATTGCTTCAGCAATAACTTGCTCAGGCACACAGTCATGGTTGATTTTTAAGGTGTATTTCTGTTTATCATTGTTTGGTGAGACTATTACCCATATCACCACTATAATTTGCCCTAGAACAAATGTAAAATCATGTTAGGTCTATCTTTAAAATGCAGTTTCAAAACAAAAAGCACAAACTCCCCCCCAAAAAAAACCCAAACCAAACAACTCTCACCTCCTTCCCAACACAGAGAATTGCTTTCAGTATTAAATAAAGATGTAAGCAAGATTCATAGTCCAAACCGACAGAGGGGTTTATAACTTCTGCAAGGAACTGGGTGCACTCAGTTTATTTTTGACTCAAGTGTAAATTCAAACTTTTAGCCCTGAGGTTAAGAATGTTTTTATTAACTGAATACTACTGACTATTTGGCCTTCAAGAAAACAGCAGTAACTCACTCATATTTCAGGACTGCAAGATAACTCACTGATTCAGCATGATTTAATTCCAGATTTCTGAATGTCATAGAAAACTGCAAAACCCATTAAAAAGTCACCTCTATTTACCGAGTTATATTTCAAGATTTAGTTATCAGAATAGCAAAAAGCGTAATTTTAATTATTCTTTTGAACCCACACTCTATCAAGAAAATTATTCTGAAGAACTTAAGGTGTAAGGGATTGCTATACTGTACTAAATACAGTACATAAAACAGTGATTTACCTCAGTCAACAGCTGTACTTTTTGACTTCAAACACTGAAAACACATTTGTTTCTACTGTAAATATTGATCTTACCTTTGTCTAGTTTATTGTATATGTGTTTGGGTAGTTCAGCTGAAGACTCTACATTTGGAGGGTAGACATACAGTGCTCTGCTGTGCGGTGCATTGGCATCTCGAAGATCCACTGCTTCTTTACAAACATTGAGAATGTTTCTTCTAAAGTCTTGTACTTCTGGATCCTTGACCATGTCAAATTCACAGACAGGCATGCCAATAGCAAAACCTGCAGCATGGAAGCAGCATGAGGAAATAATTGTAACTGACAATTACAGCTAAACATTCCTTCTGTCAGTCACCAAAAAAAGCATGTCTTAAACAAAATGCAGCATAAAATACATGTCTTAAACATTGGCTTCTACATAATTGTTTTATATCATTCAAGAACCACACAATTCTAAAGTCAAGTGCACTTAGCAGACACAGAAAAGGTTAGAAAACAGGTGCCCATTCCCTAAAGATCCTGGAAGCCTTAAATCACTGCTCTCACAGCTGACATTCCTCCTGGAGGAAAAGGACCAGTACTGAACTTCCTTTGAAGTCAGCACAACATTTCCTAAGGGGACCAGAGGAGCTGTGACACCTGATTTTTTCTAAAACCCTAGCAGGATTGTTGGTAGCTATTAGGACCATAATCAACTGTGCTTACAACTGAATGACAGCTATTAATACTTTTGTTTAATGACCTACATTATTTAAGACACACAACAAGCACACCAAGAGATACTGAACTTAAGCTCTTTGGCAAAGATTCATGTAATAACAGTCCACTTCTCTCAAGTCCTCAGTCTCAGAAGTAATTTCATTTGCTTTAATGAGATGACTTGGATATATCATTATTTATGCATGAATGTTCAAATGGAACCTTTCAATTGTCGTGTAGCAGGGTTACCTGACCTCTGCTCTCCCCTAGTCCTGAACTGGTTGAGCTTTACAAAACAGAAGCAGTTTACTTACGATGCATTCACAACTATTAAATAATTTAACAATTAGGAGCACCCCAGAACAAGTATTTCCAGTTGACAAGTCTCTGCTACTGCAGTACTCCCTTGTTAGCAATGAAACAGGAGTGGGGGTGTTTGTATTGCCTGAATTTAATACTTAACCAAGATGCTGGAATATATGCCAGTCTCCCTGTGCTTCCTCAGTGGATGGTGGAAAACAATAAGCTACTTCAGAGATGATTCAAAACATCACAATTTGTCTCCTCTCTCCCTCTCCAACCTCAGGTGTTTGTTTCTCCCCTCTTTCCATGCTCTTTTGTCCAAAGGGGAAAAGGGAAGACAAAACCCACCTAAGAAATTTCACTTTCTAAGCAAGCCAGAGAAAACGTGTTATTGCAAATGTGGTTTAAGATTTGTAGTTAAATCCAGAATTGAGAATTCTGTAAACTTCAAAACAAATTATGATTGACTTCCCAAAAAATACAACAGGTTTTGCTCTGTAATAATGTGAAATCCTGATAATAAGAGACAAGCAAAAAGATATTCTCTAACCCACAGGCAAGTACAAATATGTTTTACAAAGCCAAGGCTTTATATGTGAATGAACCAGAACAGCAAAAGGAGTTTAACTCACAGTTTACAAATATTGGCTCTACTATGATCAGCATCCTTGGACATTTGATGCAACAACTGACAGTTACGAAATGCAAATGTGACAAACACAACCCATCTCAATTCTTTATATTTTGAAGAGGAGTAGTCAGTTAAACAGGTTAGCTATGTTTAAATAAAATATAATCTCACCTATTTCTCTATTAAGAATCTTTTCTTCTCTGTTACCTACTGGTTCAATAACTTTTAGAAAAGGCTGAAACAGTCGCAGGTCACAAAGTCTCCGTGTTTCATCAAAAAATTCTTCTCTTTCCGCTTCTTGCGTAACACTTACAAAAATGTAAGAAGATTCATCCTGAAGGAGCTGATAGAGAGGGTATTTTCTTGCTTCTTTAAAGAGTTCATGTTTAATAGTCAGTAAGGTGGCCTCACGGAGGCATTCTAGTGTCACTATCATTCCGTTCGGGAGAAGACACTCCACAAGGATCCGCGGTGGCATCAAGTGGATGCCCCATAGTTCACCAGATGATGGCCGCGGAGGCATTTTTAATTCTTGAGATAACTTTGCACTCCAAGCCCTTCAAGCAGCGACTCGTACGCGCAAACCTGAGGAAGAATCAGAAATCTGAATATTAAAATTTGAAATACAAACATCGCTGGGGATTTCAGATAAAACTGTTCGAACACCGCTTGTAATTACAGATGAATATTCGTGGCTGTATTTTACATTCACAAAAAAAGACTTGATACAACTGATGCCTAAGGAACTTGTATTTTGTCTAAATATCTACTCAAACAAAACAGTTAATGGCAGAATCACATTAGTTTGGAAAAAATGCCAATATACACACGGTCTTAAAAATAGAGGATTTTTTTTTTTACCTTGACCTTATAAGTCGTGATTATAACACTTCAGTAGCACGAGAGATGAAAATATCTAATATTCAATTTATTACAGAAATTTTTAAACAAACCTCAAACCCAGTTCTTCACATTTTTAATTTGTAAAGAGAAACATATTATCACGTGGATGATACAAACCATCTGCTTTGTTAAGTTTAGCCAAAACCAATGCTTCTATACTTCTTTTTTAAACTATTTTCTAATCTCAACCCTCTGAAGTATTCAAACAACACTGACATAATAGTTATAAATATTTATTAAAACCTCTAAGCTTGATTTTAAGAATCCATGTACACACAAGATTGGCTGTAGCTTTTCTGAATTAGTATAAGCTACTTATTGCAACAAAACCTTTTCTTCCATGAATGAGACAGAAGAACTGAGCTCCATTAACACTTTTTAGTTGGGCTTGTTTTACTTAGCATTGATTCCCTGTTCCAGTTCCCTTTGGCAGCTGCATGAATGTCTTTGCCAGGCCAAAGGAAAGGAGAGGAACACGTGTCTGACCTTCCAGCTGTGCTGCTCATGCCACCCTAGAGCAGCTACAAGAAACACAGTATCTGGGCAGAGCAGAGATGTCTTGCAGCCCAGGGGCCAAGGGCAGATGCCAAAAAAAGAGCAGAACCACCAGGCAGGCACACGGTAATCGCTACCTATTTTTAATGTCCTTAACCAGAGGTAACATTTCTGTATTTGCAAAAGAAATCCATCAAGAACTGCTGAATTTGTTCAGGATGTTTTCACACATAAACTGTTGGCATCCTGGGACAAGAGTGAAGAACATTTCATGTTGCAAAATACTTGCTCTTCTTTGTTCTGAGGCCTGCTACTTTCACCCAGTATCCCAGATTTTTTGTTTTGAAACAAAGTTCCTTATCTTTGCATTCCTTGCTCTTAATTTTACAGGCATCCATTACAGGATCATCAAATGTTAAGGGTTGGAGAGGACCTTAAAGATCATCTCGTTCCAACCCCCTGCCACGTGCAGGGACACCTCCCACTGCACCAAGTTGCTCAAGGCTTTGTCCAACCTGGCCTTGAACACTTCCAGGGACAGGGCATCCAGAACTTCTCTGGGCAACCTGTGCCAGTGCCTCACCACCCTCACAGCAAAGAATTTTTTTCTAGTATCCACCTAGACTAAACTTCCCCTCTTTAAAATATATATTTATATAAATATACACTGTGTATATATGAATACATTTATAAATATATAAAATTTATATATAATTTTTTTACATAAGTTAAAAAATAAAATAATGATCCTCACTTCTGCACTCCTACGTCTTGGTACTTATTTTCTGAAAAGTTTTCTTCCAAGTACATCCAGTACCTGCTCTTGCCACACTCCAGTTCTTACAAAGAAGCATTAGAATGAAAATGATGTTTTCCCAAACCCACTGCTTCCTAAGCAACTCTGAGTAGCAATAGGGTTGTCTTTTTTAATCCCTCCTTTGTAGTTGTAGTTTGGGCTTTTAAAAATATCCACACAAGTACTGAAGTGCCACTGCAGATTTAGAAAAATGCTTTTCCACTAATACCTCATGCATATTTAGAAAGGCTTTGCAAATGACTTCTTTTTCAAAGAGAGTTTAAAGAAGCTGTTTTATTTCCCTCATCATTGTAATAGTCTCAGTGAGCGGATGCTGAAATGGAAAGTTCTAAGCACACACAGTGTATTTAAAGAGGCAAACTTGAGAAGCTTACCAATTACAAAACATTACCAGTGAACCCAAATAACACCATTTAGAGTAACTTAGAGGATTCCAAATTACCAATAACTATCCTCAGCTTATAGATAAAAAGAAATACACAGCTTAAATGGCATCTGTTTGATCAGTCAAAGCATGAACAAGACTCCCTCCCCACATCACTGCATCAAGTGCCATCAAATTACATTTCTTAATTACAATCACAGGCAGAAACACATCACTGTTATGGCATAAACCAGCACGAAACCCCCAAACAAACAAAAATATGCAGTTAAATGAACTTTTCCTGTCCACACACATACAATGGTAGTATAGATGGATCACAGTCAAATTAAATATTTACAACACTTGACTGAGTTTATATCAGAAGTCTTTGAGTTTCACAATCCTGCTGAGACTCCTCTGAACTGTAAGAGCCCATTTTCACTGCAAGAATGGTGGCTCGTTCCACTGTAATTTTTCCTTCCTCCTCACCAACAATTGCCAACAAAGAACCAGAGGCAGCAGTGGGGGACACACACATACATATTAAATCCTTCTAGCCAAGTGTCTCTTCAAAATAAATGTCAGCCTTGGCTTCTTAAATAATTCAAACGGTAAATGACAATTCAACACCATTTCTTCAAAAACTTGCGAACGGTCCAAAAATGACATCCCAAAACCTACACTTTTTAGAGCAACTGCACCAAGACAGCAGCTTTTGTTTTAAACTGGGATACAGACATGTGCTGGAATGGTGCACACAGTCATTCTGTGTGCACATTCATCTCACTCGCACATGTAATCACGCCTCCAGGGTTTGGATTTGGAAAGCAAAAATGTAAACAGAAACAGTTTTGAAGTATAGCTGGCAGCTTGTGTTTCTGTGTACACTTTCAAATCTGGAAGGCTGCCTGGAATAAATAGAATCAATTATGTTCTTCGACAGTGAAAGGACTATAATTTTAAGGGAATTCTAGAGAGATGTTATTTAAGTCAAACTAAGGGTAGAGGCAAACACTTCAAATGAACGCTACACCACACCTGCAATCCCTGACCTTCCAAAAGCACTTTAAACATTTTTTCCCTGCCAAAAGCTTTGGGACACCTGGGCTTGTGCAAAACACTTGACATGTCCTGCACCCTTGTCTCTAAACTGGAGACATGGATATGACAGACGGACTGCTCAGTGGATAAGGAATTGGCTGGATGGTCGCACTCAAGAGTTGGGGACAACGGTTCAATGTCCAAGAGGAGCCCAGGGACAAGTGGCATCCTCAGGGAGATGGACCTGCACAGGCTGGAGAGGTGAGACTGTGCAAACCTTGGGAACTTCAACAAGGCCACATGCAAGTTGCTGCACTCGGGTCAGGGCATTTCCAAGCACAAACACAGGTTGGGAGGAGAATGGATGGAGAGCAACCCACTGCCCTTGCTGAGCATCCAACCTAGAAGTGATCAAGTTTTGAGATTCCATTCAAAAAGAGTAAACATACATGTGGTGGAAGAAAGTAGGAAGATAAACAACATACCTTCCACAACACAGATTCCTACCTGCATCCAGATACACTTACCATATTAATGCTGATTTATATAATCTATTTTCTCACAGGATAGAAATTAGCTATCATCTGATATAGCTGATATAATCCCTTATTAAGAATAAGAGATTCCAAGTTCAGAAAATTTGGTTTTGGTAAACTGTGACAGTTTTGTCACCTCACAGGTAAAGAGACACTGTGCACGTCAATGGGACAATCTATGGAAAAAAAATTATTGTTCCCTTTAGGAGATGTATAGCTAAGGCTCTCTCTCATCAGAACAAGGACCTACAGGCTCTAGAAGGAAATTTTTTCATCTCTGATGTATCAACTAGCAAGAAATCTAGCAAGCATAGAAGAAAGCAAGAAATATACTGTGCTGTAACATTGTATGGAATGTATAAAGTATGGGATGCTTATGCAAAGAGAGGTACCCATTCCAGTGACTGAGAACTGAGTAATTTTGCATTGCTATAAACATCAGCTAGTGTTTCAAAACCCATTCAAAAGGACAGACTAAACACTCAGTGCAATTTTATCAGTCCATATTTGAAAGTGAATGAGTCATTCAGTAAACTGCTGCACTTTAATTGAGGCCCATTAGTTTTTCCATTCACAAGACAAATCCCATTACACTGTTTTTACAGACAGGATGTAGCAATGTTTTATAATAATTTGTGGTATCTTTGGTATCAGAGAGCTGCTCGTAAGAATTTGTGTCTAATTTGATTTCTTTTCCAGGCAGAAGTTTCCTCTAGAATCCTGGCTTTGCCTTAAGAAAAAGGCTTCTATTCATTAAATAACCTTAATTCTCTATCAAATTGACAGAATCATGAACTTCCAGGTATGAACCCCAAATAAGCCTTTATAAAATACTGTGGAATCTCCAAAACAGAAGCTGTGGGTTTGTGTAGATAAAAGAGTTCCCGGAACAAGAACAACACTTTTCAGAATGCAAGAGACATTTCAAACTTCCTATATGCCAGAATGTTTTATCCTCATCTTTAGAAACATCAGGAACTCCAAAACATGAAGAAAACTGGGCAGAGTTGCCTGTCTAATTTTGCTGCTGTCCAAACCTGCTGTGTGGTGACAGTAAGACTGCCTCACACTAGATATTTTCAGTACTGTCCTTTTGTTCTTCCTCCTTGCCAAGCTGGCACTTTTCCAAAATCCGGGAAGACTGGTACAAAGATGTCTGAAACTGTCCTCCATGAAAACATTATTGCACACATTTAAATGGCAGAAATAGTGCTTTGTTTAGAATAGAAAACAGAAGATGTTGCATTGCAGTCGTGTCTCATTTTTTATGTTCTACTTTCATCCTTATTTCCCAGAAAACACGCGGATACACGGAATTGCTTATCTGATCACAAACAGCAGCTCAAGGGAAGCAAAACAGAAGGGTTTAACACTGTCAAAAACATTTTAGCAATTAGATTCCCTCTGAAACGGGCAAATAGTTCCAAACACCACCTATTTTATTTGTAGCTACCTACTTCTTCCCACATTCAAAAACAGGGCCAAGTACATTTGCCTGGCTCTAGAAGGAGCTAAAATTATTGGTAGCATCTGTAGAATTATAGTACAGCAGAAATACAAGATCATTCTTTCCTGTGAATGTAAAACCTCACTGAAAATTAGTGAAAAGCAGTTTCAGTCGAGTTAGATACAAGAGCATGGGGCAACTACGTTTCAGAGCTGTTTTCTTTAAAGTTATCTTATGTCCAGGGTTTTTTTTAAATTTCAGAATACAATATTCTTGTAGTGACTTTCAGATACCACGAATAAAATTAATGGTGAGGTCATCCTGAAAAAAAAAAGAACTCACTATAACGTATTTTTCAAGAGGTAATACGTGTTTTATGTTACTGAATAAAACAAAGGATCAAACGGCTGTAATAAAACCGAGATGAAGAGTTTAAAAAGATTTACTATTGCTGGAATATTTCTTTTTACTCTCCAAGAAAAATCAAAAGAGCTTTGCAAATTCTTATTTTCAAATCCCCTTGCTCACCACCCTCCCCCACCCATGCAGGCACAGTGTTTATAGCTTCACTCAGTGTCTGGGAGCCACGAAAACAGGATCACGAGAAAGAAACATTCACAAGTTGCTGGTGACCTCTACAATTCCCACTACGACTGTGCTTTTCCCCTAGGGATCCCATGACATACCAAAGGCAGAATGTCTGTCCTAGAACATTTTCTTCCAGTTAAAGGCAGAATTAAACAAAGGAAACCCTGGAATTAAATCTCCCTTTTTAGTCCGAAATCATTCAGTAATTCCATTTCTAGATCCACCTCAAAGGGCAGGACTTTGTTATTCATAGAGGACTAATAGTCATAAAGCACAACAAAGAATTAGAAAAGCAAGGCATCTTCTCTTTACACTTCACATATCTGCTTACTCATTACTTCAGCAATTAGCTTGGCTTGCTGTGTAGCAGGATGAGAATTTCTCTCTCACCTAGTTCTGGTCTGGTTGGAGCTGTTCCTCCACAGCGAGGTGTGAGCTCTGGAGCTCAGTGAGCATCACACAAACTCTTTCAAGCTCTTTAAATAAAAAGCAAAGTTTGGCAACAAGATCAGAGCAACATGCCACTTTGTACCCACAGAAATAAGCTTTTTCTTTGATTACATATTTTTCTTTAATACTCCATTTCATATGACTGACAAACATTGTTTTATGTGAACATGAATAGAAAGAACATGAAGCAAAAGCACACCACAAACCATACTCTGCTCCTTGCTACAAATATTAAAGATTTCAATGTCAGCTCTTTTGCATGCAGTTCTGCTTTTGGAAATAAGTGCAAAACGATGTAAACAAAAGATTACTCTAGAATGTAATTCATTAAGCTAGATTTGAGAAGTAACAAATGCCGAATACATAACTAAAAATATAAAAAGTCCACCTTAAATAACGCTGTTTAGTTTTCTTTCCATGTTTCTTCCCATCCTCCCACCTTCCTGGGATATTTGGACTGCAGACAGTAAACAGGATCTTTAAAAACAGGAAGTGCTGGCACACAGACAAGGAACCAGAGCAGAGTTAATCCAGGTGTTCTGCACTCCGGCCGAGTCCGACTCTCCACGCGACGGGAGCAGCTGTGGAGCAGACCTGGGATAGGGCCTTCCCTAGTGCTGACCTCCCCGGGGCACGTCACCTCGGCTTTTGGAAGTAACTCCCTCTGTTGCAGCAAGATAAACCTCCAGTTGCATTGAGGAAGAGGAAAGATTTCCTCTCCCACTGTCCATACCCAGAAGGGCAGGGAAAGAATGGCAATAAAACTCCGGAGGTGCTGCAGACCTCACACAGACCCCATTTGCCTCTCTAACACAAGCAACAGCTCAAGATGGTTCAATCCACAACGTTCACCTGACCAGCTCCTCTGGATGGAAGGCACAAAGAGCACTGTGTGTTCCTCAGAAAATGTGACTGAGATTAGGCCCACTCCTGTTTACTAATTTACAATTATCTCTACACAAAATATTCACCCTGTGAGCCCTTTTTTTACTAAGACACAGCTGAGAAAGACATCAGATTCAGACTGACTTACAGTATCTTGTGTACTTCCCATGTAACATTTCTTGGGATGAAATCTGGCAGCAACTTTAAACTGAGATAATGGCTTTCTGCTACACTAAGTTACTCCAGACCCTGAAAGCAACTAATGTGTAAAAACAAAAAACTTCTGCATGGACTTACCGAATTCAGCTAGCAGAAATAATTATCTTTTATTTACTGGTAAACAGAGGATGGGATGCAACTTCATTTTTGTTAGGACATTTGTAAGGAACAATTGCCTCGGCAAAAGCTGTAGAAGTAGGTTATTTTATTTTTCTCTTTGTTTGAGCCCCTAAACTGAAAAACAGACACAATGCTTTCTCCATTGAGCTATTTCTTAGCTCCCTTTTCAAAACCATTTGTTGAGAGAAGGAAGTTTGTGGCAGAGTTAACACAAAGACACAGCCACTGTAATGAAAAAAAATTCAATTCTGCAGCTAAACACACTAGTGCTATAAACAGCTGAAATTCAGACAGTTCTTCGCAAACTATCCAATACAAAGACACGTGGAATAAGATAGCAGGCAAACAAATCCAGTTCCTCCCAAACCCTGCCCTGTAGAAGCTACACGAGCTGTAACCGCAACTGGAAAACCCCACGGCTTTTCAAGTTGGAAACACTGCAGTCCTACTCCATAGTAAACTTGTTTGTGATACAGAGTCAATGGTGATTAACCAAATATTTATTTAGCAGTAGATGATAACCCTGCTGAAAAGTAAGCAGCAACAGTTTTCCACAGAATATTATCAACAGACCTTTATTTACACCAGCAACAGACTGAGATTGTCCTGCCTACCCCCCCCCACACCAAGTGGGGAGACTGTTCAGCTGCAAAGCATTTGGCACCACTAACTGCTCCCCTCAGGCTTCATCTCCCTAAAAGTCAGTGATCCCACAGGTGTATTGCATCTAAGCACAAAGGAAAACTGGGCCTTCTATGTGACACAACACTGAAGACTAAATTCCTAATTTTGTAAGAGTATCTGACTTCATCGTATAAGTTACAAAGAAACCAAAGTTTCTCTGAAACCTTAAGAAGTGTTAATTCCTGTTCTAGCTGTTGACCCTGGTAGAACAGCCCTTTTCTCCACATATACAGGTTGGATGCCACCATCATGATGCTCAAGACACTAATGCATTTACATTTGTGTTCAACAAGTGCAAACAAACATGATTCATTGTCATTAGGTCCTGCATGCTTCAGCCTGAAGTACAAAACCAGCTCTGGTGAACTGTGACAAATGGTTCTTCAGCATCTTAATCTAAATGTTTATCATTCCTGTACATGTCTGTTGGAAGCACCTGATATGATTCGATGTTAAAGTCCTCTGCCCAAATTAAGATGCAAATGAGACCAAATGTGGGTTCAACAATACTGACTTTGTTATACTAAGTGTATGGGAGAAAGAGAGAGAGTGGGAGAAAGAGAGAGGGAGAAGACAAGAAAGTACAAGCAGAAGAAAGTCACCGCTGAGGATCCAGTGGCATCCCATTGGTCCTTCAGTGCTCGTGCTGGTGGGATCCCACCTGGTTCACTCCGAGACACTATTATACCATCCCTCGTTAGTGGGAGTTGATTCCAGGTCCTCCTTAGTGTGAGAGTGGGAGTGGTTTTCAGTTCCTTGTTGGTGTGAGAGGCGAGAGCAGCGCCATCTCACCACCAAACGTCCTCAGGTCTTAACTGGGTGGTTGTTGGGGGTCTGCTCTGGGGGTCCCATGAGGCAAATACCCCAAAATCAAGTGTCCTGTCTGTGTCCCCACTTCTTGCACTCGTTCTGTAACACACCACAGTGGAGCAGAGCTGTGAAAAGCGTCAGGTTTGGTCCTACCTCTGCAAGGCCAGAACTGAAACTGTTCCTTTTTGTGGCTTGTGCAAAGGCACCCAGGGTGTTTCTGCAACAAGTTTCACCACCGAGCTCCATATTTAAGGCATATACTGCAAATGTTATTAACCCTTTCCTTACAGCATTTCCTTGCAAACCACACAAAAGCATGATGTATGTGTAGGGCTACTGAGTCATTAAGCTGCTTGCAGTACATCTCTTTTTGCCTCCACTTCAAGCTATAACCCAAATTGTTTCTGTAACAAGGTCAGGGTACCAGCAATTTGTATTTAATATATCTAAAACACATGGCTAATGTTTGCATAAATAGATAATGTTAGCAGTTAACATGAACTTTCCAAAGAAGTGACATAAGCTCATAGGTATTTAGGCAGAGACTATCAGCCACATCTCCACAATGGTTTAAAGACTTCCCAGCTTCCCAGTTTGGAAAGTCACTTTCATATCCACATTAAACGCTTTGAGACTAAGGCACATGCAACCTCCTACTACAGTCAGAGCTCTGTAAGAGGGATACATTTCACAGAAAGACTTTTTAAAAAGCCAAAAAGATACTGGCAATAGTCAGTCACTGCTATTAAGAGAACTTTACACATCTGCACAAACAAGGAAGTATTTTTTTAATACATGGATAGTTCATTGGAAACATTTTGTTACTGTTTTTGTAGGTGTGTATATTTAAAAAAAACTGAAAGCAGTTTTCAGACTGGTGAAGTTTAACCCTGGAACAGAAGAGAAGATCACAAAAGCTTAAGTGTTTTGGATTTAATTTTCACCCATTAAAAAAACACCAATTAGGGAGAGGTAACTATCTTGCAAATCATCTTTTTTTGTTGTTTAAGTAAATAACCTGCTCACATATCAGGACAACAAGAGATTGGAATCTATAATTATGGTTACACTTCTCTTATCACTCTAAAGTTGTTTGCGATACTCTCCTTTCTGCTGATATAACAATGAAAAGCTTGGAAAAGAGGTGGTGAAAGAAGAGTTGAAGAGCTGGATTGCAAAACAATTTGACCATGTATTTAAGAAGAGTTTCTATAGCCAGGAATAGGTTTTGATATCCTACTTTTTGTGTATCAACTCCCCTGTTTTACTGCTCGTTGGCTTCCGTTTCCAGTTTTCATCTTTATCTCTCAGTGGTAGTTATGCCATTGCTCCCCAACACGCCAAAATATTCAAGCTTGGAGGTATCTAAGATCAAGGGAGTGCTGCTGAGCAGTGATAACAACATCAGTGCTTTATCCTCCATTTCACAGCAAGCTGGAGAGGAAGGCAAGTTATTAGTATTTTACTAACCATGACCGTGGTAAGAAGACAAACACAAGAAAAAGCATTAAACTTTAGTTTCTCAAATAAAATGTTCAAGCTGATTGAAGCCCGTTCTTTTAGCTAAGCAAACACTTATCCAAAAATTCACGCAACTGGTTAAGTTTATCATCTGCAATGACATCATTATAATCTCACATATTACTATTTTATGCCAAAGTATAGATGTGATTTATTATAAATCAATCTTTGAAACAAACTTTCTAGACTAAGAGTAGCACTCACAGGCACATCCTCAATTACACACCACAATCAACACTAAGATGTCTGGTTGTCACTTAAAAATTAGCTCTTTTGGCTAGACACTAGTGACTTTTTTGGGACAAGTGCTCTTTTACAGCTTAGCATCAAAACTGAAGATTTCAGAGGTGACAGCATGAAACTGAAAGAAGATAAAATACAATATAGTAATCACTTTCCTCCCACCAGTGGAGACTTCCTCGATTAACTGGTAAGTGGAACTGGTTGTTCAACATCCACAAAGGAAGAAGAGCAATTTTCAGTTTTATTAGAATCACTTCCACTTTTATAATCCAGTTGAAAGATTTCCTGATTATTCTGATGAGAGCTGGGAATGTAAATACAAAAATGAAGAATAAGTGGTATGTTTTATAATCTAAGCAGTTTAATGATACCACAAGCATATTTTAGGGTATTTGGAATGATAGTTTTGACTTCCCTTTTCCCAGAGGAAGTTAGCCCTATACAGAAACTTCTTATGTCAGCACTATTAACTTCTTTCAAACTATGCCTGTAGTCAAGAGGCAAGTTAGTTTTTCCAGCTTTAATAAAAAATAACTTAATGGCACAAGCAGCAAAGTTGGATCCCATCACAGAAAACATATTTATTGAGTTTGAGAAAGAAACAAATCATCTCCACTGTGCTTGCTTGGTAATCAAGTCTTTACCTTCTGCTCATTCTCCCTTTTTTGTGCTTGTATTTTCAAGCACTCTGTGTTTAGTTTACCAACATCTTTGCAGAGATCAGTCTCCTCACTTTTCCAGCAAGTCAGATGTCAAAGTCCCAAGGTACAGGAAATTTTGTTCTATTAGATTCAGATCACAGAATAGGCAGGTATTTCTACTTGTTGATTAGTCTCAGACGAAATGCTGAATTTTGATCATTTACTTTTCAGCAATTTTCAAAGTTTCTTGCATTTTGAAGAAATTCAAGAATTTGTTTCTTTGTTGACTGCTAATGGCTAAAAGAAAGAATAAGGTTGCAACAAGGAGTAATTTTTTTATTCCTCAACTTAGTATCCTCTGCACTCTTCTAATACAACAAATGTAATCGCAGCAGAAAATCCATGTTTCTGGAAGGAGCATGACACAAGTTATGAGCAAGAGTTAAAGATCAGGAACAGTCTTGGAACATATTAGGCAAGAGTCATTCATCACCATTAACTGGTACTTAAGTATTGGCAGAAGACTGACAATGAATATGAAAAAAACAAATCCAGTTAAATCTTAATGACAGATAAGTTTTTTGACATGTTGTACAATCTAGGAGACAATCTTTCAGTTTTCTTTCTTTTCCATTTGTTTCTCTACATTTCTTTGCCTTAGAAGAGGGTCATCATATACAGTCAATAATGTGATTCAGCTGTCTCGAAATTTCAGGGAATTCAGTCAGCCTTAGTCAACTCAGTAAGTCTCCTGTGTCTGACAAATATGCTCTGTCGTTCACAACCCTCAAAAGCTACATTTGCAAGTGTTTCTTTAATCAGAAGCTGTAACAAAAGTGTCAAAGTTTTTCTACATAAAAATCCGTGAAGGTAAGGTAATTTAAGGAAATGTGTTAACAGGTAAACCAAAAACCCAAACAGCAAAGAACAGTCTGAGGTTTATCTAACCCTCTACTGGTAAAAAGCAATGGGGCATGAAACCAGAGATCACTGAACCTTAAGTTCTATGTTTGACCCAACTGTTTGTACTTAAACCAGACTGAAGAAGTCACTTCTGTTGCTGCAAGTCAGCAACATGCCAGAGGGACAAGAGCTTCACCAGCGCTCCATCATTTCTCCCCTTTGACGTGACAAAGGTAAGCTGGCCTCCTACAATTTAATTTTTACATTTCTAGAGCTCAGATACGTGAGCACAGTTTTTCAAAGACAGACTATAAACATTCCCAGGGAGTTTCCTTAGCAGGCATAATTGACCAAGTGCTTTTATTCCCCGCTTTGGTGGCTTTAAGAACACTCTTAACAGAGAACAAGCGATGATGTCTACTCACATTTCCTGTTTGAAACACATGGGCTTCTTAGACTGCCTTTCACAAAATCTGTGCCCAGAATTAACCAGAAAAATGCTTTTCTAGAATTCAAGTGTAAATACATGCTATATAAAAGAACATATGTGCTGCAAAACCATTAAGTATTGCTTAGACTGAGAAGTCAGATCCAGAATTACATAAACTGCACTCAGCCTGCTGCATTTTCATTTGACCACAAGTTAACATGCTGGATTTATAAAAATGCCTTTTTTTTCCTTTTCTAAAACAGTTTAATTCTCTTTACCCCCCCTCCCCGCCGGGCTTGGTTTTGTGTTGGGTTTTTTGTTTGTTTGTTTTGATTTTGTTAAAGTTAATACTATACCAGTACTGCAAAGAGACAAAAAAACCCCACCAGTTAATACACAGAATATTATTTCTGGTTCATTTAACACTTCATTAACCATTCAGAAATAGATCTATAGAATAAATTCAGTTGGGAGGAACCTCTGGAGGTTATCATGACCAACCGTGCACTCAAAACAATTCACATACATTTGTTGTCCAATTAAATACAGAGAGAAACAAATCTATTTTCTCTCTCCAGCGCTCCCATTTGGATTAGGATACTACAAAGAGACACTTGTAATAGAATTCTTTGCTATGACACATTCAACTTAAAAGAGCAAAAGAAAATTCCCATCCAGTTTTAGCATAAATATTTTTGTGGCCTCCTCTAGTCATAGTTACAATTTCAGACAGGCATCATCCACTTGGAGCAGCTGGATGTCTGCCTTTTTAAAAGGATGATACAAAACACCCACAAGCATGAAATGTAATGCATGAAAAGCTACAAAAGCCCCAAACCTTAGCTAACACTAGAAGCCAGTCTGTTCTTCAGTTACCCAAAGTGCAAACTCTTATTCTTTCCCTAATGCTCCCCATCCAACTCCATCACATACACAAAAAATGCACATATTGCCCACTTTTCCTCAACGGGGAGGATTTACCAGATCTCACACATTTTTTAGTAATTACAAACCAGTAAGTAATACGACAAAACTTAGTTTCGTAAAGGTATTTTAAGACTAAACTGGAAAGACTAGTTTCACAGTATTATTCTTGTCCAGTTATAAATATAAAAAAATCAGTTTCTGCATCAGTATCAAAGTCAAAAAAAAAAAAAAATCTTAACTTCCCCTCACTCTAATACAACATTTCTCAAATGTCCTATTAACTACATTTGTTAACCTTCACTAATGTACTCAACTAAGCAAAGCAAACCTACGTGATACCAGTCTAGAGATGCTAGTATTTCTTGCATGATTTGGAATTAATGTATCATCATCCCAATTTCCTTTCCCCTGAAACAGGCAGAGAAAAGCAATGTGAACAGTTTTCTATCTGGAAGTGACTGATATTTGCAAGGTGTTCAGAGTATTCCTGGTACACAGAGAATCTCCACCAGAAGTCTCAAAAACTACATAATGAGTTGACTTTTTATGCGCAAAAGCAGTTTTTTGCAGACTGAATGTCAACCTTAGGCTTGTTGTTGGGCAATTTATAGATAACTTTAATTTCTTTTTGAGTTAAAAGGATGATGATCATCAAGGTTGTTCCAAGTTGAATTACATGTGAGCAAGGCATTAAAAAACACACCCCACACTAGAATCCAGGGAACAACTGTGATCAGGAAGTCCACTCCTTATGTGATAACACCTTTTAAAGGTGTTACAACTAGAAACCTCTTGTGATATACTTTGTCTTGTGATGGTACAGCATTAAACCCTTGCTGGTTGCAGAAATTCATATTGTAAAGCTTTCAGCAACTTTTAAAAAGTTATCCTGGAGTTATCCTGGAAAAACTATCCCCCATTTGCTCCCAGAAAGCAGGAATGGCCTGATTATCAGAGAAACAGTTAACTAAGTATTGAACTACTTTATGACTTCCAATAAAGCACAATTGCTTTGTAAACAGCTCAGCTACACCACCTTTCCCAAAGAATACTCTAGAAAGACCACAAAAAAAAAAAGAAGCAAAACCCAAAAAACCCATCTCACTGCCACCATTCATGCAGTAAACTGCAACAAGAAACAGAACAAACTTGCTATTAACTCAGAACGACAGTTTGAAGCAGCCAAACAATTAAAACACTTTAGCATGGATTTGTAGGCTGATTTGTTTGCCTGCTCTGAAAAAAAACACAGAACTCTGTCTCCAGGTTGCTAAGAATGGCACCAAGCTAAGGAAATGCAGGGCATCTGCAACAGTCAAGTTACAACTGCAGCTCTGAAGTTGCCGTATTTACTGCCTTAATGAAAAAGCCGAATGTTTCATGGAACCCATAAGGAACTGTGTGGTTTCATAAATTCCTCTGTGAACACTATGAGCTTGGCTGATGTGTGGTTTGTCTACACTGGCTAAAGCATGCTTCCAAATAAGTAACCAATCTGGAAAAATTGGCCAATGCCATTGTTTGAGAATAAAGCTATTTACTGGGAAGCTTTAAGTTCCCATGGGGCTTTATTTTAGAACAGCTTATCCAGTCAGTTCCTCATTGCAGACAAACCATTAAATCCCATCACCCTGAGTACTGGAATATTCCTAGGAAGCAAAGAAGTTTACACGAAGAACTGGACTTTGATTATTACATTGCATTATAGAATTACAGCACAGAAGCAACAAGTATGAGAACATCTCTATAAATTAACTGTGAGGTGAGAGAGACTAAAGAATGATTCAGATCATGATGGGAAAGATCCTAACTTTATCCAGTGTCATAAATTTGAATGCCTGCTATAGCTCAAAGCAGGGATGTGAGAGCACAAATAACTCACAGAACAGAATAGCTTCCATCTATTAAGTTCTAGAAAATCCAGATTCAGAATCCAGTTTAGCACTTCTTTACATGTTTGCTGCAGAATTAAACCAAGAAAAGCTTCACAGTCCCTTCCATTTACTTTTAAACATATACTTTCCTCCTGCTTGTTCTGAATGGGCAGTGTTTATAAAGCAACCTCTGTTCAATCAAAAGAATTATAAAAAAAAAATTATAGACATACCCATAATAGCAACAGAAGTAATTGGCCTGATTCCTTAATAACTTCAGGAATACCGAAAACAGCCATGAAAGCCCCAAAGAAAAACAACCAGGCAGTTTGTACTAGTTTGGCCAAAGTTTTGCCAATACTCAGTCTACTAGAAAACACACAAGCACTGGTAAGAAAGAGCAGTTTTATATGCAACATCAGTAAAAGCAGATCTCGGGACAGCACGAAATAAGGTTTTACAAGTAGCACAGATGAGACACCGGCTCTGTCAGCCGAGTGCATCTGGGAGCAGGAGGTTGTACGCCAGGATCCACACACACACACCCATCGGGAGAGGCTCTGCTCCCATTAACCACCGTGAGCCCACACAGAGCCCATCCCAAGAACTGCCGGAACACATGGATAGAAAACAGCTCTGTTTCAGGGGTGGAGGGACCCACACTGGAAAACAACAACCCGCTATTCCTCCTCTCCCAGGTCGCGTCCCTGGGAGCACCCGGAGCCCGGGATGTGCCGGAGGAGCTCTCCGGGCTGAGCGCAGCGCCCCGAGCCCCGCGGGTCGTGCTGCCCCTGCGCCTGCCGGAGCCCCTCGGCCCCGCACCGACCCCGCCTCACTCTCTCTCTCTCTCACCTCAGAGCCGCGGCCTCTCCGCCCCGGCCCGGAGCCGCCGCCCCGCCGGGCAGCGCCCGCAGCGCTCGCCGCCGCTCCGGCCGCCCCGCTCCCCTCGGGCCGTGCCTGTGCCCCGGGCGCGGGCGGCAGCGGCTCCGGCAGCCGCTCCCCGAGAGCCGCCGCCTCCCGCACGGGAATAACAGGAAGGGAGCGGGGCTGACCCCGGATGGGGAAGGCACCGCCCGCCGGAACGGGAACCGCGGCGGGGGGAGGCGGGCGCGGAGCCCGCGGGGCCGGAGATGCCGCCGGACCCGGGCGATCGCGGCGGGGGGTGCGGAGGGGACCGAGGGGACCGCGGGGTCGTCCTGCCCCGCGCTGTCCCCATTTCTTGCCATAAGGTCCTAAACACCTCCGTGCCCGCGGTCATCAGAGCGGGTCTGACCCAGCCCTGACCCTTCTCCCAGTTGGATCGCCAATTTTCTTTTACAATCTGAGCTGCCACTGGGATCGAGTCGCTGTACGTGAGTCTGGTGTTGTCAGAGCGGCCTGCCGAGTGGATGCCCGTACAAATTGGAAATGGAAGAGAAATCTGTAACATTTAAAATACACACTCCCAGCTGGTTTAGGTTTTCGGGGCTGGGGCACCTTGGTGAGAGCCAACAAGACGCAACAAGTGAGGATGGTATTGAGGTGGTGACAGGAAGGAGAGAGAGGGATAACCTGAGTGATTAATCATCAAGGCATCTTGGTTAATCGCTCTGTTTTCAAGGGATATTTATCCTTTCATCAAGAGGTGGCATAAGCAACATTTGGAGCCAGGTGTGAACACGGTGAGGGTATGGGTGAATTCTCTTCCATGTTCTGAAGGGAGCCTACAATAGAGCTGGAGAGGGACATTTTACCAGGGCTTGGAGTAGTAGGACTAGGGGTACTGGTTTAAAATTGAAAGAGGGGATGTTTAGATTAGATATTAGAAAGAAATTCTTTACTGTGAGAGTGGTGAGGCCCTGGCACAGGTTGCCCAGAGAAGCTGTGGATGCCCCATCCCTGGAAGTGTTCAAGGCCAGGCTGGATGGGGCTTGGAGTGACCTGGTCTAGTGGAAGTCCAACCCAAATCTTCTGTGATCCTATGGTTCTATGAATCTGATAAATGGTATGCTTTAAGATCTAGCAAAAATTAGTGACAATGAGTGCATCTAACTGATGGATTCCCGGGTGGGTAGGTTGGCTGATGGCTGATGGAAAGTCTGGGCAATGGTTTCAGCTTGTAGTGACTTCTCAGCACTTTCCTGTTCCAACAAAAAGGGGAGAAAAACCAACAGAAACTCCATATGCTTTTGAAACAGGGTGGCCCGACTGTACGGGTGAGGCCTTTGGGTGGCTCGAGGGGAAATTATTACTCGCTTTGGCTTCGAGCGGCGTGAATAAGCTGAAGATGTTTATGTATGCAAATCAGGCTAATTGTAATTCCTGCTTCGAAAAACAGGATCTAAAATAAATAAATAAATAAATAAGTAAATAAAATGACCTTGTGCAGTACCACAGCTGAGCACTGCAGAATATTCGGAGCAACTTTCCGACGGCGTTGCAGCTCGTAATGCCACCAAGTGTGTGTTTCTGGGAGACTGTTCCGAGCCCGGCCGGCCCCGCCTCGCCCGTCCCGCACCGTCCCGCCCCTTGGCCGCCGTCACTTCCCGCAGCTGCCGGCTCGGAGCCCGCCGGCCCCGGCCCTGCTCGGGGGGCAGCCGCACCGAGGGCAGCGCGGGGCCCGGCCCGCGGTAGGTGCGGGGGGTGCGGGGTGCGGGGTGCGGGTTCTGCGGGGCCGGGGCTGCCCGTGCGGTGGGTTCGCTGCCGGGGGGTGGCGGTGCCGGAGCCCCCCGGGGATGCGGGTTCCCGTCCCCGCCTCCCCGCGCTGCCGGTCTGGGCTCTGCGCTTCCAGAGCGGTGCGGCGGTGCCGGGAGCTCCCGCTCGGGTCGCGGTGGTTCCGAGGCGGTCGATGCCCGGGCTTGTTTTTTCCACGTTCTCCATCCCCCCAGACTGCAAGGCAAGCGGCTTGGCAGGGATGTCTGCTAGGAGTCGGGATTTACACCGTGGTTTCTGATACCCCATTGACGTAAGAGATGGTTCTGGGTTACGGAACGTGTGCCCTCATCAGTAGATCAGTAGATGAGGGCACGCATCAATGTACCTTAAGGTAGAGCTGTGCATTGCGTGTTTGTTTGGTGCTGTCTTCATTTCCTGCAGCATTATAAAACAACCTGCCTTTCAGGATGAAGGTCTGGAGGCCCAGTCCGTGGCCAGAGGAAACTTTCTGGCACAATTACGTTAAGTGATGTCCATGTTTTGTTTTCTTTGAGAAGAAACACTTCCTTGTCTTGAAAATAAAACAGTGAAACTCACAGCTTCTTCATCATTTCTGTAGATTTCATCACTGTTGTTAGTTGCCTCAACTGCATTTAGAAACTAATTCTGGTGGGAACACAGATTTCTCTATTTGGTTTACACCTACGGCCAAGGAAGGTCACATTGTGCCTTCCCCATCAAACGGTGCTCAGATGTGAGGCCAGACCAGCTTGTTTCCCAGTACTGTGCTGTTGTCAGAGGTTGCTCCCCGTTTCTGTGCCACCAGCAGTGCCTGGGCACTACCAGGCTGTGGTACTCAGGGCATGAAGTCTGGGTCTCCTCCTTCAGTGCTGCCCTTGGGATGCCCCAACCTGAGAGGAGGGAGACAGGCTGTGTGCCCTTGCCTCCACCCAAGGACAACTGGCATGGATGGAATGGAAGCATATTCCAGCCCATGCAGTGTGTTGGAGAAGGCATGGCTGAGCTCTGAGAGGTGCTGTCTTGAGGCAGAATGTCTGCTCAGCTCACCCTGGAGAACTGCAGGTCCTTACCCTGCTTTGGGCTGTGCCGTTAGGAGTCCTTGATGATGGATATTTCTTGTTCCTTTACTGTGTCCTAGTGTAAAGATTTTGCAGCTTCTTATGTGAAGGGAAAGGAGGCATTAAAAGTGTTCTTCTACCTTCCCCTGGACAGAGTATCTGTAACAACCAACAGTGGAGGGAGGATTAAAGGGACATGTAATTAAGCTGAATTGTAGTGATTTTTTTTTTTTTAAATATCAGAAAGAAGGAAATCAACATAATTTGAGCAATTTCAGTGATGAAAGAGCGCTGACAGAATATAGTTGCATATGCCAAGTCAAGAAGTTCTAATATTGAAATTGTCCATGCAGCCATAATTTTATCTTCAGACTACTGCTTACTTTAAGGAACAGTAAATGACCTTAAAGATTTTCTAAGAATATTACATTACATCCTTTCTCCTGTGGGTACAGACCCTGTAAGCACTGAGTCCTGTCTTGTATATGACAAATCCCATTTGTGACAGTTGCAAGAAGACATGATGCAACAAACGCTCATGCAAAATTAAGCAGATAAATCTCGATTGCCATTTACTGTACATCTCTTTATGTTGCTCTATAAAGTATTTGGCTATACTTTACTCCCATTTTAAGGAAAGAGGCCCATTATACTGGTGTAATAAAACTCTGAAATTAGCTGGCATGCTTACCTGCTTGCACAGTTGATCTAAACTGCCTTGATAGGCCTGTGTTATGATATATTTAACCATCATGAATATGAACTCGGTCCATCTGTAGTCCCACTGAAATTAATTAGTCTACAGAGTACTAGTTGAGGAAACTAAAGATAAAAAAGTTTCTTCTGTTCGGTTTAACCAGGAACATATATGCTGAGAGTGGGAGAGAAGTTAGGTAACACTCCAGAATTTACACTGCTGATGGATTATTTGCATCACACAATTCCTGTGTGCCTTCTTCCTTCTTTGTGGTGGATTCCAGCTATTTTTCATGATATCGGTTTTGATTTGTTTTTTATGGTTACATCATGTTAGTTATAGTTAACCTGGAATTTCACAGAGCCTTGGTGGTAAAGGACTATTCTAAACAGGAAAACTCCTGCTGGCTCTATTACTGTCTTAAAACCTTGTCCCCAAGGCAGTGCATGCTGCTCTTTTTTTAAAATTATTATTACTATTTATTATTTTTAATTTTTTCCTTACCTGTAGTTACTAGTAATAACTGAACTGCCCCTAGTCTTGTATCAGTGTAAGTCTGGGTTTGAGGTAAACATTTCAGAAATGTTTTTGTCACTTGAGTGCTTTAGTCCCACTGATCTTTTTTTATTGTGATCTTTTATTTTTCCTAATAGAACATAGATCTCTCTGGGAAGACTTTCAAAGATAATACAGTACCTAAAATTGCAGGTATCAACTGGGATTTTCTATAGCTTTAGTGTAGAAGGTATTTGTGTCCAGCTAATTTTAGCAGATCGAAAATCCCGGAAGTTACCTCCGATAAATGCTGTTTGCTTCTCCAGGTTCCTAAATGCCTTTGAATTCGAACTCTGTTTTCAAAAGTGACTAATTTTCCAGAAGTGTTGGTTTAAAATGCAGATGGGTCTCATTATTTGCTTAAACAAATGAACAAAGCCCATAGGATAAACACGGTTGCTGCCAATGCAGCCCTAGCTGGAAGTGATCTGCAAAGGCCAAGATAATGCTGCTCTTGATCCCAGTGTGGCAGTGAACAGGATTTGTTATGATAAGAAGCTAATAAGACATTAACAAAAGTAACTGTGCCTTGATTCATAATGTGAGTGTTCTGCATTATTGTAGGGATGTTCGTCTGGGCTTTATTTAATTATAAACATTAATTAAATAAATCTCTCAGAACCTCTTGTTGGAAATGTAGGGCTAGTTCTAATAACTTGAATTAACTGAGAAATAATTGAATAAAGGTTAATATGAGATAAGTTCTCCATTTTGTAGCAGAAGATGCAGCTTTAAATGCTACACTGGTTGTAGTTAGTAAAGGAAATGTGAGAAATAGCTCAGGGTCATTCAAGAGAGCCCTTGGGAGCTGACTGTGTACAAGATGTGCTCCAGGTGATTCCTACTCTTTCTCTTTTGTTACTGGAGAAAAGTTACATGTAGAGTATCTCTCCTCTGGAAAGTCTTTGTGAGTATTTGAGGGATAGATGTGTTTATGTGTTTTCTATCTACCTATGTACAATAAGCCTGCTTCAAACTATTTTGATTCTTTATAAGTCATCATGGCAGTAATACACTGTAATATTTGTTTAGGTCTTGTAGTGTGAGTTTGTCCTTAGGCTCCCAAAAGAGGATGTGGCTAGTGGTGGTGTCCTTCCCATTAGCACAGCTATATGTGCTGTGCTTGTTGAATGTCACCACTTCTTGTGGTCATGGAGCAGTGGGGGTGTGTGCTGTCAGTCAGGTACTGTGGGTGGTCAGGAATCTCCCACCTGTCCAGGAGGGTGCCATGGGATCCACTTCTTACACAATATCTTTTGATCTGTCCCCAGTTGTGGGTTAAAGGGTTATAAACTAACCTTACCCTGCTTGGTGTTGTGAAAAGGCACAAGGTAGAAGCAGTGGTTACAGAAGATGCCTCTGGATTGTCAGTGTTCCTGTTAGCGCTGCTTGTTTCAGCATATGTGTCTCTCTGGTCTAGGTCTGAAGACAACTCCTTCCTCCTCCTTCAGAAGTAGCATGCCCACAGTCTTCCTGGCCAATGATTCTTCTACAGCAATCAACACTTCTTCCTCATCCTGAGAAGCCTTCATCTCTTCCTATGTCAGTGGCTACAAGGCCAAGAGCCAGCTCACCACTGTCCCCACCAAAGTCTCTCGGACTGGGGCCTTCCTTCCATCACGCACAAGAAGAAGAACTTGCAAAGGTGGTGGAGCAGGACCCTATGCTGGAGGAACTATGTAAGCCCCTGTGCTGTAAGCTTTGCAATGTCACCCTGAATTCGGCCCAGCAAGCCCAGGCTCATTACCAGGTAAGGAGAGCAGCAGGAGGCACAGCTTTTGGGGCTCTGCTGCATCTGCAGCTTGTGTAGACAATCCTGTGCCAGTGTGAGCACTGCCAGCAGCGTTGCTGTGGCAGCACAGAGGGAAGTGTGGGCTAATGCACGAGGACTAACTCAGCTTCTCGAGGGGGTTTTCAGTGCTGCCTTGGGGTGGCTGCACATCAGCAGCAGCATTTGAGTTGGCTTATCTGGAGCTACCTTTGCATCATCTAATGGACTAAAACTGCTCTTTTGACATATCCTCACCCTGCTTGGATTTGTTGGTTGTCCAGACATGCTGCAGTGCTTTCATTTAAGGTATCATCATTGGAGCTTTTTGCAAAAACTTTGTCCACAGGGACAGAGAAGTGGTACCAAGATGGCTTGGGTGAAAAACCAGACACTTGTGATTTTCCCTTTGTTTTATGAGACTTATATTTCACCTCTACATTCAGTAACATTGAACTTGATTCCAGACATGATTTTGTGAGGCCTGGACAGATTTTTTTCTGCTGGATCCAGGTGTGCCATTAGGAGAGGGGCTGCTGCCTTCTGTTTATCACTGTCTGCTTTCTGAGGCTACACACACCACTGATCTGGGGGGGCCATTTATGCAAATGCTCTCATCAGCTGGGGCAGCTCAGACCAAATTCATTTTGTTTGAGCTGATCTGGTTGAGCTGCCTGAAATGGGGTAGGAACTCTGCATATGCTTCTTGCTGAGAGGTCGACTATGTCAGCCTTGCAGTACCCTATTTTACTAGCACCCTCTCTGCCTAGTGCTGTATTTGCGTGAGATGTGGAAATACTGACTTATCCACCCATGAATCAAAAGAGGGTTCTCCATATCCTCAGGATACCTCACACAGATCTCAGATATGCAGGTGGCCCTGAAAAAGTGGTATCCTGTTAGTGTGGGGGTAGGTTGAATTAGTGTTACACTCGCAATGTCTGATTTCTGCCATGAGGGTACAGGTGTGCATTTGTACTACAAACGTGCATTTATACCTTACTGTGCATCCACAGTGCATATACATATTCTCATATAGTTCTACCAGGTTTCCAGAACACCAAGAAACACAAAGAACTATGATACATGTTTTCCAAGGGAAAATAAAATATGAAACAGGGTTTTTTTTTTACATTCAATCTCATGTTTTAACTCATGTTTGCAATCTCCTGAAGAAGAGTGTGTGTGTGTTCAGGCTTATCCAAAAACTTGCAAAGCAGTTAATGTTTCATGTTTAAAATACGGAATAGTGGTTTTAAGTGAAATGGAAACATATTGAGAAACTAATTGTAACCTTACTGAGAAAATCAGTTGAAGAGGAGGCCGAGTCATGCTAGGTGATGAGCATTTTGGAGAAAGGGAGGGATGCCAGCATCTCTCAAGTTGAGAGCTGTTATTTTCTGAGTGACCTGAGCTGCCATCTTCATGGCCACTTTCTCATTTTGGTTTCTGTATCATTTTTCATTCAGTGTAAGATACTATTGTTAGGACAGTGGTTAATCTGAGTTCTCTTTCCAGGGTAAAAACCACAGTAAGAAACTCCGAAATTACTATGCTGCCAACAGCTGTCCGGCACCTGCCAGGATGAGTAATGCAGTTGAGCCTGCCCCACCTCAGGTTGTCTCCCTTCCCACCCAGGTAAGGCATGGGAAGGGGACTGAGATCACACTGCTCACTTGTCACCTAACCCCCAGTAAGGATAACTAGATCTCAGACTTTGAGGATTACTGCAGGAACTGGGAGGGAATTTTCCTTGTGATGGCACAGGATGGTGGAAGTGGCCTGTTGTGAGCTGTTTGCTTTCCTTTGAAGATGCAGATATTGATCTGCTCTTGCAGCACAATATTGGACTTCAAATGTTCTATTTCTGCCTGGCAAATACTTTGATTCCTAGGTAAGTCTGATGTGCTGCTGATTATGGTTGTTTAAAGGCAGGTATAAAACAGCGTTGTTGGAACTGGGTTTGGATGTGAGGGTGTGGCATCTGCTCTGCACAGTCATCCCTCTGTTGTGTGGGGGAAGCCTACATGGAAAAAGTGCTTTGGTGCTCCTACACCCATTGCCCAGGGCTGTTAGCTAATTCCTCTTTTGTTGTTCCTTTTGAAGTGCTCATTCCTGTGTGTAGAGTGAATGGATTGTTCCCTCAGTGATCCAGATTAATTCTGTTTTGGGCACATTAGAGGCAAAAGAGATGATTTTTTTCTTTCTTCTAGAATTCGTCCCTTGGGATTGTCATGGGATGTGGCAGCTAACCTGGCTTTTGCATGTGACTGTGCAGGGAAGCACGGCTGGCCCGCGGGGTTTGAGGCTGTGCCTGTCACTTCCCAAAGCATAAGCCTCTGTCTGTAGGGAAGCAAAGAGCATTTGCAAAGTGGCAGATTGTTCCAGACGCTGCTGGAGCCGCCAGAGGGAGACTCAGCCCCGTGTAAATTGGCTTTGCAGCTCACAGATCTGCACTGGGATCAGTGGGGTCCAGTCCAGGATACTGGGACTTGGCTGCTTTACCTTCCAGAGTATCTGATGGTGCTTTCTTTGATGGAGAAGATGGTTCATGGCAATAAAAATACCACTCTGTGGCCACGTGAGGATTCACGTTGTAAGACAGAAGTCAGAATAGACAGTGTCTATAAGCTTGAGCAGTATCGAAAGAGATGTGAAAGAAAGTCGACTTGTGAAGTGCCGCAGTGACATGGCTGAGTGAATCACTGCTGCTGCACTGTTTACAAAACACTCTTCCCTGGATGTTACATGCTGAGGAGATGCAGTTGCTGCCCCAATCAGTGTATTGGTCTGACTCAACAGGCAAGGTGTCCTTCATATGGCAGGAGCTACTCATGTGAGGCTGCGTCTATCCTTTGAAATCTGGATCCTCCTACTTGAAGGGTAAGGATCAGAGGTTTGGCAGCTTTGCTATTGGTTTTTTCTTCTTGCTGTGGTCAGGGAGCTGTGTAAAGACAGGATACTGTGGAGAGATTAGGTCCACTGTAAATAGAGAGCACTGGGTCTCCTCCAGTGTGAAAGTCACTATTCATCAGCTCCCAGCAGTCAGAAGTAGAGGAGTTAAATCACTGCTGTGATGTAAACAAGTCTCTATGGCTACTGCAGAGGTACAGGGTGTTTGTTCAGATTGTTTTCCTCTCCATCTGAGGCCAGAGATTTGCCCAGATCTCTACGAATTGGCAGCTTGTCCTGGAGGCCGAGGCAGGAAAAATGAAGTTCTTGTAAGAACGCTTCAGAGAGAACTCGAGAATGTCCTAATCCACATGCTTTAATTCCAGCTCTCTTGCTGTCTGATGAAGACGATACCGGTCTCAGTCCCTGTGCTTGAAATATTCCAACAATTTAACCTTCCTGTGTTTCACATGCTGTCTCTCCCTTTGCTGCTAGATGGGATCCAGTAAGCCAGGTGGCCGAGTGATCTTGGCTACAGAGAATGATTACTGCAAGCTCTGTGACGCCTCGTTTAGCTCTCCGGCCGTGGCACAGGCTCACTACCAAGGGAAAAATCACGCCAAAAGGCTGCGCCTTGCAGAAGCACAGAATAACTCATTCTCGTAGGTATTGTTCAACTTCATGCTCAGGCTGAAAGCATGTGGCAGTGTCTCTGGCAGTCTTTTCCTCAGAAAGCTCTGAATTGCAGCTGCTCATATTTGTTTAATCTTCAGGGATGCGTCAGAGCTGGGCAAGCGAAGGGCAAGGAAAGAAGGGAGTGAATATAAGATGATGCAGAACAGAAGAAATATGTATACAGTTCAGAACAACACAGGTAACTTGGAGCTTGCATCTGTTCTATAGTTGGAATAGTAACAAATAATAAACAGACTTGTTTGTGTTCTGTTTCTGAGGTCTGTTTTCTCAGAGACAGGTTGTGAAAGGAGCTGGTCCAAGCTCTGCTGATCCTTCATGAATGCATGTTTTTTTTCCCAGCTGCTAAAGTTGCTTTGTTTTGTCAGCCTGCTTGTTAGTTCTGTTTCTCAGTTTGTAACTTAATTTACCATCTGCCTATCTCTAAGGCTGCTCTAAGTGGTGACAATTTTCCTGCTTTATTTTCTTGGCAGGTGGCCAGGTGCTTTGACTCCTACTGTGGCACATCAACCTGTACTTGCACTCCCATGACCAGAATGAGAGAGCATGTTAGCCTCCCTCTAAGACCATCTGTTCTAGCGTAGAGTCCTTCCTCAGGTGTTAGACACTAACTTTGCCTCTTTACTATGATTTAAAGAGCACAGCATCTATTTCTCTTTTTCATTTTAAGTTGTTTTATGTGCACACATTAACTGAAACCCTGATTCCCAGTGAAACTTGGTTTAATCATGTCATTCTAACCAGTGTCATGTGGAAAAGATAAAACTTTTAAAGTCCTGTTCAATATAATTTTGTGACTTTTAAACTGAGGCAGCTTATTCTAATCAAAAGACTGTTCTAGTTCTGGAATTGGATGGTTAAGGAAAAATAAGAACTGATTCATTACTTAAATTGTAAGACTCCTAATTTTCAAAGACCTATGGATTTGCAGTAAGACTGGGGCACTGAGCCCACTCTACTACTTTATAAAATTCTGTCAAGTGCTGCTGCCCTGTGCGCTGCACCCCAGTAAATCTGGATATCAGCGGAGAAGTTGTGGGAACATAAGATTCAGACTCTACACAGTTAGAGAAGCAAATCTCTCTCTGCTTTTTAATCATTCAGTGGGCTTAGAAATTTTCACTGTGCCGCCTCAAGCTTTTATTTCTGACAGATAAAAGAGGCTTTTCCGTTGACTCCTCAGGTCCCTACTTCAACCCCCGCTCGCGCCAGAGGATTCCTCGGGACCTGGCCATGTGTGTCACGCCCAGTGGCCAGTTCTACTGCTCCATGTGCAACGCCGGCGCCAGCGAGGAGATGGAGTTCAGGCAGCACTTGGAGAGCAAACAGCATAAAAGCAAAGTGTCCGAGCAGCGGTACAGGAACGAGATGGAGAACCTGGGCTATGTACAATGACGCGCCACCCCCGGTCGTAGTTTGCAACTAGAGCAGCTTGTCTCTCGCCTGCTGTTTGCCACATGCCCTGCTTTGTGCTCCATTTGATAGGAGTATGCTCTCGAGCTATACATGTAACACCTGCAAACTTAATGGTATGGTTAGATTTTTTTTCTATCATAGTCGGCAGGATGACGCTGTGCAGGACATGAAGTGTTTTTTGATGTTTGTTTGCTAATTACCTAAGGCTCTTCGTTGTGTTGAGTGGCGGGGAGGACTTGGTCTTCTCCTCAGCCTTCTGCATGAATATGCAAAGCCCAAGAAGTGCTGGGAACTTCTGTGGTTCAACCACATGGGTAGACCATGTGCAAAGCCTGCTCCCCTCTTTGCACACCACAGAGCAGTGCTCCAGAATGCCTCCCTACAGCAGACTGAATCTCTGGGCAGCTTGTAAAAGAGGGGCAGGAGTAGGGCCTGTGAATGTGTGAGTTAGGTGGTGTACTTGTCTGCACATTGCTGCTTCTGGCCCCCAGCCCAGAGTAGGTTCTTTCCACATCCTCGTAGAAAGGCTGTGCATACCTCTAGTCCTTGGAGGGTCTTGCCTCTTACTGCTTCCTCTGCAATGCAGATTTCGTTCTGAACATCTGACATTGATTTCAGCTGATTAGCCCCATTCAGAAATACTCTCTTCTACCAGTTATCAGTGACAAAAGATTCTCAGTGTTGTTGCCTGGACACCTTAATGCACCATGGATGTAGCTCATCTCCCTGAAGAGAGTCTCTGGGGATCTCAGTGGTTAATTAAGTGAATTGGAAAGCAAACCTGCTCAGGTGAGATGTGCTTTGCTCTGATTCTGCCTTAGACTGAGTAGGGTTGAGAATAGATTGGAAGGAACTGTCAGCTGTAATGTCTTTGCATAGTGATGTAGAAGAGAGCAAGTGTTAGTTTCTGGCCTGCAGCTCTTGCTCTGGGAGAGCAGGGCTGCCTGGACCATGGGTAGCAGATATTGGTGTATCCCACTTCCATGCCATTCCCTGGATAAAGCCAAATGGGTTTTATAGAGCAAAGCTGAAATGCTCATTTGAACTAGAGGTACCAATACTAGATGATTTTGTTCCCCCCTCTTTCTTTTTCCATCTCAGGATGGGTTTTAATTCCATTCCTTGATGTGACCTTGCTGTTTTAGGGACCATCAAAAATCCAAAGTTAGGTAGGATTTAGATGTCAGAGGTGATGATTGTTTGAGTAACAGCTTTTTGGTTCACACAGAAGTATTCATGAAACTTGTTAAGCAACTTTTTAGGTGTAGACAAACTCAAAGGGTGGGTGTTTCTTTTGATATTCCTTAGCAAAAGTAGAAAAGGGATAAAGAGCAGAAGTAGGGCATTTTTTCTTCTGCTTGTTTAGATAGATGTGAGGAGCTGTGAATGGAATCCAGTTAGGTTTTTTTAAAACATTGGCTCCAGTGGCAAGTGCAGCATGTAGGTGGCCTTTGTTGGACTTGATTCCCCACTGTGCTGCTGCAGCTGTGCCCTGGTGTAGCTTCACTGACTTCAGTGGCAGGTGCAGAGAGAGGGTCCAGGAAGCGTTGTGGCTCATGTCTCACCTCTCTTCAGGCAGTGCATAATGTACCTGCTGCATAATGTTTAAAGTAACTCCCCCACCTCCTTTTTTTTTTTTTTTTTTCCATTCTGATCCTGCCTCTTGCATTCCAGAAGGACTTTCTGCTTGCCTTAAAAAATGAAAAATGAGTAAACTAACAAAAAAATCCAGATAGTTTTTATTCATCTTTCTAGTCCACCTTCAAATGATTTGTTGCACTTGGCTGCTCCTCAGAAGCTGAGTACTGTTTTTTTAAGCTACCTGAGCATCAGGCAGCCATACAACCATAATGCAGCCTTCCTAAATCCAGGCAAGGTGAGCTCTTGCACACCAGCCAAAACCAACCCCCTAGATCATCCCATGCCAATCCTTGCTCTGCAGATACAAGCTGAGCAATGGATGTCCTCATGAGTGGGATTCCCTCTCCTCCTTTGTGCAAAACTCAGTTAAATGGGGTTTGTGCACTGGAGCACGTTAGGAGGTAGGGGGACAGGTGCCCAGGTTGTAAAGCACTCACTGAGCAGTTCTGACAGTCTGTTTCTTCTGTGCTTTCCTGCCCCTGCCTCACCCTCTGTGTAGCCTTGAAGAACATTCTTCTTGCCAAAATCTCTCATCAGCCTTTCGCCCTCCTCGTTTGCAGTCACAAGAGGGCTCTGATTTTCTCTTTATGCTCTGTCCCTTGGTTTGCCAGTGTGACCCCACTGTGCAGAGGGACAGGGGGAGTTAGATGAGCCTCACCACGATGTGCTCCACCAGAGTGATCCCTGCATTATGATTAAATATCCCTTTGGCTGTAAGTTAAAGTGTGGCGTTTTCCACAGGCTGCAGTTAGTAGCAGAAAAGCACCACTTTGTGAAATAGGAGCTGTAGGTACTGGTGCTGCGTGGCTTTATTGCTTGGGATGAGGAGACATTTTCACTTGCTTTCATGTGTCCCAAAAGTCAGCTGTTCACCACTTAGCTCTGGTTGCTGCTTCTGCTTCCAGCCCAGCCATCTGCTCCTCGTTTGGCATTTCCAGTGACTGCTGGAGGTGTCAGAACTTGGTTTGCTCCAGCTGGTGTTTGCTGGTGCTTTTGGGAGGGTGTATGAGGGAGGTGCAAGGGGCTGTTCTTGCAGGTTCCTCTCTGCATGGGGCTTAGTCTGGTTTTGAGGTATGGCTTCAGTCTGCCCTGAACAGAGTCTGCTTTGTTTTGTTAAAGGGATCACAACAGTGTGCTCATCCTGGGAATTTCAAAGTGGTGGATTACATAGCAGGTATAAAGCAGACAGTGGGAATCAAGTGACAAGAGCAGGACAGGTTTCCTGTGTAGGAGGAAAGATGTCTTGCTGGGAGAAGCAGCTGGGACATACTTTGCCCCAGTGCTCTGTTGTGGTTCTTCCTACAAGACCGAGGCTTCCTTCTCCCTCTTCAGCATTGCTACACAGCTTGTGATCTTCCCACTCTCCCTTCAGCATAGGGAGTTGTTGACTGCAAAGAGAAAACACCCCCCCTCACTGTTGTTATAAGGGTTCAGGACAATCCAAACTCACACTTGTTGGTAGGAGAAACTGAGTGGGTCCTGATTTTGTTTCTTTTTGTGAAAGCTGTTCTCCAAATTAGTGTTCAAAACATAGATTGAAAACACATCCTGGGCAAAGCCTCTTTGACATAGATGGGCTGGGGAGAACACTGTACAGCTGAAGTACCATTTTGCAGACACAATTAATCTTTTTCTCATGTTAAACAAAGTACCAAACCCAAGAAACAGGACTTCTGTGAAGCTGTCACATTGGCCAGTAGGTTAATGACCTTTGCTGCTAGAAACAAAATGTAAATCAATGTGTTCATATTTATTTTACTGTACTGACCACTAATTGATTTGTTAATATTTAAGGCATTATGCTGGTAGGTTGTTTTTGTTTAAGTAGGAAAATTCTACATCGCACTTTGCTTTTGGATTGGAGCAATTATTTATTATATTTGTGAAAATGTTTTTCTCCCATATAAGTATTGTTTTCTTTCCCTTGATGCAAAAAAACCCCACCAAACTTACACAGGAAAACCCACCCCAAACCCAAAAAAACCCTGAACCAAATCCAACCAGTGGAACTTTGTTTCTTTTTATGCTAAACAAAATGGGGATTTCCTTGGAACTTGTTACTAAATGTCCATTTCTAATTTATTTTTCCTCGAATGGTTCCTTTACTAACTTGGAATAATATTTTTAGAGACATTAAGTTCATGCTTCATTTAAGCATTTCTTTTAAGGCAAGGAAGTAAACCATGTGGAATCCATGAATTTGTGAGGAGTATGAAAGTGATACTGTTTTGTTTGTATTAAGCATTAGCTGTCATTTTGCATTCTGCACTAATGAGTAAATGTGTTAAAATCTTGCCTAACACTGGTCTATTTTTGACTTTTGCTTTCTTCATGTACATTGAAAAGAGCAATGAAAACTTCTGTGGAGTTGCTTAGGATGGTCATCAGTGTAACGAAATGCAGATTTTTTCTGTAAAGCTGCTTGTCTTTTTTCCTTTCCTGGATGCCCATTATAGGGCATTAGAAGGGAAAGCTATTGCCATAAGCATGAATTCATATTTTAGCTTATTAATGCATGATGTCCTTTTGCTACATTACTTAAATGATGCTCTCACTGTAACCACTGGGAATCTTGCCCGGGTCAGGAGTAAATGAAATACCTGAGCCAAAGATACTATGTTGGCCAGGGCCAGGCAAGGTACACTGCTAAAATTTGTCTTTTACTCCTGTGTTTGGATTACAACACTCTCAAGGTTTTGCTTTTTGAGGACTGAGTAGCTGGTTCTTTAAGGATTTGGTTTTGCTCCCTTTAAAATAGTTTCAAGTATGTTGACTTTAGTTGAGTAGGAGCAAGCCTTGAAAACCTTCAGGAATTTCATACTGCTGATGTTTTCTCTTTTATGTGTTTTTTGTTTTGTGCTTTTTAAAAAAAAAAATTTACAACCATGTGTACAAGGATGCTCTGGATGAGATGGACATCTGCTGCTAGTTATGGAGAAACAAATGCCACAGTTGCCAAAGGATGACAGAAAATGGAGAAGTACAGTTTCTTTGAAGTTAGTGGCTAAGCTTCTCTTATTTTGAGCTAGGCTGGCTTCTTTGCCACCTGCATAAAGTTGGAAGGGAAAATAAAAATCCACTTTGAAATTAATGTAGTCAAACAGTAGTTCTGGGATCTCTCCTTTTAAAAACGTATCACAAATAAAACAGTCTTTTTACCTGAAATATCTGAAGGTAAGGGCAGGACTGTGGATTTTTAAAAATAAAATCAGTCTGTGTTTTGCAGGGGAAAAATTACTTGATTTAATTTCCTTCTGCATCTGTACAGCAACACCATTTGCAAGTGCATGTTTCATCTGGAGCCTTCTTGTCAGGTTGTTTTGTTGTTTTGTACATTTTTCCGTATTTTCTTTATATTGTACTGACCCTTGTGAGGGAATACTTGATTAAAATGATTTTTTTTTCTTCTTCATTATATAATAAATCATCTTGCTCTTACTATTGTACAGCCTTGTGTTTGGTATTGCTACTGCTCACAGCTGGACTATGCATGACTGAGTTGATTTCAGCCTAGCATCGAGTGCAACTACATGAATATGCTTTAACACACTGCTAAAGGAGTATAGTTCGGGGTGGAATTTGTTGCTGTGGAGGAGGGTCATTTACTTTCAGCTGTTATTGAAAGCCAGCTGAGAGCTGTCTGGCTTCAGGAGGGGTTGGGAGTGCTCAGCATCTGGCAGGATGGGAGCCAGAAGGTACAGGAAAGGCTCTGTTTCCGTTTGCTTTCCCCTTGAGAAGACATCACAAGCTCTGCAATAGCCCCAGGCTGAACCAGGGACTGACTTTCAACTCTAACTGTGAAAAGGTGGGGACAAGCTGAGCCCGATACTTACATTTGCACATTTTTTTTTTTACCAGTGTGCTCTCTCCCTCTTTCATTACTTGAGGGCTCCAAAAGAGCATATGCTTATGCAGCATAGATGACTTTCCAAACAAAAAGGACATTCTGAACTGGAGCCTCGGAAGCAGAGAAAATCTGGTGGTTTTGAGTTCAGCTCAGGTAAGAGAAATGTGTTGCCCTTCCTTAGTGCTGCAGCCATGCTGTTGGTGCAGTGACCTCTTGACCTCAAGGGCAGTGTCCTGGTGGCACACCTGACATTTGGGATGTGTGACTGCTGTTGAGGCACAGCTCTGGGTGTATGAGCAGCTGTGAACAGGGATGTGTCCCTGCACTCCCCTGTCCTCTGTTATTCAGAGCATCAGACCATTACAGAGACTACTGACACTGGTGGAATTATCCTGATTTACCATTTGGGATGAGAGCTGCCTCAGTGCTTAGGTGACTTCTGTGCTAACAAAGCAAGAGGCTTTATGTATTCTCATTTATGGTAAAAAGAGTCATAAAAACTTGTAAGTGCAGTTTAATGTTAAATCTGACCCCAGCCCTTCTCTGTCTTACGCCCTTCCAGGCTGTGCTGTGTTCGATCATCCCAGGAAGCAGAGAGGAGCAAACCTCTACAGAGCAGAATGTCCCCATTATCGTGTGTTAAAGCACTGCCTTTTTAATACTTACATGTGGTAATTGTGTTTTATATCAATTCCATGGCAATTTGGTACAGCCAAAAACCCTAGTGACACACAGAGATACATGGGCACCCTAAGTCAGAGTCACAGGCATTTGTTAAGTTAGTCAGCAAAGAAAATACTGCAAAAAAGAGATTAAAATCTTAAAGACTAAATGTAGGATTTCAAAGCATAAATAGCCCTGTGTCTGCTTCAACAATTACCCTGGTGTCTAAGGATCTCACTTAGTTATCTTGCAACATGCTACAGCTGAGGAAGTAAAGTTTGGGGGGAAAAAAAAAAAAAGAGATTTGCCCAGAAAGTCTGTGGCTGAAAAGAAAGATTGAACTCAAGGCCTTTAAATACCAGGCTGCTGATCCTGCCTCATCTCCATCTAGCCTCCCTGTTCACAGGATGATGAAAATGACTGGATTTTAAAACCAATTTGATTAATAACAGTTGGCCTTTCATTGTTTATATAGCAGCTTTATAATGCATTAGGAAATGGACTTTAGCATGTGGTTTAAATAATGAATCCTGGCAGAGAGATCTTCCAATATTGCTCTGCCATTAAACCTTGGTGGAGAGGTAGAAAAACAGCAGCTTTTAGGAGGATTGTAAAGGGTGCAGGTTTGCAAAGCACAGGTTTGGAGGCTCTTCTGTATTCATTTATGTCCCCTTCACATAAATTCTCTTTATTCCTACTTCTAGTTCTGCTAGAGTGTTTGGATTGAATGCTGCTTCTCTGTTTGGGAATAGTAATGAGCTGCTGTAACAGATAATACCGAGGATTCATTGGCCTATCCTTCAGTAAATGACACACTCTCAACTGGCCTTATTCCACTGGGCTTCCCTCACCTCTCTACCTGTGTGAAACAGGAGCAGAGCTGTTTAAAGTCAGTGGAATTACATGAGTGTAAAGAGAGATAGGAAGATTATCCACAGTGTATTATCTGAGACTACGGAATGTGGCAGGTGTTTGCAGTACATATAAAGATGTTAAAAAAGTATTAATCTAAGGCTTGCTTCTTAGTATCAAGGTACAAAAAAGGTACTGTGAGGGAAGGAACAAGGTGTAGGGTTATAAGAAGAGATGAACACAGTTGCATGATAAGTAAAATATGCTGCGTTTGATGTGTCTGTGGAATTCTGTGCAGGAATTCAGTATTTATCTGAAGAAGCCAGACTATGTACTTAACTAAATGCAACAAGACCAATAGTGTGAAAAACACGAAAGTTGAAATGTAGGTATGAGAAAAACTCTGGAAAATCAAACGGCCAAATAAATCCCTGTGGACCAGAAGAGATGATGACATAGGGATTAACACCTGATATTTTGCGGAGTCTGGAAAGAATACTTCAGAATTAAGGGACTTGTAAAAACAACATCATGATGTCAAAAATCTCTGTTTGCAGCTGACAAGAGAGTTTGGGGGTTGAGATATCATTTATGACAATAGCTCCTTTTGCTCTGTGTGAACTTGTATGGGGGGGATTGTTTCTGCAAAGAGTGAGGATCCTGTGCAAGGCAGGGCTGGCTGTGGTCTCAGTAGCCTTGAGGGATTCATTCCTCTCTTCTCTGACCTGCCACGTTTGTGCTTGCATGTCCCTTCAAGGACTTTTCTTCCTTGGTATTGTCCAGTAATCATGAGAAATCATTTTCCAGTAGCTCCTTACTTCAACTACCTCTAACATTTTGCAGCATCTCAGCAGCAGCATGTTGGGCTTAATTAGGAAATGGCCAAACTACCCAATACCTGGGAGCCTTGGACAAGTATCTTATGTTTGTAAAAGCTGGTGAGCACCTGCTACTCGTGGAATAGTGATAATCAGAGCATGTTTGGATTAGCTGGTCTGAATTCAGACAGAGGAACAATGCTATTTGTCTTGAGGATATTGCATTTATTTATGTAGGTGGGATTATGGGTTGCTGGTCTGTCAGGTACCCAGGCACAAGAGCTGGATACTTCTCAGAAGTTGCTTCCTCTTGTGACTGCTCTCAGGGACTATGTCTTTGAGAATCTGTTTCTGACTAGTCTATCTTTGGTTTACCTTGTCACACAGTCAGAGAAGTGTAATTAATAGGACGCCTTTTATAATGTTTGTTTAACCACTTTGATTTAAAAGTCTGTTTACTTGTGTGAAGCGCAGATTTTTATTATGCAACCCTCAAGTAATTTCTAATGGATGTTGTTGAAAAGTACAAGGAAAAGTGATAACAGAAGAAGAATATAAATAAAAACAAGAGATGTTTCAAGGTTGTGGTGACCCCAGGCACACAAAACTGAGGAGGTAGAAGTGGGAGGCAGCAGTGGATAGTACCGGTCTGTCTTTTGCTGATCTCACGGTCCCAAGACACACTCTGGATGTTCAGCTGCCTTGTTGCAATTATACCCTTGAAATAATGTCTGATTAAATCCGGGCTGTGCTGCTGACCGTTTGTATTAGCCTTCCCTCGAGGCTGATCTCCTGCAGTTCCAGACAAGAGGCAGGATGCAGGAGGCTCAGGGATCGTTCCGCACCGCCGAGCAGGCTGAGCCTTCCCCTGCACTCCCTTCCCACACAGGCAAAATGCAGCAGGCTGGGTTAAGCCCTTGTCCTTGGGGTGGGCTGTGTGTTAGCCTAGTGTCAGCACAGAAGAATGACTATTATTAAAATGTAAGATGTAGCCACATACCCAAAGCTTTGAAGGAAGCGTTGGAGGCTGCGGGTGAACAGAGCACGAAGAGAGGCATTGGCAGTTCAGGGGGGATGTGGGTGCATGGAATGGCATCTCTCCTCTTAACAGGTTTCTTGACAGACAGTTGCATAAGCCTGGAGTCCTTTCATGCATTGCCCAGCATCTAACACGTGGGACACATTTCTGCAGACGCCTTGTTAATCTAGATTAGAATTGATTTTCACACAGCTCCTCACAGCTGCTGAGAAGTGCAAAGGTGGGGCAGAGCACAGCTATGTGCCTGCATATGCTGGCTGTATATTAGGGCATAATAGGCTTCCAAGGGAGGAGTTCTTAATTTGGGTACAGACTATATATGCTAATTATATGGCATCAGTCCTGGCAATTAGCAAGCATATTTTCAACTTGCATTTTTGACTGAGGTAACAAAGCCAGCATTGCCTTCTCCACTCACTAACTTCAAAGGCTTTGTCTTGATTTAAGAAACGATGTCCTAAAGCTGTTAGGAGAAAGTGAAGCTGTGTTACTGCGACTGTCAGGCTGCCCACTTAACAAACTGCATGGTAAATGGATGAGCAGCCAAGCTCCCTGCAATGGTTCATGAGAGCTTTGAGGTTATAAAATGCCAGCCAGCATTTATTGTCATTGGCACACAACATAATATTCCCACAGTGAATACAGCACAGATCTTCCAAATGAGAGCATGCGTCCCTAAAATATCAGGACCCAAAGATACACCTTTGTTCGGGATCATAGGTTGTTATACTTAAAAAAGAATATAATGTACACCTCCCAGAAGGGAAAGTAATAATCAGTGGAAGAAACAGGAATGGAAACAAAGAGACAGAAAATTTGAAGTTCCCCTGGGTGATCCTGCCAAGCCTCAGACATGAGACTGGCATAGGTTATGAGCAACATTTAAAAACATTTGTCACCTTAATCTGCTTGGGTGTTTTCATAAATCTCAGCAGACATTTTAAATTGCTGTAGCATTTTTTGTAAATCTGATTGCAAGCTATCTTTGAAAACTAGCCTTAAAACCCCCCCAGTGAGTTAGTCTTTTACAAAATTTAACCCTACAGGGAGGGTCATCAGCATGTAATTGTGCCACTGCAGTTGTAGCCTTTGAGCCTGGCTAGAAATATCCAGAGCAGTTCCCTACACAGAACTGGGATTACCTAACTACCTACACCAAAATTAAAGACAACAGTCCCCTGTTGCTCCCAGTCCCAAGCTGTATGTTCCACACAGAAACCCATCATCTCAACACTGCAGTGCCACAGTCAAATTGCAAATATTTGAATGTCTTCCTGGAGACTGGCTGAGGTCACCCTGTGCTCAGCAAGTGCTGCTGAAGATGATCTAGATTTCCTCCAGAAGGAAGTAAAGCTGTGTCACATCATACAGGAGCATCACTTAATGTTTGGCATTTGGGATGAAACTTAATGTTCTACAATTATAGTGTCGGATGGCTGGCAGCAATTTTTCCAGACAAATATCACATGTCTTTCCCAGAAGGATTTAATCTTTAATATTGTTTCGATGCTGGAGGCTTTTCCAATTTCTGTTTATTAGAAACTACTTATCTGTGTTGGAAGTGCTGCCTTTAACCCAATACAGCTGGTTCCAACAACAGCCCTGTGGAATAATCATGTCTCTAGCTTTTTGCTTCCCTGAACTTGTAATATGACCAAAGCAAACTGTTACCTTGCAGAAATTAAGCCTTTGAAGGGCTAAATGAGTGTTAGCTCTTTATCTGTTTTGTGTGGTTTGAGGCTCTTTCAAAAGTTTAACTTTTACACCCTCAAAGCACGGAAATCTCTTTCTGAGAATGCAGGGAAGTGTTGAAAGTCAAGGGGTGCACATGGAAAGTCCATAGAAGGAAAAACAAAACAGGAGCTGTGAGAGGCCAGGGCTGTGTCAGCCCACAGCTAAGGAGAGGTACAGCCACCTAGATTCACTCCTCTTTTTTCTACCTTTATGTTATTACCTTTCTAAACCCAAATAGCCAACTGCAGTGGAATTTCTTGCTATGAAGGTTAACTGGTGATGAAATGTAGTATTTTGGGGGACAGTCTTGTTTATTTGGAGCACACGTACAAAACCAGGTGCCCTAATTCCAGGCAGGCTATATTACTTGGCAAAGATTTGCACATTCACAACAAGAGGCTGTTTTATAATCATCATTCTCACGCCCAGCCTTCCTTAGGAGCGGAGAATGGGGAGCAGCTGTTTGCTCCATCTTCACCTGTTTGAGCCACTGCTTTTTTTTTCAGTGGGACCTTAGTGAAGCTGTGATGTTTTTCTGTCTCAGGAGAATTTTTTTCTATCCCTCTGGAGAAAGAGCAAGTGTGGGGTGACTGGATTCATTACTGTTTCAAGGAAATAAATAAGATTCAAGGTGTAATACAAGAGTGGCAAATCTGATTGCGGTGAATGTCCATGTAAATGCAGAGATCAAATGCTTGATCCTTTTTTACTAGGGCAGCTCAGGAATTTTTATGTTGCATTTTATGGGGTAGAGGAGACAAGTGAGCAGTGATAGTGTGAGATGACGAGTTACCTTCCTGAAATGCTCTAACAAGTGTTTAATCTTTATTCCTTGGAGGAATGGCTGGAAAATTGAGAACAATAGAGAACTGAGGCAAGTTCTGGAGGAAATGGGTCACGGTAATTCAGAACTCAAAAATAACTCATATTAGTTGGTATTCACCTTCCCAGGCTCCATTTTTGCCACCTCCCTGCAGGTCCAGCAGCTTTGCTGTGGGCTGTGATGTGCTGCTTGGGCAGCACTGACCAGCCTCACACCTCCTGCAGATTCAAACTGTGGTTTTCTAACTGACTACCAAAAAAAGTCAAGAGAAAAAAATTACAAAAGCCTCGTAGCCCCTTAGAAGACTACACGTTTCCATGTGTTTGAGCCTCCTGGATGCAGAATTCCCATCAGATCTCAGCAGGGTTAGGGCTCTAAAGTTCTGGCTGCAACTGGAGGGGTGATTGCAGAGGTGGCCATACTTTGTTGGGGCTCTTACAGGTGCCTGTAGCCATCGAGATGCTGTTGTCCCTGGAAAGATGTGAGTGGGATGCCTGTCCCCACATTCATGCACCAGTGTCCGTCTGTCCTGTTGGTTGTACTCTCTAACCCAGCCGGCTTGGCCTCGGCTCAGTCCAGCCTTCCCATGCTGTGATCACACCTCCTGATGGCACTGCAGACACACTTTCAGAAATCCCAAACAGTTCGCTCCTTACACCCATATTTCAAGCTCTTATTTAATATTGCCCCCTTTTCAGAGGCTTTAAGAAAGGTGGCAGTGCTTTATTGAGATTGGGTTGTTGTTTTGAGGCAGGCAGAGTGATGGTATTTTATTTTGATTTCAACAGCACAACCATTAGGATTTTGAAAGGTAGTAATATTCCCTGGAAACAGAAGAGGGCAGCTGTTTTTTGGGAAATGAAGACTGCATTGACTATTTTTGAGAATGAAATAGCAGTCACTCAGATCTAGATGAGAGAGGGAGGTTTTTTTTTTCATGAATGAATAAAAATAGCACAGTACTGCAGGGCCCGTATGAGTGTAATTAGTGTGTGAAATAGCTGGACCCCCATCACCTTCCTCAGAGTCCCTGGGCTTCGTCTGGCAAAATTAGATTGCTTGCAATTTTATTGCAATGTAATTAAAAAGTAACCAAGGGAATACAGAACTCAGTCATCAGAGATGTTTGGCATCAGACAGAGTAAAAAGCATCCAGCAGCTCACTGGATTAAGAGCCAGTTTCTTTGTTTACTGCCCAAAGGAAAAAAAATGCTCTGAATTGTCTGTATGTATGGAAAAATATGGAAAAATAAGATTCAGTAAATGTTATTCAACCCTCCAAACGCTTTTTTTTTAATTGAAAGATTTTTTCAATTTGTATTAAACAACAAATGCATAAATTCCAAGATGAAACATCCTTCTGGAATGAAATCTATTTTTTATAATCTAAAATAAGGCATCTTAATTTTTCAAACTTCAATTTCCAATGAAATCAATTACACAAGTTTGACAGGACTTTACAGTGGGGTTAAGTTCACCCAAATCTTTATTTCCTGGCAAATATTTAGCTGAAAAGCCTGCAGCTGCTCTGTTGTGCCCTGATTTTAGCCCCAGAACAGCTCCCCTGTGGCAGCAGCCCCAGCCTGCCTTGCCCTCTAAGCCTGTACACCTATTTTTTTGTGTCTGCAGGTTGCACACAGGCAGCACAAGGTAGCCAGGTTTTCTGTAAGAAACTGCCCATGCCTGATTTTCCACACAATGCCTGTTCTGCATCCAAAACCAGCAATCCTCTCTTCCCAGGTCCCTAAGGCCTGGGCTGTGCTGGGGCTATGGCTGGATCCAGAGTCAGGAAGTTGGGTCTATTTTTAAAGTAACTGTACTGGTTCTCATGGAAACATATCCTGGATGTGGCTTCTAATGAGAGGGACAGTTAATTCCTAGTCCTTAAATCACACCTGGAGGGAGCGTAGGAGACGTGCTACCTCTACTAGTGGAGAATAGTGATGAACAAGGAAGATGGTACAGTAGCTTCTGGAGCTGAGGAAGGCTGAGTATCCATGTGGGACTTACACCTTCCAGTGCCTTCATTTGTCCAGTTGGTAGGTAATTTGGAAAACTCAACAGCGACTCCTTCCAGCACTTTCCCACTGTCACTGGGTATTTCCAGCTCTGAAAACAAATGGGAATTTTTGTATTTGGCTTCACAGAGGAGCACGTGAAAAACAAATTTTCTCTTATTTTTTTAAAAATAGCTCTTAGGCAGAAATAATTAGAGATCCTCCGTAATGAAACAGTAGTGACTGAAAGGGTAGCCCAAAAAACTGCTCTTCTGATGCAGAAAATAATGAGGGCTGCCCTAAACTTTTAATCAGAAGCTCAACTTTTATTTGCAGTTCCTGACAAGGATAGCATCCCTTAATAATGCTTCTGACAGTTCCAAACTCCTGAAATTAATATGAGAGCAATGAGAATTTAATGGAAGCGCTAATTACAGATGCTGGAATTATTCTGCTGCAATTCAAAACCTCTGATGTGGAGAAACTCTTAGCACGGTTGGGCTGTCATCTAATTTCTGTGAAGTTTTGCTGTGAAAGGTGACCCTGGCCTTACCCACCTGCATCCTGCAAGATGTGGGCATCCTTCCCTCACATTGACTTCCACACCTTGCAAAGAATTAGGATGCAAGTAATTAATTCTTCCTGCTCTGGAGACTGTACTACTCATACCCCTCCTGCGTGCTGTTCCCTCCATTTCCCCTCTCATGATTAGTCATAATGTCCTGGACTCAGGGACTCACATCCAGGCTTTTTCCCAAAAAGCTGGGTGATTATGCAGGTGGATTAAACACAGCTGGCTGTAGCAGTCTGTACCTAGAGTGCCACCTCTGCAGCAGAAACAGCTGAACCACACATGGAACAGCTCCTGCTTTGCTGTGCTTTGTGGTCTAATCTATTAGAACAAACTGGTACCAGCAATTTGGTGCCACTTCATGTGGTTATTCAGGTATCAGTGGTGCACAGACAGAAGTGGTGGCCAGGCAGCCTCTAGGAGATGTGGGAGAAGAACGTTTCACGGGGAGGAGCCACCTCAGTCTTTAATCTACCCATACTCCTGAGTGCACATCTCAAAAAGCACAGATTTTTGGAAAGCAATTTGACATTATCAGAGAGAATGTCTTGCTCCAGAGACACTTTTCACCCTGAACTTCCTCCAAACCTCCCAGAGGTTCTGCCAGGTCCCTGGGTGCCACTGGGCTGTGGGAGATGGTCCCCACTCCACAGAACAGCCAGTCCTTGGCACGCTGGGCTGGTGGGCTGCGCCCTTGGAACAGTGCCTGTCTCTTTGTAGCCTTCGTGGGTGATGCCAGGAGATTGCTGTTGGACTGATGGCATGCTCTAAACACCCAGAAGAACCCAATCATTATCCTTCCAGAGGTTTTGCTGTGTTTTTGGAGGCTGGCTACATGGCAGCAAGCCCACACTGCCCTCCTTGCACATCCTGAAAATGCTTCATCTGGGTGTTTAGCATTCAGGAGAACAAGAATTAAATTTGAAGGCTTTAAAGGGAGATCTTCGATTACCAAGATGAGAGGAATTCACAGACTGAAGGACTGGACATGGATTTTCCCCAAAACATGAACATCTTTTATCTATCCAACTTTATTTCCTGTCTCTCTCACAGCCAGCTGTGAAACCTGAATCTTGATATTAGTTCCAACTGTTGAATGGCATTAGATGATTCATCTCTTCTATTAATACAAAAAGTAATACCATTTTCTGCTTTGCACATAATGCCTTTTGAGAAATAGATGAAGACATAAGGGACATCGAAGAATTATTTAATCTAAGCTTTTTACTTCAGCCTTGTGTTTTGTCTCTCCACTGAATGATTACACTACAGCTCCTGCCCTTCCCCAGTTACTCTGGAGACGGTGCACAAAGGCAGGAGCCATCTCGTCCTGCTTCAGTGCCCCTCTCCTAAGGGAGGGGTGTGCATCTTTTATCAAAAAGTAATAAATGTCCTTTGGTATAGCAGAGTGAAAAAAAGGAGGGGAAAAATCAACAAGCTAGTTTCAACATGCTCTGTTAATAAGCCAAAGCCACTGTCATAAAAATGCCAGCACCAGCACTGGAAATCAGAGTGTAGTCCTAATGATTGAGCTGAAAAATTTAATTTTGGCAAAAAGCTGGCTTGGAGATTTTCCACCCTCTCTGGTCAACATTCACGGAGTCATGTGCATAAATACAAACATTCCTGGGAAACTTTGCAATGAATCAATATGCCCTTTGGCAATAAAGATGGAGAAGTTTTTATGGTTGTGGTAATTCTTGGCATGTAATGTGGATTTTGCAGCTTAAAAACAATGGCCAATTTTATGGATTTTTGAGCTCTTATTAGATTGTGAGGACCTTGATAGGGTGGAATTTGAGCATGCCATTCCTCCTCCCCTTCCCCTCTGATATTAAAAAAGGGAGGAATAAATCAAAGATGAATTGAGAGAAGTAAAAATAAGAGTCAAGAGAAATCTTATGGCATTAAATTTTGGGGAAAGATATTTGTAAACCAACTACTTAGTTCCAAATATCTCTGTAAAATAATGTTCTCTCTAAACTTCCCTAAAATCATGGACCACATGTTGACTTATGGATGCTGAGTACTGAAACATTAGTTAGTGCTATCAGACAAGGGCTGATCTCAGCTCACACTAAAGCTACTAAAGAATTTTCTTACCAAAATTTCTTACTAATAGAGAATTTTGGGTGCTGTCAGCGGGGAGACAATGATATTTTACACAAGCATATTAAAAGCTCCAGTTATCCATTTAGCTTAGGGGTAGGTGACATCCTAACAAATCCATATTTCTGTTTACTGGGGTTTGTAAGTGCTGTTATAATGATGGTAAATTATACAGAAAGAAAACAGTTAACTTCCCAGGACTGGGAACAGAAAGTCCTTTCTCCTTTAGTGCCTTTCTCGCTGCTGTCAAAGGTTTATCGAGAGGAAGCTGCATTTTTCTCAGCACATTATTATCGTGATGGTTTCCCCAGCACTGACAGCAACCCCAGCACTTTCTCATTATTTGGTAGATGTGCAAAAGCCTGTTCTGTCTCCCATTAAAGTCAATAACTATCTTTCTTAATTAGCATTCAAATTACGATCGGTTTCCTAACACTCCTATCAATTAGGCACAGCACAGCCATGCTCTGCTGTTTGTTTGAATTCTTCAAAATGAGCCGGGCCCTGGGAGGCTGGGCAGGGTCATGGGCAGGAGCCAGACCCCATGGATTTGGGTTGCATCCACTGGTAATCATGGGCTCTGAAATGCTGCTGGAGGAGGAGGAAAAGGAGGCTCACCCGAAACAGCGGACCCAGCACAGCTGGTTTAATTGCCCTGTTCCAATCAAATGAATAACTGGAAAGTGTCAGAAAGGTAATTGTATCCACGGAAATGGGGCTTTTTTTCTCCTTTTTCCTCTGTGCTGGATGCTGAGGGCTGTAGTGACCTTGGCAGGCAGCGAACTTTCACCAAGAGTTGGGCTGGGGCTCAGAAATTAAGACCTGCAGGTTTCTGAGGCCAATTCCAGCACACGGGAGCAAACGATAACTGACTGGGATGCTGCAGCTTGGAAAGCCAGTACATAGTACTGCTGGGTTTCCTCAGCTCCAAGCACAGCATGTCAAGGAATTGATGTAGATGTTGAGGAGGCACAAAGGGAGTTTGGAATGATTGATGTGTCATCATGACTCCTCCAAAGCACCTGCCAAGTGGGAAGCGGGACGGTGCAATGCAGGTACCAGGGACTGCAGCTTGTGTTTGCTGTGCAAGATTGTTTCTTCAGATTGGGCTCAGAGTATTTGCAGTACTCCAGTCAAAAAAAGAAAAAAAAAAAAAAGAGAAAAAAAGAAAAAAGGAAAGAACCAATGTGTTTTGATGAAGTTCAAGCACAGAACAAACCTGGCTCCCTGATGACTCTACCAAGGTTTGCTGGAAACTAGCTTCTCAGCACATGGTGGTATTTGCTAGCAAAACAGACTAAATGATCTAAACCAAAGCACATGGGGCTGTTATAAACCTCCTATGCCTTAGAACAGAAAATTACTTAGCACTGGCAGTTTGCTCCTAACATCCTTCCCCAACCTAATAGAGACCTCTGAAAGGTCTGTTTTCTACTGTGCAAACTCGGGCTGCTGCCTATCTTCCTCTGTCCCCAAAGCTTATATTACATTTGCACTATTTAAACTCCTGACTGTTTTTCAGACTATTGTGTTTTTCAGCCATGTGGTACACTTGAATTAATTCTGTATGTGGGAAATGGAGGCAGACAGAAACCTGTTCTTTGCCCGTAATGTGGGAGCGAGGATTATTTCCCCTTGGAGCTCTATACTTCACCTCCTCTCTCCATTTTCCTTATCTGACTTGATAGAAGACCCTCTTGGCAAGGATAGCAGTTGTCCATGTGGAAAAGTGACCTTTTAATCTATATTTTTCGCTTGCTTGGATGCAGTGAGCATCTGGATGAAGGAGTGCGGCTAGTGCTACTCTGCCAGAGGGTTTTCAAGGACTGCCAGCAGCTGGTCCATGGAGGTAAGGCAGTCAGCTCCAGTCCAGAATGAACCCATTAGTGTTAATTAAAAGATAGAAGTATCTAAATGTGATGGAGCTTTCCTGTGTTGCTGCTGGAGATGAATCTCAGTCTTATTTGTTAACCTCTTTACTTGCGTATTGAAGGACAAGCCTCAGTCACCCCAGCACTGTCCAGTGGTAAAACACCAGTAAATATGGACAACCAGGACTTTTCTTGTAGGATAGACAATGTGAGCTGCCAGAAAATACAAGTATGGTGCCCAGGTACCACTTCAAGTGTTCAAGGCCGGGTTCAACACGGCCCTGAGCAACCTGATCTAGTGGGTGGTTCCCCTGCCTATGGCAGAGGGTTTGTAACTAGATGATCCTTAAGGTCCCTTCTAACACAAACCACTCTGTGATTCACCTGAACATTTATCCAAGACTGCCTGTCAGAGCAGGAGATGGGGATTCAGGAGCAGGAAGGGGAGCAGCAACCACCCCCCCACCCCTTCCATGCCCACGTCTCTGCTGTCTTTATTCATTTACATCTCACAACCAGATTTGATTTATCTGGATGTGCCAGCTCAACGAAACTTCAGTTTCTTCTCTTAACTGCTGCGATAATCTCACCTCTGCTGCCTTTTGAAAATAGAAAAAGCCGTGCAGCTAAAATGGCCCATTTTGATGAACGTCTCTGTGCTTTTTCAGCTTTGCTTCACATCACGGAAAACTTCAAACTCCATCTCAGCACCTGAAACACTGATTTCAATTTACATTAATTTCAGACATACAAAGTGATTCCCTAATGGCTGAGAGCATTGTTAATGCATGTCTTTTTTTGAGGTAAAGAATGAAGAAAAGGATCTAAAAGTAATCCATATATTTTACGTAATAACAATTCGCAATGAAGCAAAAACCCATAATGTCCCCATGAAAGTTCTTGCAATAAAATATATACAGCCCCCTGTTTGGTTGTTAATTCTTATTTCACACTTTTTATCTGCTGAGCTTTTCAATTTTCTGAGCAAGACGAGAAAAATGAACTCTTGGTGCTCGGTGCACAGAAGCCATCTCATGGAAGAGAAGAGAGTTTCCTCTCTAACCTTGAGTAACTCACCTGCCTTCCAGAGGAAAGGTGGGAGATGAGGGGAAATCCTCATCCTGAGTAGGGTTTTCCAGTTACATTGCAAGGTCTGATGGGGAGTCTCCTGAGGAGAACTTCAAAGACTGGTCACTTAAAACCCAAAATTGTGATACATATTCTGACAGAAAGGTCACAACTCTTTCTTCAGCTGGGAAACTGAAAAATGGCTTTATTTAACAGCAATGTACTTATCCCCCTTGGAATGTGAATGAAGATTAATCCTCAGTCACACTGGGAAAGACTTCGCTTTGAAATGACTGTTATAGTGATTTTAAATTAACATATACAGCATGCAGAGTGAATTCTTTTCCTCTGAGTGTGTCCACTCTGGGCACTTTTTATCACAATTTAATTGACTGCCAATTAATGTAAAGTAGTCACACGTTTTTAAGGCCAGCGTAGGCACTTTCTCACATTAATCTGTGAGTTGGCTGATAATTAATCTGAGACATCTATCCTCACAAACCCCAGAGATAGCTTTACCTATCAGATATGAGGCACTTGTTACTAAAAAACACAATTATATCTTCATTTATAACAGCAGAGGAGGAATGTTTAATTAGTTACTTGATATAATTCATGGACAACTGACTTTCATACAGACAGGGTTTCAAGTCATCTGAGTTATATATTTAGCTTTCCTGTCAGGTTTGTAAATCATCTTGGGAAATCATTTGCTCCTTTGTGCTTCTTTTCTGACCTCCTACTTAACACCAACAAAAGAGAATAAAAAATGCTATATCAAAGGCAGGAGGTATACTTTTTAGTACTCAATTTGTGGATTTTTTTCCAGTCAAGGAAATCTCAAGAAATTTAGTAAAATATTCATCTCCAAATATTAATTCAACCTGAAGCTATTTGTGACTTTCTTTGCAAAAAATGGAAGCATTTTGAGAGGAGCCAGGTGTCTACAAAGCATGCTGCTGTTCTTGCCTGCACCTGGTTCATCTGCCATCACTTGAAACTGGATGAAGTAAATATACAGGTGCTTTTGCCTTCACCTGACATTTTCCATTCACTCTGTACACAGACACACGATAATGTCAGGCTCGCTACAAGCACAGGATCTGTTTGTTACTTTCACTGTTTGCTTCCTTTGTCCTGCAGAGATACCCCAGCACCCACAGAAACAGCATTACCTCCCTGTACGAGGGTCCTGCACCTTCGTACAGCCCAGCCCTTATGAGGAGCCATCCTGTTTATGGTGGAACATACAGGGGAGTGAGCAGCTCACAGAGACCTCAAAACCTCTCATTTCACATCTTATTTCCGAGGGAGCACAACCACCTGCTTACAGCTGCCTAGCTATGAAAACCATCCCCTCTGCTGGCCAATAACCGTGGATGAGCCAGGCTAGTTCTTGAAAGAGAAAAACCAGAGCTGGCACAGCCTTCTGCTTTCTGCTGGTACCCACCCACCTCCCAGAGTGCCAATGACTCATGCTTAGATCTCAAACAACAGATGTGTTGCCCAGTACTGTTGCGACAGATGCTGCCAAAACCATTGGGGCCTCTTTTCTTTGCTGAACCAAAGCAAAATATTTAAGTAAGCGAGACCAAGTGTATTGTTCTGCTCCCAAGGCTCTTGTTGAGCTCATTGCCTCAGGACTTGCACCAACACTTCAATGACTAGTTCTGCTGGGCCACAAAACCCCCAAACCCTAGAGCATGTCTCAAAGTCAGGTTTTTGCAGGCAAGCTCAGAGGGATCTGGAGAACACAGGCTGGGCTGGGCTGGCCAATCTTCCTGAGTCAGTCCTACCAAATCTATGCTGTTCACTGTTCATACTGGGGGTACAACGGCTGGAGCTCATCCTGCAATATAGGCAACAAGGACATTCACAGACATCCCCACCCCTCAGTTAAGAACAATAAAACAGCTGTCACCTTCACTTGCAGAGATGAGCTTCAGCTTTGTGATTTCCCCACACACCCCATCAAAGTCCTTCCAATTCTGTAGATACTCCTGTGGCTTAAGGATTAGAAACTTCTGCCAGGCTGGTTGGAGCAAAGCCCCTCCACAAATATTGAAAGGGTCTTAAACAAAGTCAGTAAGTGCCAGAGCAAAATGAATTGAACTTTGGGGTGAAAAATGGCTTTTATTTTTAAGGGAGGTGGATACTTTCTATTGATTTTTTTTTCTTTACTCAGGATTTTGCAGTGAATCCATAAAGCAACTTTCACTGCAATGTTCTTGGAAATAAATGGACCCCATATTATGCACATTCATTTAAACCCAGCAGATCTATTTAAAAAGAATAGGAACTGATTGAGTTAGCTTTCTGTAATTGAAAAGGGGCTTGACTGTACCAGTCTTTTTGCAAAGTAATTTATCTTCTTGAAAGTTGGATCATCAGCTGTAGTTAAACTTCATTTTGCTTTCAAGATGCTTGTTTCGTGCTTCCAGTCTAGGCTTTTCCCAAACCATCCGGAGCTTAACTTTTAGCTTAAGCTTGCACAAACTTCAGTGGATTAGATCACAATTAGGGATGAGCCCTGCTGTTAGTCCAGTCTAACCACTACCACAATCCCTGACCTGGGGCAGTGGACAGCTGAGTGACCAGGGCAGCTTCTGGGAAACAGCCCTTGGTAAACACGTGACACCAATGTAGAGCATAAGCTGCAAGGAATTCTGCTTTTTTAGTGGGGATGCTTATTAAATATATCTGTTGAACATACACCTGCCACATCCTGTTGCCCTTTTTGTCTCCTGTCTGGACAGCTACACCAACTATGTGAAGAGGCAGAGTAGCTTTTGGCCTTAGAAAACAACTCCCTCCTTTTCCTGTTTTTTCTTATAGAGGTGCAGTATTCCCAAATCTTTCAGTACCATTTGTCATCTGTGTCTTCTTCCTGAGTTTTTTTCTCCACCACAGGTCTTAGATGTTAGCTATCCTACTGCCCACTTGCTTCACTTTGATGTCCACCCTCTCAGAAAGAGGTTAATCCTGAGGAAAAAAAAAAATCTCCCAAAGGATCCTCTTTCTTTCCTCCTACTCACATGAATCAGCAAGCAGTTCCGTAAGCGGGGATGGGAGGAGAGCAGGTCAGTGCTCAGGGCACATCCCCAAGCCACTGTAACAGGGGGGAGTTGAGACCTTAGCACTCCAGAGACTCTTTGATGTCAGGAGAGCCCTTTGTTTTCATTCCCATTAGCTCGGGCTGGTTCCGAGGGATGTGGGATGCTGCTCCCCCTTGCTTTAGTCAGACCTGCCCCTTGGTGAGAGCAAAGCTCAGCGATGGCCCCGGGCTGTAACACCAGGGGAAGGTCCCCGGGCTGTAACACCAGGGGAAGGTCCCCGGGCTGTAACACCAGGGGAAGGTCCCCGGGCTGTAACACCAGGGGAAGGTCCCCGGGCTGTAACACCAGGTACCCCGAGGGTGCAGCAGTTCACAGGCACAGCTCAGACCACTGTCACACCAGCACAGGGTGCTGGGGAAGTCAGTGCCACCCACCTGAACAAGGAGCTGAGGTGTTGTTGCTCAAGCTTCTGAGGGCACACACATAATTTTGTGAGTGAGGAAGCAGGAAAAAAGCTGATATAACATCCTCAGTCCCGCTGACTTACAGTGGTCCTTTGAGTGAAGTCAATATAACCTATGGTACCTACGGATCAGGATGAACAGAACCCAAATAAGCAGCTGCTTTGTTAGTGCCACCTTACTTGCAGAGAGAGTGCAGGAGAGCTGCCCAGCCCACAGTAGCCATGCTGTGTCCATGTCCATGGGCTCTTCTCAGGGCTGCTGGATCCTGGCTGAGGTCTGGAAGAGAAGCTGACCACCGACAGGGGTGTACTGCCAGGCCCTGGCAGTATTTTTCCTAATTTGTAGCTGTGGGGGAGGAAAAGCATTCAGGAATCAATATTAGTGGATTTTAAATTAGGTACTAAATTATCTCACCTTCAGTCACAGTGGATTTACTCCAGAATGATTCCTACAAAAAATTTACTGGTTTTCGATGGAAAGAAAAATATGGTGAGTACAGCAACCATGTATTAAAAAACAATAAAAATATGAAACAGTAGCAATTCCCTCTCCCTTCCCAAATCTATGTAGAGACATCCAGATCTACCTGACGGAGAGTTACTAGTGAAAATATCATGATGTAACATTATTGGGGGAATAACCCCCCCTGCATTACTGCTGCATGAGTCACAGATACAATAACGATATCATACATAACTCTGGTGAGCTTATAAATATATGAATAGAGAATGAACGGCAAGCTGTTTTTCCTCTTGGCTGTAGTACCAGGTGCCAGTAGCTCTAATCAATGTACACTTACGTATTAGTGCAACGTGAGTGAATCTTTTTTCATAGCAGAAAAAAAAATCTTTTTTTTTTCTGTGATAGAAAAACAGCAGTATAAATACTTCATAATTTCAGCCACAGCTGCTCTGTAGCTCTTGTGCTGAATTCTAAGAGATAGTAAAACCCGTAATCATTTCCCTCTTCTGCAGTTTGTAGCCAAAACATAATTACAGTAAAACACCAAGCTCTGCAAAATACAAGAGGTGAAATTGTGCCCCTCAGCAGCACCCCCCAAGAAAAGAGGGAGATAGGGATGAGCTTGAGAGAGTGTCACTATTCTCCATGGAGCTGAGTGCCCTGGGGGAGCAGAACCTGCACCATGGGCAAACAGCATTATGCTGTAGAAGAAATTCCACACTAGCGGCCAAAAAGCCTCATCCACTCACCAGGACTAGAAAGAAACAGGCAGAAATCCAAGGATAGAGCCTAAATACACCAGCTGGGGCAATGGTGAGAGGGGTGTATGGGAATGGGATCCCAGCTGAAGATGGTAAGGTTGGTTAAGGCTTGTTGGTGCACTCAGGGTTCCAAACTTTAAAAGAACCAGAGGTAGTAGCAGACTTTGGAAGGTTTTAGCCTTGATTGCTGTGCGTGTGCCTTGTTTTCCATTACCAGTGGTGCTCCTCAGGTGTGTACCATATTCCTGGCAAGTGGCAGTGAGCTTGGAGTTCTGAGTGTGCTTCCTCTGATGATCTCCATGGTGCTGTGCTATGGCTGTGGTCAGAGATGGGGCTGCAGCAGGAAAGGGTCTATTGGCAATGCGTTAGGAAAGGTATGAATTTCTTAATAAATTGTTGTAGCTATAGGCTGCTAGTTTGACTCCATCAGCAATTGCTGAAGGCTCTAGATAAGGATGTCCCAGCCAGCCTGGAGGGTGGTCAGGTGGTCCAGAGGTGCTCCTTGGAATGTCAGATGTGCTTACTAATGAAGAAGGTAGTGGATGGGTCACAACTTGTCTATCAATGGCCTTTTGTTGGGTGTATTTGGCTGTATCCAAGTGCTCTGAGAAGGGTACTGCTGGAGCTGTGTGGGTGGACTGGCAGCTCTGGGAGCAGGGAGGAGCTCTGTTCCCTGGATGACACCAAAGATGTCTGTGACAAATGATGAGTTGTAGGTGCATGGAAATGCTAATGGGTGGTCACACTGTCCTAAAGAAAGTGTCTGTGACATTGGAGGTGTGCCCTTACACTCCCTCTCTTGCACTCTCTTTACCTTCATGTGGCAAATAGCTCCCACCAGTGAACATCAGAAATTTTTGGTCATGAGCACAGTTATAAACATGTTAATTCTTCCTTAAAGAGACTTAAAAAGAGTCAAACTCCATACCCTGATGCACACATTGTATTTAGTAATTAAAAGCTCTTATCACACCAAGTTCTGGTTTAAAAATAGTTCACAGCTCCCCCTGGACTACGGAAGGAAAAAGTAATTCTTAAGCAATGTATGATAGAGAAGCCTATGGATTTCTTATCCCTTCTGAAAGCTGAGTGGGGTCCCCTTTCCCAAGGAGATCTAGAGGGGGAAATCTGGAGAGACAAAGTCAGTGAGAGAAAGGGAAGAGGGAAAGAAGACTTACAGCAATGGAATATTCACCCTTTCCTAAATAAATACCTAAGCTCACTTAGCATTTCAACAGGATAGATGTGGAGAGATACCCCTAGGGAGGAGAAATGTTGAAGGGAAAAAGGAACAGAAGATGAATTTTCACTTTGGCTTGAAGCAACACACTGTGAAGGGTGCTGGAAGGCTGGCAGTGCCACCAGGTTTGTCCCTGTCCTTCTGGACTTGGCAGTGCCATTTCTGGAGCTCTTTGATGCAGGGGCCACTAGCATACTGGCTATTACTTTTTGCTCAAAAAAAGAAAATTTGGTGTGCTGAATGTGGAAACGAGAGTGGGTTTTGCATCAAGAGAAACCTGCCTTACACCTCGCCCTGCACAGCCCGGGTCATCCTCTGAGGGTTCTCTGAGTGGTCTCTTGCCCAATGACTAAAAAATATCAGCATCTCTGTGGAGTATCCATAATGGGCTGGTGAGAAGCCCAATCCAAGAAGATAATCAGAGAGTAGAAATGAGCTTTTATTTCTTCACTTTTCTATTAATTCAGTCTGACAATGCAATAAGGGAAAGGTCACCCCCTGTGCTGGTGGTGTCAGGGTGATGCATGGCTGGGGTGCACTATGTGTGAGGAAGGAACCCTCTCCTCCTGGCTGTGCTGCACCAGCCCATGACACGCTCCGCACGCATCACCAAATTACACACACATCTGTTCCAGCACCAATTAGTCATGTGATGTTTGAAACATCAAATATTCTTTCCCTGCTTATCAACACTGTAATTATGGCCTGTCAGGGTTTTATTCTCCTCTTAAAATAAACACCATAATGTTCGTGTTAACTCTTCAGCTCTCTGGGGCTGTGGGATTCCATGGCGGCTCAGGGTGTGAGTGGGGACCACGGGGCTCCTGTTGTGGGGCAAAAATGGGGGAGAAAGGCAGTGACTTGAACAGGGTGTGCAGTGCTGAGGCCAGGGTTAGGACCAAAGCTCTCAACTATCTGCTTTAAGGTTTTAATAATATGTCAGCTTTTTGGCGTGCATGTGATGATATAAATACACCGCAGCTACCTTGGCTATGGCAAAGTTTTAGAGCATCCTGGGCAGAATTGCTGATAATTTTTATAAGAACCCCTTCTTTCCCATGAGACATGGGGTTTTTTTATTGTGTAATCAAAATTTTAGAAGAAAGAAACGCATTTTAAGGGAGTTTGTTTTCATTTTGTTTATTAAAGGATGGTTTACTTTTGATCCGTCAGCTGAAGATATTATTGCTTTCAGTTTAGAAAAAGGGGATGAAATCCAAAAATTTAAGTGTTTTTTTTTCTGACATAAAGAAAATTTATTTCTGCAATTTCACCCAGGGAAAGCTGGGTTGAAATATGTTTTGTTTTCTCAGCTGCCTGAGCCTGTGTCAGTGCCAGCTGACGGGTGTGCAGCATGGGGCACACTGCAGAGTCTTTTGCCTGGACAGGTGTTGCGGAGACTTTGTTTCATTTTGGAGGCCAGAGAGGTCCTTTGCGTTGGTTTGCACCTCTCACAGCTGCTGCTGCCTTTCCCAAGCATTTCCCACTGTGACAGGTGCTGTGAAGGCAGAGAAGCCTTGAGGCACTTTGGGGCCAGAGAGAGGAGAGGTCAAGCTTTAAAGAAGTACATGCAGTAGCTCACCACTGCTGCGAGCTGAATTATTTGGACCCAAATGATCTGGGCCATCTCTCCCAGACCAGTTCCGTTTTTTTTTTATGGTATGAACTTGGCAGTCAGTGCTCAAGAAAGACCCTTGGTTATGTTGGGGCAGGAGCAAGGGGCACTGGCACATCCAGCTCTGGGAAATCAGCCCTGCTCCCACCCAGGGAGGTGCAGGGGTCTCTGGTTGCTGTTTGGGCTTTGAATTCCCCACTAAATTCACCCCAAAGTAAGTAAATGAGCAGAAAGGCTGCAGGAGGAGCCATGTATGTGCATGGGCTCCAAGGGACATACCTGACTCTGCTCTCCCCTTCTCTGTGACCTTACTCTCCACTTTTCACACCTCTGTTGACTTCACTATGCAGCGTTTTGTTTGGAAACTTGAAACTGCACAGCACACTGCAGTTAATGGTAATGACATGCAAGCTTGGTTTTTTTTATTATTCTCTATTGCTGCTTAATGACCTAAACATTTTGAACACTTTTGATAAGTTGACTGAGGTGTATAGATTGAATTCCTGGAGTTTCTGCTGTGAAGGGCTCTTAGCAATGAGCAATGTCACAGCTAATCTGCAGCTCTCAGGGCCTGGGACATGCTGCAGCAATGTGGGGAACCACAGCCCAGTTCCTGTAGAAGTCCTGCTTTATTGATGCTGCTCCAACATCTCCTCTGCAGCAAATGTCAATGCCAAGCAGAGAAGAAAGGTAGTGGGATTGACTTGGACTAAGAGAAGCTCATCTGTGTCCCAGGCTGCTCTTTATGGGTGTCACATGGGACATTCATTATCCAGTTTTATCTGAGCCTTGGGGTTACTTATTTCTTGAAGGGCAAAGCTTGCTGCTGATTTTCTTCCTGAATGGCAGTTCTAATCCAGTACAACATTTCAACTGCGTAGGCATAGTTGCTCAACTTGTACTTTCGCATCCATCTTTCAAACAAAACAAAAAAAAAGAGTTGTAGTTATAATAATATTAATTATAAGCATATATTAAGAATTTATATTTTCAAGCAACTCTTTTCCTACTATTTATCGTCCAAAGGCAAAATAATAATGTCAGGAAGATTTGCATTTCCTCTAGGAGCTGTGCTGGGTGCTGCCTCCCACTGGCTATGGGTTGGATTTGGAAGACAAGCTCTTGCACAGGTGTCTGGGCTGTGCTGGCCACGTTAGCTGAGTGGAAACCTCCTTCACAGGTCCCTCACAGCCCCTGCTCTGGTCAGGGGCTCTCTGGCAGCAACGTGGCAGATGAAAACGCAGCTGGAATCCAGAGGCTGAGGGGGATGCTGCTAATGAGGGGTATCAACCCACACGGTGCCTCGGTGCAGACTGAGAGGTGCAGCCTGAACAGCTCGGCTGTTTAGCAAATGTTTGTGTGCTTTGGAAGGGCTACTGGCCATTCAGGGACTGAATGTCCAAAATGGCTTTAGTGCAGCTTCTAAAAATGCTGCTGTAACCTGGCCCTGTTCTTCTGGGCTCTTCTAAGACCTGAGCTTTGTATGCATGTGGTATTTCTAAGGCAGTTTTGCAAGGCAGAAGGGGCCCATGGCTGTCTGATTGCCTGAGTCCACACTGCAGCATGAGCTGGGCATGGCAGCCCATGTTTTGAAATATTCATAGAAGTTACCCCTCCAAACAGACACAGGCAAAATGTGACTCCAAGGGTACAAGTTCAGCATCTGGGTTTGAAACTGTGCCTCTGTGAGAGAAATACCTATTACCTATGGCTGAGGACAGGGTGCCTCAGTTTCCCCTCTTGCATGGGCCAGCTCAGCTCTCTGGCAGGCACTGGGATGTGCTGCTCTGTCCCTCACATCCTTGCAGCATCCAGCTCCATCCCTGACCTGCTCACAGGGACCTTCGGGTAGTTGAAACAGCCCAATTCAGATCCAGCTTTCCAGCTCAAGTCATTACCCAGCCTCGGAGTGCTCTCCCTGCTGAGCTGTTACTGCTGCAGGTTCTGCTCCATGCCAAAACCAATTGCCCTTGACAAAACCGAGTGTGAGTCCTTCAGGTCTCCAGGTCTCCCAGGCCAAATACAACAGTCGTTTCCCTGCTCTCTCTCTCCACTGTTCTTTTGCTCTGTAATTCCCACATCCTCAGAGGCTGCAACTTTCCAAATTCTTCCTTTGTGCCCAACAGCAGTAGGGTGTTCTGGAGTGCTCAGAGCATGAAATACCTGCTGTAGGCTGGAATGTGTTGCTCTACACAATGGTCTGGTTTGTGATTTCTTTTAACTTAATGGTTCAGCTCAGTGCAAATGCCACAGTTAGGTAATGACTGACTTTGGTACCAAATGGACATTTGATTTGTTTACAATAGAAAGTAAATGAAAGTAAGAAATGTGTTACTTTAAATTTCAAAGGAAAAATCCTCATCTGAAGAGATCAAATGCCTTTTTTGTACCTTTTAAGATAAAATGTTTTTGATACTGTCACAACCCCCCTGTGGAAATTTTGCGATAAGAAATAACATTATCTGACAGAAAAATATTTTGCTAAAAAATCAGTTATTGTGCTTCTGTGAGAAATACCTGACACCTGTAGAAAGGTGTGTTGCTAGGGAAGCCTTTCAATGGTTGTGCATGAGGCCACAGCTGCTTTGGCCTTGCCCAAGTGAACCTGGCCAAGGTGGAGGGTGCAATCCTGCACAAGCAGCATGTGGCAGCTGGAGGAGGTGGGGGGCAGTGCCACTGGGTCACTTGCCACCATGGTCTGCTGTCACCTTGCTCATTCTTTGAGCTTTGATGGCCCTGTGGTTTGACACAGGTGAACTTCCACTTGCCCAGTCCCTGCTCAGAGCACTAAATTTGGAGAGCAAATTTTTTGTTGTCGTGCAAGAACCATGTCAGTGTCAATATTCAGAGGCTTCACTATCTACTACAAACCCCTCAAGCTCTTCACGCCCTTAGTGCTGTCCTTGCAGGTGCCCAGGGCTGGTGCAGGGCAGAGGGGATCCTCTGGCAGCGGCTGTGGGAGACACTGGGCTGGCTCAGCTGTGAACTGAGTTGCCTGGCCTAAGTCTGGATCTTCCTGCTCACAAATTCCCAGTCCAGCCTGGCAGAGCTGGAGCTTGTAGCTGCTGGTGTGTGCTTAGATACCCAAGGACAGCAAGGATGTTATCAGCTCTTGTCCCTTACAAGCCCTTACGGGTGAACTCGCGCTGGCTGCCGCTGGCAGGTACACAATTAACCTTGCTAATCAGCAGCTCTCTGAGGAAGGAAGTGTACTGCTCCTGCAGAGAATTCATTTTTTTCCTTCAGGTTGATTGATATTCATGTACTTCAATATTTTAGCATTCCTCTCCTAAGAGTATCAGTTCTGGCTGTAGCAGGAAGGATTTTTCCTCTGCTAGAGCAAGGCAACATTGGTTCGTGGAAGCTGGTACCTCCCTGCAGGTCTTATCTGGCCTGGGAGCTGGTGGAATGCTTAATAACACTAAAGGAAATACAGGAAAGGAAGAGAAAGGATCAAAATCTACAGGGGAAAACATCAAGCGAACTAAAGTAGCAGAGAGAAAATTAGGATTCCAAGTGGGATTCTGTGGATCCCAGGAAGCTGTCTGTGCTCTACTGTTGTCTGGTCCCACGAGCCCCAGACTACTGTGGGTCTTCCTAATTCATGTGGTACTTTAAAACTCAGAGATAAACTGAGCTGGAGAGTGTTGGTGTCTGTCCCAAATGAACAGAGCAGACCTGGCTGTCAGAGCAGGCTGGAAAAGCCTGGATTTCAGCTATTAATTGACAAAGATACAGTATGAAGGAGTGGATGCTGCCTGGTGAACCCCTTGGCAGGACCCAGCCCTGGCTACACCCTCTGGCAGCAGGCAGATGTTTTAGCAGGCTTTAAAAGAAAAACTGGGTCCAAACCATGATGTAATAAACTTGGAACTTATCATAATTTTTCCATAAAACATCCTGTGGAAGGAATCTTTTTTAGCAGCATCATGATTAGCTGCAAACCTCTTCTGCAAGGCAGACCTACAGTTTGCCACTTGAGTCACCCTCCAGCAATGAAAGAGAGTCCCCAAATTTTGGGGAAGAAGGACATTCCAGCCATTAGCACAAACATATGCATTTACAGGCTATATTTATGCAAGGGATATTATGCACTACAATTTTTAAAGGCTGTCCTTGTGCCAGTCCATCTTATGAAAGACCATCTGAACATGCAGGTGTGGTGCTCCATCTTTCCACTGTGCTGGTTCAAGGCATTGCTGGTGCCCCCATTACTTTTGCTCACTGCCTTTAGCACTGCAGAAATGTAGTCATAGAGGAGAGCAGCTCTGTGTCCCAGCACTTGCTCCTCCAGATTGGCTGTGGCTCATACTCTCTATTTAATAAAATCATCACTCCGTCTAAGGCGCTTTTCCCTAGCTGAATTTATCAGTTTAAACAGCTCAATTAAAAGGCCAGCAAAAAGTCCTTAAGGGCACTGCCTTTCATCACTTGTGAGAAGATGAATGCTGTACAAACAGATTGCAGAGATATGACAAATGGCATTGCAAATAAATCCTCAAAATTAAAAGGAAAGGAAAAATTTCCCAAGAAATTATCTACATCTCCTCTCACCCCAAGTAGGCCTGGCATGACAACACTACCTTGTGCACCCTGGATCTGCTTTTGTCTGATGGGTTGAAATTTCTTCCTTGTGGATCATAAGGAGATTTTGTGGTTGTATCCCCTGCAGAGATTCATCTCCCGTCAGGAGCACACATAGGAAAGTCTTGAACTGCTACATAGTCCCCATCTAGACTGTCTCATCTTCCGTAGAATCATGTCATATTTGGAAGGTATAATTTTTTTTTTCAGTTAAAAAAGCTTAAGTATTTGCACCTTGCATATGCTTATCTGCTTCACAAGAAACAGGAGATGCTACACAGTGCAAATGAGTTATGCATTGAGGTTGCATTAATTCTTTATATTTTCTATGCTGGAGATATTCTGGAGTCACTGAGCAGGAACTTTGCCAGATTCAAAACAAATGTTAAAAAAAAAAGATGAAGTCACTGAAAACAAGGTCCAGTGAGAGAGTCTGTTCCACCGTGTCCACTGTCCGTGATGCAGCAGTCGCCAGGGGAAGAAATTTTGAAACAACCCAGGTAAGTCAATTAGTTTTGCTTCATCTCTTCCTGATTGTTGCTTTGCCTTATCATGTTTCACCACATTTTGCTAGAACATGGTGATGTGCATGAGGGCTGTCGCTGGTTGACAGCTGATGGTAAATCCAGGTGGACACTCATGGCTTGTTTTGGGGATTGTCTGGGAAGAATTTTCTGTGAGAGGATGAGGATTTGATCTGTCTGTGGGGCTGATGGCTGGTTTTGATGTTTTTGAGTGCACAAACACCCTGATCTTTGGCCTGGCATATGGGAAAGCCAGGATGAATTGGAAGAATATGACTGCTGTAGAGTTTCTGTGTCAATAGATTTCATTTTGTTTGAGGAATAGCCAGAGAGAGTTTTTCAGGTAAAGTTTGTTTGCCAATCTGATTCTTGTCTATCTGCTTGGCCGTGAAACAAGTCATCAGGCCCTGCTGGGGAGAGGTGGGGGAATCAGCATGTGTGGGCTCCCAGAGCAGGGCTGGTGGAGGGGAGCAGCCCCTCACTGTGGTTTGGTGACATGCCACTCACCTGACAGCAGCCATCCAGAGCAAAGGGGTAAACTGAACCCTGCTGCCAGGGCACTGCAGGGGAGCTAGTGGAGACTTCTGTCCTGCAGCACTTTCATGGGGTTTTAACACAGTGGAGTTCAAAAACTAAAATTAAATTGGCCCTGCCTCCCAGGGGCCAAAAGAATCTAAAGATGATCAATTTAGAGCTGTCAAAATGTTTCCTTCAGGTTGTTTTGAGCAGTAAGATGACCTGCTTGGGCTGTGCCCTGCTCAGAGCAGAGCCCAGTATTTGCATTGCACCAGCCCAGCAGTTTCACCAATGTTTGGCAGAATTGAGCAGGAAAAGGATCAGCAGGATTCTGGGGAAGGGAAGGGTCTCTATCAGCCTGCCTTAACTCAATCCTCCCCACCCTCACAGACATCATAGCAGTGTTCTCCTCTTAAGGACATCAGGCATGTCTCCCCCTCCCACCCTTGCTCTGACCATATGGTACCATGGCTGCAACCCTACCCTGGGTACCACAGCCTCATAGCTAACTTTGTATGATCCTCTGTAGAAAGCTGTGGAAAACCAGCTTAATCTGAGGGTCTGCTGGCATCCACCTCTGGGCTACTCAGGGTTATACAGCTATCTCTGGATGGAGCTACTTCTGACTTCTCCATAACAGTTCTGCTGGCAGAGCAGCATTTGGCAGAGGTGCAGTAAGGCATCGAGAGCACACACTGAACGACAAGGGTTAAAAAAAAATGCTGAAGAACAACTCATCAACTAAAGGTCATTCATTAGGGGCAGGGCCAGGGGTCCTGTGGAAAATGGTATATCACTGTATAGTTAGAGTCTGTATCATAATGGATATATACCAGCAGCTCAGCATGGAGGCTATTCAGGCAGCTCTATTTCTGGCAATCTGTAACTTTGGAGTGCTTGCTTTTGCAACGTGAATAATGTTCTTTTAAGTATAGAGTTTAGGGGGTTTTTTTTAGGATGTAATTATAATCTTGTTCTACATAATTTAACAGCATCAGGGCAGGAGATTTTTATCCAAGGCTGGAAGTAATTGCCAGGCTAGTATCGAACAGTCAAGCGACTCGAGGGAAGGGCAGGGCTGTGCATTTTCCAGTCACATAGTGGAGAAGAGGACAAGCCCACCCATGGGCATGCACATACAGTCTCTGCAGCAGGCAGGATGTGTTGTGAGCTTGGGGCATGTGAGGGGTAAAGATCACCACCAAGATATCTGCACCACGGATGTAGAAGAAACTAAGTGGCTATTTGGGACTTACTCAGTGCCATGGGCATGGTGGCATGCCCAGGGTGGACTGCCACCTCCTGTCCTGGTCTTGGTGTGAGGTGTGAAAGCTTTGAGGGTTATCTCAGGCATGGGGCACCAGGGTTTGGGAGCTGGGGATGTGGTTCAGCTCAGCAGAAGGGTTATTGGCCAGCAACTACATGAGAGGGCCCTGGATGCTTTGGTCCCCTTTGTGGTGATGGGTCCATAGCAAGCTACTGGTGGTGATGGCCAGCACCAAACCCATAGGGCTGATGACACCAAAGCCTCCTTGCCCAAGCCTCTGAGTTTGGGTTAGTGCTGATCCGGTTAAATGGTTCTGATGTTGGAAAATGGATGGCATTCTGGTTTTGCTTCTCCTGCTTTCCTGCATGTGTTGATCAGCATGGCCAAGCTCTCTGGAGAGAGTCCAGAAGGGGTAGAAGGGGACTCTGAAAAGGTACAAGGGAACAACCAATTTCCTAGACCATTAATTTGCTATTTGCAGCCAAAATGTTATTGGCCCAAGATGAAGGACGACCAGAGACAGCAGCAGAAATCTGGGACTGCAGATGTTTTCTCTTCTTAAGGTGACTGCTGAGAAACAGAGTTAATGGCAGGACAGTGAGTGCCTCCCAGATTCCTGCGCACAAACCATGTCTACAGAGCCATGGGCACTCAGGATCAGGCATCATGTGCTGTTGGGACAGAGACACTTGGAGCTGCCTGGTCTCCCTTGTGCCCCTCTGCAACATGGGTTGCAGTCCCTCCCTTCTGTCTCCTGTCTCAAGATTAACCTCCTAGCTGGAGTTATCATGTAAAGCCTCCTGGTTTTGACAGGAGAGGATCTGAATTCCCTCTAATGCCAGTTGTAATTTTGGTGCTTCTTATCATGGGGAAAACCTCCTGGTCGGCTTTGCCAGCTCTGCTTCTATTTCTTCCATAGGATGCTTGGAGTCAAAAGAGTGAAAAATGGAGTGTGGTGTAGTATTAGCAGAAACCCAGTTTTTTAAATGAGGTTAATCAAGTTCTCCACTCACAACCAAATCCATCCCAGCTTCTGACGTGACTCCTGTTCCTTTGACAAGACCTGTACTTGGGGCACATGCCTACCAGCTGTTGGGACGTCCAACCGCCCTGCTCAAGCAGGGTCCCCTATAGAACATTACTCAGGGTTGTGTCCAGATGGCTTTTGAACAATTCAGTTTTGACAGTGAGTACTCAAAACTTTCAGCATCTGGTTCAGTGGGATTAGTAAACACCTACTCCTCGGGAAGCAGAGATTTGTGAAGGGCTGCGAGTTGTGACCACAAAATGAAAATCCAAACAGGATGTAACACAAAGAGTGAGGCCCTTGCATGTCTCATGCCCTGGGAAACCCTTGTGTGGGAGCAGAGGATCCTCATTTCTCCTGAGCAAAGCAGAACATCTCAATTACTTATGTTTGCTGTTGGTCTTTCCCACTCCTTCCTGGTGGCTGTTTAATTGAAACCTTGGACTGATGGCCCTTTCCCATGGCAGTTTGCATGATATGAAACAACCCATTCTATGATAGATTTCCTGGCCTGTTTCACTATCAGGTGGGGGATTATGTCTAATATTTGGAGGCTGAGACCCAACAACTCCTGTGTGGGGCTGGGACCCAGCATGTGTTGGGGAGGAGAGAGAACGGCTGGCGGTGGGGAACGTGCTGCTGCTGGTACAAACTGACTTTCCCAATGTCTTTGAGCATATGGTGAAGTGATGCTGAGGAAATGGCAAGTAATTACACCTAGACTCTCTCTGTGTCAGGTTTTGCAACCTCTGCAGTGTTCACAGCCTCCTGTTGCATTGTTCAGCTGTCTTGCTGTATTAATGGCTTTGAACTCTTGCTTGTAAGGGGAGTGATTAAGGTGTTGCTGCTTAGACATCAGACTTTGCTTCCTGCTTAATCTGTGATGAATATAACAGAGCTTATATAATGATTGAAACCATAAGTACCTTCCATGTGCAAGGGTTTCTAGGTGCTCTTCCTTTTTGCCCAATTGATTTTGGGTCTAAGTTGCTCAGCAGCCTCTGAGAGGGTATGAGAGACCCTTTGCTTGTGATCTGGAGTTAAGTGTGTGGGTAGTTGGGTATTAAAAAGTCCTTTATAATCGAATACAAAGTAGTATGTGCAGTTATGCAAAAGAATTGCCAGGTTGGAGACTTTAGGGAGAGACAATGAAACCTCCCACCTTCCTCATACACATTTTCACATGGTAGAATGGTTTATGTTGGAAGGGACCTTACAGATAATCTAGTTCCACCCCCTGCCATGGTCAGGGACACTTTCAATATGATATATTAGAAAATCTACCCTAGGAGACCTAAAGATTTGAGCCTGAGTTGAGTGGGAAGGAGACTTTCAATTCCACAACATTTCAGCTGTGTTTTTCCTATCGCCTATATGGGATGGAAAAAAAAAATCTTCAAAATATTCTGCAAACTGAAAAACCTGAAAAAAAATAAAGTTGAGGCAATATAAAGGGTGAGGTGGGATAGTGATAGATTGCTCTAGGTTCAGATTTTGTTTGTGTATTTTTTTCCAAATTTTGAAAAAACGGTACACTAGAGATGGTGTCTTTAAAAATGAAGCTAGTTTTGGCTATACTGAATGGCAAAAGCAGTGTTTCAGCAGTTTTCTAACATTTTTTTCCTGAAATGTACTGAAAATTGACCACGCTCTTGCATAAAAAAGCCATAGTTTTTCTTTTTTTTTTTTGCAAGCTATAGCAGTGGCTGATCCTGCTGTGCTGTACCAGAAGGGATGAACATAAATTTATATGCTCCCCAAGATCTGATCTGCCTGACTGCCTCTGGAGGTGTTTCCAACTCTCACCTGCTTTTCTCAAACTTTCAAAGTTGACAAACCTTTTCTATGTGTTGGATGAGAAAGGTGATTCCCCATCTCTGCTCATGTGTTTTATGAGTCATTTGCTGAGCTTCTTCCTGGAAATGGCAATGATTCAACAGAGTTTGTAGAGCACTTCAGAATGAGTATCTCTTACTCTCTATATTACAATAAAATCACTAGGCAATGAAACACACTAAATACTCACCTAAATAAATGTAGTTCAGTTAAAAATAGTCACCTACCAGCTCCTTTTATGAAAGTGGAGAACTATAAAATGCAGACAGGCTGTATGGAGGGCTCTGCCAATGTTAGCACTTTTTTTTTTAAGTGTTTGGAGAAATTTGATTTATTTAAAAAATCCTGGTGTGAATTTACCCATCAACATTCCTGAAATATTTTTTTTAAAATCGTATCTGAAGGATGCAGAAGTCCTTTGTATGAAATGAGGTTTGTTTTACATTCAACAGCTTCAGGTTAGGCACAAAAAGCGACTTGTTGGGGGACTGGCACACGGCCAGAGGCAGCACAGCTTTGCTGAGCACTCAGGGCAGCACCCACCACTCCTGGTTCTTATCTGGGACTTGCCAAAACACAAGACAGGACGCAGCTTGGGAGAGCCAACTCATGATGGGCCAAGCACTGTGGTGGCCATGCTCCTGGGGCTAACAGGGCATGGAATCCACTTGCCCAGGAGTTCTGCCTGCAGGGTCCTTCCTGAATTACAACAGCTCAGATAATTAAATCACATGGCCTGACTGCTTCATTTTGTGTAAATAAATAAATAAATAAAAATTAAAGTGGCTTAGTTTAAAGTGCACAGAGCACGTGAACATGAGCAGCTCTGTGAAGCAGCAGCATCTTCTGCAGGGATGCCTCTGCACCAGAGAGAAGCTGTTGTCTGGTGGCTACTGCCCCACACAGACAATGATAATGGGAAAATGCTCCTTTTCTCCTTCCTGGTGCCTCTTAATTCACTAGCTGTTATATTCTTTGAGGTAGGTGCTGTGCTTTGCTTTACTCGTAGTGATGATCCCTGAGATGATGATCACACACACAAGCCTGGCTGCAGCCTGGATGGGGCTGTTGCTGGTTGTGTCCATGTAATGGAATCTGCACTTCACTGATGGGAGAGAAAAATGAAAGAAAGGAAACATCTTACTGGTCAATGTCACAAAAAGAAAAAAAAAAGATCAAAATGTTCACAGAACTGAGCTATTGCTGATAGTTTTGTTTCAGATCAGAGGAATTATATTTATTTTTCAAGTTTCCCTAATAAAAAACCCTCCCACACCCCTGGTTTTCAAAAGGCAACATCAATTCATACTGAAAAATGGGAACATCTTTTCAAAACACCGAAACAAAATAATTGATGTTTGCCCCTGCTTTTCACTCTTTCCTGCACAACAAAAAACAATTTGGCAAAGCTTGTATCCAGTTGTGAGATGTTTGGGTGCACCAGAAGCTGTGTGTGGTTTTCTTCTGCAAAATCGAGTGCTGGGAAGTGACAAGTGTTCAGTGGAGCAGAAAAGTGAGGTTTTTTTCCCAGATCTTTGATGGATGATGAACAGTACAGCAGCTAATGGAGAACTGATGCTACCATGCTCAGATGCTGAGTCTACGGAAAAATTGTGTTGCTGCAAAGATATTGGTTCAATCCCCTTGAATGGCTGCAGCTAATTTAATAAGGGCATGACTGCATGAGAAGAGAAATTAGCTGAACAATTTTTAAGGCGGTATTACCTTGAAATTGCCATTCTCTTTAGAGGTTATACTGGTACAGTTGTACTGCTGTAAGGTCAAAGATTGTATAGTCAAAAAAGTGCAGGAATCCTCTTGGACCAGGCTTACACCAGCCAGTTCTTTCTCAGCAGCTTCTTTCATTGAACTCTTCTGTGGCTGGGATGAGGATGGAGATGAAGAGGCGAATCCTGCAGTGTTCCCAGCCTTGTCTCAGTACTTTGGGACTTCATTCCCTATTTGTCGCTCAGGTGGGAAATCACTGCCTTTGTGTCTTCTCGAGATATTCAGACTCTTGTGTTTCCTGAGCCCTCTCTCCTTGCTCTATTTCCCCAAATTCACACTGGACACAGGTGCACTTCCACTCTAGGTACATTTTTTGAGATAAAGTGATGTCTCCTCAATTAGGAAACCTAAATCAAAATAAACTCTGTTGTCCTAGCTTGTGACATTTAGTAAATCTGCTGCAAGGTGCCAATTTTGGAGTATTACAGCAGAGATGTTCACACTTCAGCTTCAGATTTAGATGTTCTAGAATAGAAATAAGGCCTGACATAAATAATTTAATTAAGAAAATAACAACTACTAAAAGGCCATGTGAATCTGGTACGTGGAATACTTATGCATATTGTAAATCCCATAAGGGTACCTGTCATAGGCTTCTCATGCCTGTGAATACTGTACAATCTTTTTCATATTGCACCTCTCCATTCTGGGTTTTCCAGCACAGATTGTTCCTTGCTGTCCCAAATGCCCAGCTGGGACATCAAGAGGTAAAATGTTTGTGCTGGGAAGAGTCAGAACCAGCCTTAGAAACAGGGTGGATTTGCCCAGTTGCTGAATTTCACTGCCATGTTTGTCTCATTCATTTGAGCTGCCTACAGGAACATCAATTCCTTTTGCAGGGAATAAACATGATATTAAAATGGAGCAGAGAAAGCAATAGCACAGACTAACATCCCCACTGAAGCACCACCTCTCCTTGGGGCAGCAGGAGTTGTCAAAAATCACGTTTGCAGTGCTGACACTTCAGTAGGGGGTTAACTGTGCCAGGGATCAGATGGATAATTCCCTTCAAAATTATTGTTTTACCTCACTCCATCCAATTACTCAAGTTGTTTTGCTATCCCACAGATCTCTCCCTTAATGTCAACAAAATGATTATAGCCTGCAACAGCGTCAAGATGTTTCACCCACAGGAGCTCTGCTGAAATATTTTATGGTACGATGTGTTGAAAACAGCGTTTGATGTGTAAATGTCAGGAACAATCAACTTCCCTGTCGCAGAACAAAGAAGCACAAATACAGGCACCAAAAATGTCACACACACAACCAAAGGGCTGCTTTATCGCAAGGCACGTAAATCACTGTGTAAATGGACAACATCAGTGTAGGTGATGGGGTGGAAAATCCACCATGCCACATTTCTGATTTGGGAATCGCGACTGGCAGCACTGTCCTTCCTTTGGCATCGGTGACTGATGGTGGGGAGATGGACAGGGACAATCAAGGATGGCAACACCAAACACAGATCAAACCTCTCTGCTTGGGAGAAAAATCAACTTTACAGAGGAAGGAAGTGCACCCTGGGAGCCACATGGGCTGTCTAGAAGTGGGTCACGATGCCTCCTTGGCTGTGTGGCTCCAGGGGCCTCACTTGGATACTGCCTTCTTGGCAGAACCTACAGGATAAGGTTTTGTAACCATGATGAGCATCTGCAGCCTGAAGCCTCTCACATCATGGGCACCAGGCAATGAATCCCCATGTCCCCATACTGGTGTTACCACCAAAACTCCAGACAGCCCCGTGCCTGTGCAGAAAGCAGTGGGGCACTGCTGGGATCTGCCATCTCCATCTCCCCGTCCACCCTGGCCCTGGGGGTGCTGAAGAATGGGTGGGTTGAATAAAGTTTGCTGTCAGTCCATTAAAGACCTTGTGATTCCAGTCCCTTTGATGCTGAGGTTCCCAGATCCACCGACGGCGGTTTCTGCAATTCCAACATATCGATCAAAACTTCATTTTTGCAAATGAACATTTATGAATTCCCTGGTGCATCAGCACTCCTCATTTCTTGGTAATTCAAGCTATAGATAACAGTTTGATGAAACAAGCCACATCTGAAAGCAGAAAATATTGAAATCTAGAAGATTTAATTTAATATTTTTATTACATATTTTTGGAACCTTCATCATACCCCTGCCCCCAAGGAATTTAATTACCTAAGGAAAATTGTACTACTGATTACAAGATTGCAGGTTCATTTTCACTGCTGAGAACTCATATTTTTTTTTTACAGCTCATGTTACACTTGCATGACTTGTTTTGTAACATCTTGAAATTTTTAATGCCATGTCGCAGAAAGGTACTTATATAGAGGGAGATGAAATAGGCAAAATACTTGTTTTGCAGTCTTTTTGAAGGGAAAAATGTTAGTTTCTTAGTTTGAGTAGGCCTGCATATGGTTTCTTTGAGCTACTGAATAATGAGTTCACAGTGTGCTCCCAGGATCTGCCTTGCATTTGTCCTTCAGGCTGGGTGCAACGCGAGAAACTGAGAGAAGTGTCTTTAAAACATAAGAAGGAATGCTTTCTATAGGGGAATAAAAATAAATGATGCAGAAATCGTGCATGAAATTATACTGGCAAGTATACTGCGGTAAATATTTGACAGATAGGACAACATTTTAGTCAGAATCTCAGTTTTTCCAATAAATCATTGCACCTGGGCCTTGTGAATCATAATTCATGTCAGCCAGCACTGCATACTGAGTTAAGGTCAGGAGAGACTTCCAGATGTGTTATGATGATTATCTAACAATTCAGTTAATAGAGCCACAGAATTGGATAAGATTTTTGTCAATTCTCATGTCATAGCAACAGAGACCTTTGACTGAAACAACATCATGAATATTGGATAAGATCCTGCAGTGCTGCTCCTCCATGTTATGATATTATCCAAGGATGAAGGTTATAAATACATGACTTGTACTGTTCATTTTCCAGTGGGTAAAAACAAAGGAAAAAACCCCCATAAACAAGTTCCAATACACAACTAGATATAATATAGCTTTTTCTTTATATATATATATCTGTATATATATCAAGTAAAAAAATCTAAAATAGTTGGAAGTAAAAAATGAAAAAATAGCTGATTGTGTTATTTTTTTTCTTTACAATGATATGGTAGCAAATACAAGACAAATGAGTAATAAACCTTTACATAAGGAGTTCTGGTCCCACCTCCATCAATAGGGCTCAGAATAGAATACAAAATGGAACAAGGTGTTGTTTTTTTTTGGCTACAGCTTCTGCAATTGACAAAGATTATGTTGATAAGACAGAAGGAAATTATACACTAAACAAAACACAACAAAACTCCAAAGTGTTTTCCAAAAGACCTTAAACACCATAGGGCACAATTTACTTCTGAACTGTGGGAGCAAACACAAAGCATCACCAAGTCCTGCTGAGGCTGAAAATACTGTACACTTATCTTGGCCTCAGTGTACATCCTTTCTGTGCCATCTTACCACAACCCCCCCCCCTTTATCAGTGCTTTTCCCCCCCCTGCAGCCATTAATAAAAAAGCCAAAGCCATAAATCCTTTGAATGGACCAAGCTAGATGTGAGACCTCAATGATGCACAAGTGGTTGGCTGCCCTTCATCCAGTGGTGAATTTTCCCCAGAATTCTTTACATTGAAAACGTCAATTGACTAAGCTTGGCAAATGGTCACACTGAGCCCTATTTTGGCTGTAGAAAAGAAAGAAGTACTAGTCCCAGCATAAAACAAGATCATATAGACAGTCAACACAAAACAGTAACTTCTTCAGTTGTCTGCATAATAATAACATCATGTTTGCATATAGAACAGCTTTTGCATTATTGCTCTACTTATAAGAATATCGTAAGGAACTTAGAACAGACTTGCACATTACAAACTTAAGGTTCTTTGGTGAAGAATGAGAAAACAGTATTTTCGCTGTAGTTAAATTTCAGAGAAGTTTTCATTCCTATCTGTTGATCCTTTGGATTCTCTCGCAGAGGAGAGAAAGGTACTGAGTCAGCTTTACCATCGCCACGATGGCAACCCCGCCGATCATCATGCAGGTGGGCCAGAACAGGGAGTGGAACAGCACATTGGAGCTGTACAGTTTGGTTAATATCACGTTCTTCTGAACGCCCTCGGGGTCGTAGAAGCAGGAGAAGCGCTGGTACTTCCTGAAGTTTTCCATCACGACGTTCACCAGAGACATGGATTCCTCATAATTCTTCCCGCACTTGGGGATGTAGGAACACTGGGAAGGAATCAGAGGGAGAAAAATACATTTCTAAATCAGTCACAATGTCTGTTTTCAGGTGGCAAGCAGGAAAATCTCAAGATGATTATGCTTTTCATGACAAGAGTGGAATACTATTACGCTAATAATAAATTTATCACAGCAAAACTCAATATTTTGCACATCTACAGAATTTCCCATTGGAGAACCTCCAAGTGCTGTTCAAACATTAATGCTTTAATTTGCACAGTGCCTTGTGAGATAGGTGAATATATTATTATTACTAATTTACACATGCAAAAATAGAACTGATGAAGTACCTCTTCATCTTAAGTGGCACACATATGCTCGCAGTTAGATGGGTAATTGACTCTGTAAATACAAATCTGGTAGTTTAGATCTCACTTGGCTCAGATCAAAGTGATCATAGTGGGCACAGGAGTTCACTCGCACAGGAGAGGGATGATGAGAGACCTTTATACAAATTTTCCCATGGGACAAATGCCTCTATTAGAGACAAATAGATAGCCCAGGAGAAAATGTAGTTTTCCTACTGACAGCCTAGAGGATATTCATTCAGCGTTTAGCTGAAGATCAGCCTGGGTACCAGGATGGTTTTTTGCGTTGTTTTTCCTCTTGACCCCAGCATAAGTCCAACAGTTCCTTCTCTCTGAAGATGCTCCTTGATTTTCAGTCTCAGTCACAAAGGAAAAAAAGATTTGGGGGTGGCTCTACTTAGCACAGAGAATAGTTCCAGAGAACACTGAAGGCAAGTTAATTAAAAAAACTACCTTGTGGAGTCCATGCATTGAAGATACTCCATGAGACATGTATGACAGTAGCCCTGGGCTGTGCTGACCATTCCCTGCAAAGAGCTAGTGTGGGCTGGTGAGGTGGTGGGCACACACAAGGGTTGAGGCCACATCTGGACCATTTTTTAACTAGAGCAGAAACCCTTGAACTTGCTGTTGCTGCTGTTGGTCTGGAAGAAGACTGATGGGAGCAGCCCAGGGCCCCTCACTCCTCCTCTCATTCATGCACTCACACCCCTCCAAACCTGATGGTTTTCTACACCCACACAGGATTTTGATTAACTGCTTCAGGAAGGGCGGAAATCTGCTGCTACTTGACTTTTTATTTAACATGCATGGGGGGGGGGAGGGCCAGGAGGTCACTGCTCCCTCGTAGTTATGGGGTGACAGTGTGTCCCACCATGCTCCTGCCTGCATTGCCAAACCTGCTTGTCCTGGTAGGCACCTAAAGTAGCTCCAGATAATTTAATGAGAAAGATAGTTTTCTAAAGGAAAAAATATGTTTTGATTACAATAATGTGACCCATGGCTTTTGATTATTATTGTCATAATGTGCATACTTTATAAAATGTCCCTTTGTTCTTTTTCATGACTCTGCTGTGACTTTTTTTGTAACATACTGCGACAAATCTCTAGTCCTAATTATGATCAAAGGATTAACCTCATAACAGGATTTGATTGATTCATTGGCAAGTTATTAGCACAGAATATGATTTGAAGCACAGCAGAAAGGTTGTCTGGCGTTAGCAGACTGGAGCATTAATGGCAGAGCATGGTTGCACTGCCATTATGAATATTTCATAGAGTTCTAGAAATTAGCGATGGAAAATATCAGAGCAGCAATATCTCATCCATCTTCCTGCTGGTGCATGTCTGCTCCATCCAGGATATCCTCTTGTGCTCTGACCAGTTTTGCCTCAAATGTCCAAAGTCACAATCCCTCTTCCAGTACCCGTGACTCTTCAACATATCATAATCTACTAAGTAGGGGAAATTTCTCAGTGAAGCATACCTCATTTTCTTTTAATAGATTATGTGCTATCACTGTCATAACAGCAGTATTTAATCTTCAAGTGGGGTTTTGTTGAGTTTTTTTTCTTGTTACTTTGTTGCTATACATTTTTGTTTCTGGAAGTCCCACAGAGTATCCTGAGGGAGGTGATTAAATGAGGACTTAGCCACTTTTGCCAAAACACAATTTTGAGAGCACCAAGGCTCTGCCATGATGGTGTCTGCTGTGTTTCATGCTGATTAATAAACAAGAAGGAAGACACAATAATGGGATGTGTTGATGTTTTCTTTGTTTTGATCTTCAGTAGTTTTCTCCAATACCTGGGAGGGAATTTTATATCCACAATTTTTATGCTGCACCTGTGAATGTAGACTACTGAATCTATGCTGGTTTATTAACTGCATTGTCAAACACTTGGAAATCTGCAAGTAAAGAATGTCTGGTGCTCTACCTCAAGTGAGGGTTCTGTGATACAAAGTGACAAAAGTGGTTCTTGTGTTAGCCTGCAATCCGAGCACAAGAAGGACCTACCAGAGAAACAGAACTTACTAAGTTTCCAACTCTACTTCCTTAATATAAAGGATTGGATAGGTATCCTGTCTGAACTACCTCTGGACACATCCGGTCCAATGCCCTGCTCAGTGCAGATTTGCTCAGGGACTTGTCCAGTCAGATTATGAATATCTCCAAGGACAAAGATCACACAACTTCTCCAGGCAAGCTTGAGGCAGTTTTCTTTAAATCAGTGATGTTACACTGAAAAAGCTGTTGCCAGAAAAGCTCCCAGTTGAGGCTGGGCAGTGAAATACATGACTCTTGTCATACATCTGTGGTTGGGACTGGTGTCCTTGCTGAGCCTGGAAACTTAGACAGGATGTGCTGTGGCAATCTTTGTGAGAAAGTGGTCAGGATGTCAATTTACATCTATTTTGGAAAGTGCAACAGGTTTGGACCAAGGGTTGGAGCAGCTTCCTTTCTGCATTGGCCTGATATTGATTACTCCAGACAGAATTCTCCAGTCCCAGCCTAGACATGGGTCTACTGGAATCCACAGCCGAGCACCCCTGCTCCCCCTCCCTGCACCAGGCAAACTCCCTCCTGGGTTATAAATACCTGAACCTTCAGTGAGAAACCCTGAGAACCACCATCATTTCTGAGTCTCAGGCAGTTACAGCTGATTCTGGTGATTAAATCCTGCTTGTTATCTCCCTTATGGAGCATAGATATAAATCAGCAGCAGCTCCGATGACACGAAAAGAATCAAAATGATATAATATGAGATCAAAACGAGGCCTCTCTAATTGCTTTAACTACCACAGCCCTTCCTCATGGGGACAGCCTGGCTCTGTGGTGCGGGCACGAGGAGAACTGGCCGGTTTACCTCTCGCAGAGGCTGTTACAGCCTCTGGCAGCTGAGGAAGGAAAGTGTGGCCATGGAAGCATTTAAACCATTTCATCTGTAGTATTGACAAGGGGCTGGGCTTGTCCTAAAGGCTAAAGTACGCACAGCAAGAGCAATGAAAAGCCATGAAAAATCTCATGTGCTTTTCTTGGAAAGACTCAAGCAGCTTGACAGGAATCCACAGACTTCCCACTGATTCCCACCAGAGACCGGCAGGAGCATGCTGTAGATCTCAATATAAATTGCACCTACTCCTTACTGCACCTTCTGAGCTGACAGCCAGGTTAGACAGCAAGTCTCCTGGATAAATCGTTATTTAAAATCAAAGTGATTTTGCTCCATCCACGTTGGCTGGCGGGGAGAGAAGAGAGGCAGGCTCCAGCTGCTGCTGTGTGTGTGTGTGTGGTGGTGCTCAGTGAGGCAGAGAGGTTGGTGAGGAGGTGCTGACCTCTTGAAGGTCACTGTTGTTGGCCTCAGAGGGTAAGAACTGTGCTCTGCAACATCTCCAGCGATGTCAGAGCTCAGTGAGCCAGGGACGGCTTTTGTATTTTGTTTATTTAGCAAGGAGAAAGATGGGCAACACAGATCTGAGCAGGCGGATGGAAAGACACAGCTAGCACCCAATTGGAGCATCACCATCCAGAGCTGCTCAGGACTGCTCATCCTGCTGCATGGGGATGCTCTCTGGCCAGGGAAGAGGGAGCTCTTGTCCAGGATGCTGAGATGGGTTGCACTGATCTGAACTTGGAAACTCTGCTGATCTGAGCCAGGCACAAGAAGCCAGGTATTTTATTTTTGCAAACTTCCATTCAAAACTGCATTTGGATTCAGGTCACATAGCCAGCAGCATGTCAGGAAAACCTAGGAATCCTCCTGAGAGCACAGATTAACCTGTAAAACAACCTTGGTCTGGAGAAGTATTAACTGTGCCTACATTAAATTAAGAGAAGGTGGCATATGGGAGAATTTCTAAGTCCATTTCAGCAAGCAAAAATCATCAATAGCAGAATGTGGAGATTTATGCCAAATCTCTTGATTTATTTGAATCAGCCAAGCACAGAGATTTATCTGATCTGTCCTAATCAACCTGCAGAGTGAGTGCCATGATTTTGCTTGTGCCCAGCAGAAAGTGGGGTGTGTCCTACCTGAGGCTGCACGGGCAGTGAGTGCCTCTTCCTACACTGATGCCAGAGAAGAGGGGAAGGAAGGGGCGCTCATCTCCATTTCACACTTCACATCCAGAGGACTCCATCTTTCAGCCACAGAAGTTAATTATCCAGCAGAATAAGCAGCCTAGTGCAACCATGCTGTGCTTTGACTAATTTTAATATCACTTCATCTTAATATGCAGAAGTAATTTGGTCTACTGACTGACTGCCATAAATAGAAACACGATAGGTTACGTTGTGAGCAGGCTGAACTGGGGCTCTGCTGTTCCAGGCTGCACTTTGCCCATAGTTTGGGGTCCAGTGACCTTGGATAACTGAGCAGTTAATGCAAATATGGCACCTGTAAGTCTAATGATTTCACTGGGCCCCAGCTCACGGCAACTTGCAGTCCCGGGGCCCCAGGCGCTGTAGATATGAAGGAAGGTGGGGAGTGGGACATTTCTTAGTCCAGTTCTGCCTTGTTTTGTGGAAGGAGCAAACAGCCATCTGTGAAGGCGGCCTCTCTCCTGGGTGTGATGCACTGCCCTGTGTCAGCCACACAGCTGTGGCTGTGGCTGGCAGGGAGGTGCCTTCTGTGCATCTGCTGCCTCATTACAGCCTCCAGACAGGAGCTGTCTCCATCCCACCTGGATGGAGTTAAGCTGGAGCTTGTACTTGCTGAAGCAGAGAGGTGAATTCTTCTGCAGATTTATTCAAAATAATTTTTTTGGTTCAACATCTGGAACAGGGGAAGTTGTGCTATAAAATTAGCTGATTCCTTAGCTTGTTCACACCCCAAAGCCAGGGCTTTTATTTTTGTGCTGCTGCTTTTATCTCATCAGTCCCCACTGAGCAAACTTTTAGGATCTTTGCACCATCAGCAGTGGCACAGCTGACCTCAGTGGAGATGCTCAGGGTGCCAAGTTTGTCACCAGAGATGGAGGTGGGGACACATGTGCTGTTGGACACAGGGCTCTCATCTCTCCCTGCCGCCTTGGCTGGCCCTGCAGTAATGATGCCATTTCCATTCTCACCACTGTGGATGCTCCATGCACACTGCTGGGGGTGTTCACTACCCGGCAGAGCCATACCTGGGTGGGAAGTCCACAGCTCAGAAAGAATATCAATCTGACAAGTGCTTGGTGCTCCCCTGTGCCTGTAAAGCACTTGCAAAGGAGGAAGGAGGCTCCAGCCTTCGAGGACTGCACCCCGTGTGACATGAGCTGTGCTCCCCACGTGGGATGGAGGTGGAAAACTGCCCCTCCAGACGTGTGAGCTCAGTCTGTACACCAGTTTCTGCCTTCTCTGCTCTGTATTTCCCAGTGAAGCAGAAGCTGGAAGCTTTATATTGCTTTAAACTGAGGAATGTGTATAACAAGGAGAGCAGCCCAACAGAAACCCATTTAGGAAGAAATTTTATTCTGTGCTCCTACCTCGGAATTAATTTTCATTGTTTCCTCGGTGTGGTAGAGCAGGAGCTTCTGGCCAGAAGAGGTGAGATTAACGTACACCTGGAGGCAGGGGTACTGTGAGATTTTCCAGCAGTCTGGGCCGCAGTTAAATGAGCAGTTGAAGGTTTCTGTGATGGATGCATTGAGAAGTGAGCACTGAGTCTCTTCTGTCCAGACACTAAGTAGGAAAAAAAGAGATATTAGAGCATGGCAAGAGCGGGCAATAAGCACTAAACACGTCTCAGGCTTCTCATCAGGGATATACTGGGGGCATCTTGTAGGAGAGAGTACACGTGGCAGGGCTCTGAGCAAAGCCTGGACTTTCTTGCTTCACACGTCACAGACAGCGTTTTATTCTGTAGTACCCAGAGTTTAGGCTTTGGGCACAAAATTACCCTATTCGCCTATGTCTATGTATAAATGAAAAGGGTACTGCAACTTTGATTCTGGAGAAGGTGTATTTGAAAGCATGTCAGCAGAGACATAGAAGAAAACTGAGCAGCTTGCCCTGGGGAGAGCATAGTGCACACAGTGCTCCATGACAAGACACCCCGGGCCAAGACTTGAAGGTTAACCACCAAGTTCAGGTCAATTTAAAGTGAAGGTCAGGAGGACAATTTTGAATTACCAGGGTATGTATACTCATAGGCATGAAGACACAGTAACTCACAAGTGGTACCCCATGCAGCTTGACCTATGGAAAAGCTTTTTCTAGTGGCAGCTTGCTGTTTTCTGTAAGTTAAGCCAATGGTTGTAATCATTCTGGGGGATTTCATCTTATCTCCGATTCACCAGAGGCTAAAACTGCAACGATGGAGCCTGGTTATGCACCAGCAATGTTCACTTGGGTATCTGGCATGTATTTAAAAAATCTACTGCTGCATTTTGCCTGGGGAAAGGGCACATTGAGGGCTCTGCAGAAAGCCCTTTATGGGCTGGGGGAAGGTTTCATACAGGGTTTCCCTTTAACCCTAGTCCCTCAGCTCACCCAGAGTGTGGCTCTCCTGCCCCACCACAAAAGGGCTGAGGGTCTGCTTGCCCCTCACCAAACCTACAAAAGGCTTTACACAGTTAGAGGTATCAAAGATTTCTGACTAATTCTATTGCTATCTTTCTTTGGCAGTAATTCTGCTTGTGTATTCCATTTTACATTTATATTAAATTATGCTATGATTTCTGGGGGGAATCAAGTGGAAGGATTTTTTTTCCCCTCCTGGGCAGTATTTGTTGGAGGGATATTGCTGTAAAGGAGAATAACCCCTGAGGAGATCTGGCTGTGTGAAGAGAAGTGACAGCAAAGACTCCTGGGTTGTCTTCTCCTCACTTTCACCTTTCTGGCTGCTGTTTTATTCATGCAAGGGGTAATAAAGTAACACCTACCTACCACACACTTGTGAAGATGGAATATTTGATAATCTGTAGGTGCTTTGATATCTTCTGGCAATTTTTTCACATAGCTTGTAATATAAATCATCTCTTTCCACATGAGTGATTTTGACCTTAGCAGCCTCTGCAATTGACCCTGATATTGCTGAAAGGTCTGGGAGAGCAATTTGGAATAGCAAATGCTCTTGGATACTTAACAGGTCTTGATCTCAGTTTTCAAAATCTGAATTTTGTCCGGACTTGAAAACGGACAAATAACTTTATCACATAAATAAAATGCTGCAAATTAGTACAGCTCATCCCCGTCGCTACTTATTTCTTATCATTGCTGGGTCAAGAAGGAATATTCTCTTGCAGGTGCACCAAAATAATTGAGGATGTTCATACGAATTAACTGTGGGCACTTACTGTATAGAAGCCTGCGGTGGATAAGCCCAAATGTGCCAGATATTTGCCACTGCCCCAGGGTAGTTTGGGGCATGACTGACTAATATTTCGATCCCCAGTTACACATTTTTCATTTTCCTAACTTCACCAATCAGGGCAGTAAAAACATCACTGACAGCCTTATTACAGTCTGGGCTGGGTGTTAAATAGGACTGGTGCTTGAAAACTGATTTCAAATGCTGCTAATGAATCACAGGCCAAACCCTCTGCTCAGTGGCAGAGGAGAAAGCCAGAGAAAGCCTCAGAAAAATTAAGTGCAGGACAGTAATGATGAAAGATGATCTTTCACTTTCAGCAAATTACTATATTTCATGAGAATTTCACTTGTTAAGATGAAAGTAATAACCTACATGTAAAACTACAGGCTACAAAGAGCTTGATTTCCTTCCCAAATTAATTCTACATCCTTCATTTGAAAGTGTGTTGTTTCTTGAGGCTGTGAAATATTTTTGCCTTTTTGTCCTGAGTCTGAGCTTTGCAGCAACAGCCCCTGAGAAGCTTATAGGGTTCAGCAGACTGCCGACCAGCTGATATGGATATTATACTGGTGTTAAGCTGTGCCAAGTCTAAAGCCTGTGGATCAAGATTTTGTCAAACAGGGATCTAATGCTTCCCTCACTTTCTGCTGGTATTACTCAAATTGCTTTCACCATGGCTGTGCCTAATTTATACTGGGGTAAGGTAAGGAAGAGCAGCCAGGCCTATGTTGACCAAAGGAAAAATTATAAAACTTTAATAAAACGAGTCAAAAGAGTAAGCCAGATGAAGTCAGCTGGAGCAGGGAGTGGGAGATCAGGGACCATCACGAAATTACCTTTGCATGTAGGAGCGCAGCAGCGTGATCCCCAGGAGGAAGTACATCATGATAGAGCACACCATCATGGCCAGCCCGAGGAGTATGGCCCGGTCTTCTCCAGCTTTTAGGGCTGTGACTGTTTTCCTTTTGTCCAGTAGATCGTGATCCCTGATTTTTTGGTAAATATTTCTGAGGTTGAAAATAATACATTCTTATGTGAAGTTCATATTTAATCAATGAAGCCTCTACAGGGTGGGCAGTTCCACCTCCATACCCATCTTGTGGGAGAGAAAGGCTTAAGGGTCCTCAGATGTCCTTTTTCAGTGGATTCACTCTGACCTGGTGGAAACTTATTCATCTCCAAAATAAATTACAGCCATTTCTGAAAAGGCAAAAACCTCTTACAGCAAATACAAAGATTAGACACTTGTGCCAGCTCAGTAAATCCTCCTTTGGTACAGCTTCTTTGGCTCAGTTGAATTATACCATAAATGCATTTGACCTGTCAATGCCATCTTAGGCCACTAGAATGTGTTCAGGTGTGTGAGGTGTCTTTTCTTCAGCGGAATATGTAGAAAAAGCCTGAAGGGAAGTCATCACTAACATCATCTGAAAGGACCACGTTCTCTTTTGATTCCCTACAGGCTACTGATTTGGGCAGTTTTCCGCCCTAAGTGTGACTCAAAGCTCATGAAACACTATGGGGATTTTGGAATTGATTTCTGTGGGTTTTTTTGATTGTGAGCTTATTTACTGTATTCATAATAGTATTTCTGGAAGCCCAGTTACTCATTACAGTGAAAACACTCACAGAAAATTATCCACCAGAGCTATTTGTTCTAGGATTAAAAAAAAAAAAATACAACAAACCATTCCCCCTTCAGCAGAGAGTCCTTTGCATTTTCTAACCATAAGTCCTTCTTTCATCTCCAAGCCTTTGATGATTCAATGGGTCATGAGGACACAATGGTGAAGAAGGAAATATTTGAGTACATTTCAAACACACTCAAACTTTGTGGGTTTAAAATGTACTTACAGACCTGAGGCTGGTCAAAATCTCCTGTGTTTTCTGTTATGGTTCTTTTGAATCATCCAGGCAGCACCCGAAGCATGTGAACCGCACACCTCTGAGCCCTGGCACCACCATAACATGGACACAGTAGTACACGTGGAAGAAGTTCCTCTTCTACTGTCTGCAAAACGGCAGGTGAGCAACATCAACATCACTTTGGGCTCTGGCAAACCCACCACTCATTTAAGCTGAAACCACCAAGCTTCACTCAACCGTGGAAAAAAGCACTGAGTCAGATCAGCCAGATAACTTACATTGACTATTAAGGACAAAGAAATAGGGTTAAGACAGACATAAGATCATACATAAACACAGTAGAAAAAACAACAAAATATATGTTTAATCATAGACTCCCTGAGGTTGGAATTGAATTTGTATTTAGATGATGAGTCACAGTCAGGAAAAGCACATATGGTGTGAGGTTTTATAGCAAAAATCTTGCTGAGATGGTACTGCAGTCAATAGTCTCCTGTACCTAGGACCTCTTGAAATTTCTCCATCCAACTGTAATCTATATCTTTGGATGTCCATGGTTTCTCTTCAAAACCATCCTTTAAAGCTTGTCAATGTTTTCCTAGTTGGAAATGAAATGGTAGTTCAGCCTATCGAAATTTTCTCTGTTGTTCGGAGGGAAAAAAATATATATTGTGAGCTGGCAGATGCAATTGCCTTCAAAGAAGTAATGTAGAGTAATAATCTAATGTTACTTTTCTATTATTATTTATCAAACTGTATTTAACTCTGAGAGCTGCTATTAGGATTTGCATTGCTCCCAAGTGGAAGCAGACAGGAAGGCAGAGATTGTCATGCAGTTCCAGCACATTAACCGATCACACAGCATAACTTATGTCGGCGTGCAGACATAAAAAAGGCACAGTGCAATCACTCACTAGTGCCATTGGAGCAGCTAGGACACAACAGGGATACAAATGGACAATTTAAAAACAAAAAGCTGATTGAGAACGCTTACAAATACTTCCCATGTGGCCTCGAGCCAAGAAACATGCCATCAGAGATAAGAACAGGATGGGCTGAAGGGTATGTGGCAGAAATGAGCTATCTGGCAGGTGGCTGGCAAAGGGGACAGTGTGTGGTAACCACCTGCCAGGTGGATCCTTCGTGCTCACTTGCCATAGCAAATAAAGCAGAAGAAAGTTCTGCCTCTGAGGTCAGGCTCAGAGCCCTGGTTCAGTGGCTCTTTTGCAAACATTTGTTGTTCAAAGCCCCAAACAACAGCAAAGTGGTAGCCTGGTGCACCTCACTGAGGAATTTTTTTCTCCTGAATCCCTGCCAGTCATCAGCCTGGTGACCACCCACTGAGGTGTGTGGTGGCGTGGCACGTGTCAGTGTGTGACACACCAGTTCTATCAGCCCAGGAGACATGCTGAGTAACCCTCCCTCCTCCTCCTCACGCTCGTGCCTGCACAGGGAGATGCCAATTTTCTCTGTAGGGTACTGGGAACATCTGCTATCACCAAACTTCAAGCTTTTGCCTGTTAGAGCCCTGGTTTAGGGAACACAGTATGTTGTGTGCAACATTTGGCCACTAGGAGAGCAGCCTCAGCATCTCCTTTGCTGGAACCATGGCCTGTGCACATGTGTTTGCTGCTGCCTGGGGGTGGATTTTGTGTACCTGTGAACTTTTGGCACAGCCCAGGGACCTCCTTCTGCTCGGTGAGCTGGAAGAATGCCATGCTTAGCTGGCTGATTTTGGATCCCAGAGCTGCACAGCCCCGTTTAGCTGACTGCTATGGGTTGTTTAAGTACAGATCACTGCGTGCTAGACACTACTCATCTAGGTGACTCCATCTAATACTTGTGATTACCTGTGACAACTCCCCACATATGACATTGAGGGGGGCTGCCTCCTTTTATAGAAGTCCCAGGTGTCAGAACACGGGGTCTCTCCACCCTGTGCAAAGACATTTAATAGGAAGCATGCCTCCAAGGACAAAAGGTCTTTGCTCCCTCGATCATTTCCATACTGAAGTTCTCCCTTCCTAAATCTCCATGTTCCTTTTGCCAAGTTGCTCAGAGGATATGGGCTGGCTGCTCTACCCAGGCTCAGCTGCCAGAGAGGAAATCTCAGCCGTGACCATGCCTGCTGGGGACAGAGCAGAGAATTCCCTCTCCACGTCTCTCTGACAGCAGCAGTGCAGGGATCCCTCTGCAGTGTGGTCAGCAGATCTTTACATGATCTCCCGCTCCAAAATAAGTAGGATCTAGCAGCTCTGCAAGGGCGCTTTTTCCTCATGGGAAAGCTAAAATAGCAATAACCAGGCATCTGCAATTACTTCATTTTTTTTTCTCCAAATAAACACAGATTACCTGCCTTCAAGCCCCTCCCCTTGCAAATGGACCACGGTGAGAGGCTGAGAGGCACTGCCTCCTCCAGCACCATGCAGTCATGGTGCTCGTCAGATGGAAGTGCCTGCTTGTCTAAATAATTCAGAATGACTTTGAATTCACATTCACTTCTCTGATATCACAGCTGTTATGCACATCTCACTCAAATTACCACATGGTGAGGTGTTTACTGACATCACAAATCCTTGAATGCGATGGTCAAAAACCTGTCCTGTATCTTACCTGCAGAATTCCCAATGCTCAGGGACTTTTCTGCTCAGAAGCCAACTTCCTTATGTTTTTCTTTACAGGTATATTTAGCTGCATTAGTTTTTGTTACTAGACCTATGGCAACAGGAAATCTCTCTGGAGCTCTCAGAAAAGTCACAGTGATGGTTGCAGAAGGACTCCTGTTTATATTAACAGATTTTGTTCACTCAATTCCTTCCCTCTTCCTCACCAAACAGGACCAAACTGAACCAACCCAAACTAATGCTTTGGTTTCCCAAGCATACAGTGCTGTGGAAAGCCTCACTGACATCTGAGAAAGAATGAGGACTTGACTAATTTTTCAAAGCATAAAAAGTGGCAGCTGAAGAACTGTCAGTGGCTAAAACATCAATGAAATACAGATATTTTGGTCCTGATCCTCCAAAAAAAGATTCCTAAGAGAGATACCTTCCACCCAGGAGGAGGTGATTCCTCTACAGCAAGTGACTCATTACAGCACAGTTAATATTAAAGTGCAATCCCTCAAAGGTCTGTGGTTGTAGAATGTGTTAGGTGACAAATTTGCTCATCTATATGACAATCTTCCTGTCTGAATTCTAAAGAACAGAATTCTTAGGGAAGGGTCATTTAAGGCAAGTAATTTCTCTCAAAGGTACCACCTGTTTGATATAATGATGGTGCTGGTGACCTTACATGTGTTGAAATCACTGCCAGACATTGGCGGATGAGTTTCTCCCACTGGCAACACTTGCTCTGTGTTCACACCTCTCCTCTGCAGTCCTGAGGCTGCCATCAGCACTCTCTTATGTCCATTTTCTTTTCCTCCCTTTCCCTCCTGCATTTCATTAATCACTCACAAGGTACAAACAATTCCTTCTGTACAGCTCCACAGGACCACTTGGGAAATAAACACACCCCAAAGCTTGACAAGGCACCTGAATTTCCCATGGCTAGTGCGTAGGCATAGAGATACTGCTCCCTGCTACCTATTTCTGCAGGCAGACAGGGGTGAGCTCTGCTGAGGGTTTAGGCTGACCAGATGCCAATGACTCCTGTTTAGCACAGCCCTCAGCCCAGGTTAATAAGCCCCACTGCAAGGCATGGTGAGAGTCAAAGGCAATGCTAATCAGGAGCACTTGGCTTCCATCCAGCCCAAAGTGTGGGCAGATATCCCCTCCAAGTGTCTAACCTTGGACCATGACAGTGCTTTAATGCAGGAGAACATTAGCCTGGGGAAAATTCAATTAAAGAAGAGACTTGCAGAAGTACAGGAGGCAGTTAGATAACCAGCTCCAACTGGAAGTCCATGGAAACCTGCTTCCAAGCTGGCCTTTTGATCTTCAGAATACCTGTTTGGGATCAGATTATCCAATGAGCTGAACACCTATGCAGTCTTTGCAGAAAAGTTCAGCAAATGGGCCAGTTCTCCAAAGAATCTCAGGGTCCTGAGGGCAGCTCTGCTGCCTGAATTCAGGAGCGCATTTTCCCAAGCAGATGCCAGCAGTAATGTCTCATTAGAATAACTGAGGAATGTGTTTTGCTAATTGGCACTGTAGATGCACTGATATCTGTTTTTGTTTCACCAGAGTCTGATTTTTTGTGATTACATGTCATAGTGACTGCAAGAGGAACTGAAGGAGAGGAGGGAAGGGGCAAAAGAAAGAAAGAAAGGGAAAAGTGTCCTTGTTGTGACAAGACAAGCTGTCCAGCAAATCTTACTACAAAGGAGAGAGATTTTGGAAGGATGAGTCTGAGCATTACCAACAATTATTCTTTCATCATTGATATTTAACTTCTTTCATTCCCAGCGGAACACTGCCTTTGTCTGTGGACTTCAAACCTCTCCTTCTCTTTCCTTCTTTTTTGCGTATTTCCTTACTCCTCTGGGAGATCCAGTAACTCATTTATTGCTGTCTCCTTCAGCCTCTTCCCTCCAGCAACACCACTTAAGAGGGCTGGTGAGCTACCAGTTCACTTTCAAGCAGCTTAGCATCCTCCAGCTACTGTGCAATCCTGTCACATGTGTCTGTATAACCAGAAAACATCTCTGACAGCTGGATGCATCATCCAGATGTGTAAAAGCCATGTGGGGCAATGATCTGGCTGGGGGACAGGAGGCACTGCGTGTGTGTTGTCTGGAGAGGGTGCAGGAGCAGTATGGCCAATGGCTGGAAGGAGGAAGAATACCTGCAAAAAGCATAACGGCTTCACAGGGGTTGGAACCGGGACTGCAAACCTGGGAATGGGGATTAGTGAGCTTTTAAATGTGTGTGTGCTGCCCTCAGAGATGGTCACAGTGTGCTGCTGATGTGTGAGAATAAGGAAGACTTTGGCCATGGCTATGGCATTGCCCCTCTGCTCTATTCTGGCATGGCATATTAATCCTGGCACTCACTGGCTGATCCTGTGCTCAGTGGAGCAGCAGCCAGGGTTGTGAGGCACAGGATGGACACCCTTTGCATCCCTCCTCCTTCTCCAGTGCCACCACCGGGGAGGAGCCACAGGCCACACTCCTGAAGATTCAAACCCATAAGAGACAATCAGCACAGGTGCCGTTTACCTTTTCTCATCATGTCTGTAAGATGTAGAGCTTCGGCCACTGGTCCAAATAAACATTTTAGAGGGTTGCCCAGTGTTGGCTCTGCTCGCTGCAGTGGGACGATGGAAGGACCTGGGGGAAGAGGGATAATTTTTGTCACTGCCCATCCAACGTGGCAGACCACATAACATCCAGCGTGCCAAGTCCCCTGTGGCCATGCCCAGTGTGCTCTGAAGACAAACTGTTTTTTAACTCAAGGTGAGATGTAAACTAATGGGGATGAGAGATCAGCGAGTGAGAATGGAGAATAAACCCCATTAGCCCCACTGGTAAAAGGTGAGGCTGGCTAATCAGGCTTAGCTGTGCTCCACACTGCAAAGGATTTGCACTATGGGCAAGAAATCATCAGTAAAGAAATGGTAATACCTGCATCTAGTGTTCTTATGGCAGTATTTCTGGGAGACAAAATGGCTATGGTTTAAGAACATACACACTCATTACAGGGTTTTGGTTGTTCTGCAGCTCTCAGTAAGATGAGGCTCTCAGGGAAGGTGTCTGAATGAGGCACAAGTATGAGATGTAAACACAGCGTTTTGTGGAAATGTAACTGATGTGACAAAGATGTCTTTTCCCATGGAGAAATTACTATCCTAAGGCCATTTGGCCAGACCAGTTAGATCCCTGCCCAGGGGTGTCTATGTTTAAATGCAGGATGTGACACCTACTGCCTTCTCTCAGGGTCTCAGGCCGTATTGGACTTGCTATTGAGGCTGTGGCTCCCCTCATAGCCCCTTCTAATCTCCTCCTGGTTTTAGTGAGGCTCAGTTAAAAATCTCCGTTTCTGAGAACTGCACCCTTTCTGTGAGGGCTGTATTTTGCATTATTTCACAGCAAAGCATTTTGTGGTTTTAATGTATTCAGATAAAAGCTTAAGGGAAAAAAAAAAAAGAAATATTCCAAATACCAAATACTTCAGTGGTGAAGTTTTTTATACACTAGGGGCCATTCTTTAACTCACTGAAAAATAAACCTGATGGTTGATGCTGTCAGCAGAGAAGGCACATGATCTGAAGAAGTCTGTAATGTCACTATCTACATAATCATGCAAAGGGCTAATTTCAATATTTGCATAGTGGTGAACCAGGAGAATACTTAAATACTGTAGAGGTGGCTGCAGGGAAGACTGACATGGACAAGAGCCAAAATCCATCCATATGCAGACAGGCAGACAGTTGCCAAGGGACTGGGCTCTCCAACCGGAATTAACCCAGAGCTCCACCACAGGATCCCTGGTGCAGCCCCATGCCAAACTCACACCCCAGCTGGGCCGCTGGCTGGGCCAAACTGGTGGCCCTGTCACCTCCTCCCTGCTGGGATCCTGCTGCCATGCTCAGAAATGCTGTCTTGGGACTGAGATTTGCTTAAAATAAGAGGTGGCAATATTTGACAAAGCTTCTGTACTGCATTTGTGAACAGCAAATTGGACAAAAAGGTGGTCCAAAAGAAGGGCGGAGAAAGGAGGAGCATCTCTCCCAGACCATTCCCTGACTGTGGTCATCACTGCAGCCTGAGAGCTAAAAGACTCTTCTTTCCTTACAATGACTGTAGTTAAGTACTGGGGAAAAAACAACAAGAGGAAGCACTTTCTCCCTGAAATAACTATAGTTTAGAAGGTGAAGTAGCATCTTCCAGGATCTAACCAATGTAGCCACCAACTAAATGTTTTCACAGTCATATTGGTCAGAAAATTCAGTTGTAAGACCTTGGGTCTAATCCTCACTCTGGTAGGTAAGATTTGCACCCACATTACCTAAGGCAGCACCACAGTGACCACCCAGCTGGTGTTTCTGCACCAAGCCACGCAGGAGGGCTCAGAGCAACTACCCAAGGGCCTGGAGACCAGACTGGATGCTGGACTGAGTCTGTCCCAGGCTGAGTCCCTCAATGCTGGAAAATAAAATTCTATATTTGCCACTGCACCCTCTAGGATGTCACACATGAATGGCATGACAGAAAAGCCTGGCTGGCTGTGCTGCCACAGTCTGAGTGGTCCCAGAGCCATCAGGAGATGATGATGAATGCTATTAGAGAGTCTGTTCTTAATTAAGCAAAACTTGGGCACATGTTAGAGGTGATCAGCAGCTTCTGCCACCTGTCTGAGCCTACAGGGACACCTGGGCAAGACTGCCTGGGCAGGGAGGCAGATTTGTAATGTCCAGAGCACATTGCAGGGGCACTGCTGGGGTGAGAGCTGGGTGAGAGGGATCTGTCCCACTGAGGGGATGCCAAAGGAGAAAAAGGGATGCCTCTGTTCCCACTAAGTTGGAGTGATTTCAGACTCTCTCATCTTGCCAGTGCCCTGGAGCAGTCCATATGTGACAACATTAATGCTGCCTGCTTCATTAGTTGGGCAATCCAAGCTAACTACCACTATTTAACACACAATTGCACACCTAATTTTGTGTAAAATTGTAACACTGATGACATCATAGCAGCTACTCCAGAGGTCAGATGTAAGCAACTAAAGCCCATGGTTCCTTTAGGCAGGGGTTAGATGTAAGGTAAGAACCTCTTGGGGACCAGTAATAACACAAAGTCTCCAAGACCTCCTTTGGAAGACTTTTGGAGGACATGTAACTTAAAACAGTTGCAACCTACATGACCATGTCCTGCCCCACCAGGTCAGTTAACAAACTTCCATGCTTTTCTCCTCCCCTGGGTTAGTCCCAAGGCATGTTTGTAAACCTTCTTCCTTCCCTGCCCCTTCTCTCTTTTCTGAGAAAACAAGTAGCACTACTTTTTTTTTTTTCTTTTTTTGCCCATTGCCTCTCTGAGTCAGCTGCTGGCAACTTATTTTTATCATGCAACAAGTAATCAGCCTGCGAAACTCATTACTGTAGGACGTCAGAGTGTGTTGTGCTATTGCTTGAACAGACGGAGCATTTAAAGTCATGACAATACCTGTTAAAAACAGAGTAGAAGAGGTGCTTCAAGCTGCTTTTTGACTACCAGGAGTCTGTGGGGGATATTCCTATAGGGCAGGTTATTTGTAAACTCCTGTACTTGGTATGACTTTTGTTAGAGCTGGAACTCTGGGCTTTCTGCCTGACCTTGCCCAAACATCCCTGTCTCCTTCACTATTTGCCCTTGTGGCAACAACATAGTTGTCTCTTGACATGGTTGCCACAGAGACAGGAGAACCAAGCTTTGGTTTTTACAAAACACACCTCATTCTTCATGTTTGGGGCTATTCTGAATAAATACACAAGGTTAAAGAGAGAAACACATGGTAAAAAGCGCACAATCTCCTACAAATACGTGGGCCTGCTACGCCTACACAGCCTGCCTGTGGCTGACCCACTCCTCCCATCCTCCCCTGTTCTCATCCTCCTCTTGAACATTACCTTCTGGTGGATCTCTTGGAACTCGCTAGAAAACCTGACAAGATTTACACTTTTCCAGCTATAGCAAGATGCAGACTTGAGATAGTTCTTATAAGATTAGAACTGCTCTGCCCTGTCCTAAGAAGTCCACCTGACAGCAACTGCCTGAGAGAGGATTTCAGTGTGAAGAAAACATGCCAGGACAGGATTTGCTTCAATTTTCTCCAAAAAAGGATATAATTCTGAGGATGAATCGCAAGATCCCTTAGCTGGTACCTCAGGAACTCTGTTATGTGCTCTGTAGTCCTCACTTTCACCCTGAGCTGGCTTCCTCAGGTTTTAGGTTATGTCACAATTGGTATGAAAAGTCCCTTACCTCTGGGTCCCCACATCTATGAACAGACAAAGAGGGATACTGCAGACCATGTTTCTAGATGGAAAGCTGGGTTTTATATATATGTTTGTTGGTAATTGCCTCTGTCTATGTTTATGTTAATCATAGGGTTTCTGAGACCTTGGAGAACCATTTACAACACCAAACTAATGAGCTTTGCTCCCCTTATGGCATTTCATTTCCTGGGCAGTGTGGCCACTGTAAAAAGAGAAGCACTTGCATTAATTTTACCTCATAAAAGACACCCTGAGTCATCAAAAGGCAACTAAAGCATTCACTTAAAGATATAATCACTGACCACCTCAGCTTTGTCTGAATACACCCACATCCAGCACTGTCTGTGCTGACAAGTGCTCTGGACGCTGGATGCTTCCCAGACACAGGATTCATTTGAACCCCAAGGGTGAACCCCAAAGTTTTCCTACTAGTCCACATATTAACCCTTCCCAGTGTCACCACACAGCTGCCTGTGCCTGTTCATGGACAGAGAGAGCAGCTGTTGTTGAGGAAGGGGAGATATTTGATCTCTCTCATGACTGGATAGACCTTTTTTTTGGGATGGTCCCACCCACCATCACCCATGGGATAAGGAAGAGAGAGAAACCAAGCGTCAAAGGCAACCTGCAAGGAGACAGTGGTTCACTTTGAGGTGAATTCACTGAGTATGGACAATTAGATTTTATGTCCCAATAGGTCTTATGTATGCCTATGTCTGATGATAGCATGTTCTCCTATGGCTTTGATGAGCCAGAAAACAGAGAGAAGTATTGTGTGATGAAGGATAAGAGAGTAAATAAAGTGGCCTGTTGAATTTTTGATGTAAAGTGTAGCCTGACTGGGGAGTAATCCGGCATTTAGGTGCCTTAGAGCATGGTACAATCTCCCAGGCAGAGTGGTGGAGATAACTACTGTATGAAGACGCTCCTGTCTGATTCAGGAGATGATCCAGGGGAGTTTTCCAGTTCTGGTATTGAAATAATGAAAGAGCTGGACCCAGGAGCCTTGTCTGCATCCAAAATGGAAGGACAGCAAGCATAGACCAACAAGAACAGCAGTAAGCTGACTCACAAAAGAAATGCATCTGCATTAGCAGAAGACAGTCACCACTTAGGGAACGTTTAAGGCTCTGGCAGCAGCAGCTCTAAATTGTGTAGCAGCAACAGCAATATCAAATGGTGTATTTCTGCCTCGTGACTGGACTCTGCTGCTTCCCAGGATAATAGGCCTGGTGCAGGACAGAGGGACATAAATTACTGCCCTTGTTGCAGCATCTCAGGAGCTCCAGCTGCACTAACTGACTAATTCCACTGGCAGATGACCTTGAATTTGGGGTTCCTCATTATGGCAAGGGGAAAGTGGACAATGGGCAGCTGGTGTTAATGTACTGACAAGAGTTTAGGAGGACTGATGGCTAATGATGCTTCATTAATGATTCACCTCTATTTCTGACCCTTCTCCTAAGCCTCCCTAGAGCTCAGAGATGAGAGCTAAGCTCTCCATCTGGATTTTTAGTTGAATGAGGGAGACATCCTGGACACAGGGTGGTCTTGCTGGGCTCCCATGTCACAAGCATGTCTGGGACATTTTATGTCCAAAGGTAGACCATGGGGCTGCCAGTGAAAACGAAAGCTGTGTGTGGAACACAGTGGCATTTGGGTTTGTTTTCAAGGGCAAAATTTCTTTTAACGTGAAGTCATCCTTCACAATTGTTAATTCCCTCTCCCCAGTATATAGAGGAGTAGGAGAGATATCCAGAAAGGCTGAGGTATCTATCTGTATCTCTGCTACATGACAATATGCATTATGTTCACACTTCAAAATTAAGTATTCCAATGTAACCTCTGAAGCTTCCAGGTTTCCATTTCATGATGTTTTTCGTTCCAGTGCTGACTTTCTGCATTTTGAAAAAGCTTTCAAACCTTCCCATTTAGTGATGCCTTTCATCCCTAGGCTTCCCCAAGAGCTACCTTCCTAGTACGAGTCTAAACAGCCCACCCAGTATGGCTGTAGACTTTATAGTCTTTATTCTTCCTGATATTTTTAACTTTAACTTCCTTTTCCAACTTTCTTTTATTTTTTTTTCTTTTCCTCCAGTGCCTCTTCCTATGTGTTACTGTCCCAGTGACAACTCATTTCACTCACCTTGGCCACACTGTCATAGTCTTAATTATTCTGATTTAGTTGATTGAAACAGCAACTTATAAAAGAAATTCCTGTGTCTCCAGGTCAGCTACAAGGAGGGAGCTACTGTCTGTCATTGCAAGAGAGTCACAACTTCTTTGGTGACCTTCTGATTGCCTTGGAGCAGTCTGACACTACAGCCTCAGCTTCCTCATCTGTACAAGGGATGTGCTGGTCCCATCGCTGTACTTGGCAGAGGACACTTCCAGCTCATCTCATAGCAGAGCATGCAATGAAGAGTCAGCCCTTATTACCATCCTTGTGTTTTGGTGCTGGTGAGTTTGCAATCCAAGCACGAGGCAATGCCTCCCTTGGCATGTTGCAGTCACGGGGATCAACATTTGTGAGGAGCAGCTGAGGATAATTGTCCCCTTTGCCTGTCAGGATTCTGCAAACATTTTTAGCTTTCTGTGCTGAATTGGAATTAACGTAGCAAGTGACACATTGGACAAGCACTTTATTCATCATCTCAGCTGCTCTCTGGCTTTGGAGAAGGGCACAAAGTGGCATAAAATGGGCTGGCTCTGGGAGGGGGTGCAGCAGTGGCAAGTGCTGGGTCAGTCCCTTGCAACTCCTATCCAATTGAGCCAAGAGAGTTTTGTAGGGAGATCTGCCCTGCCAAAGACCAGGTAGTATTACATTGATGGAGAAGGATCCTGGGGGTAAGAATGAAGGCAGTGAAAGTGCTGCAGTACCTCACTTGATGCTCTCCTTTAAATCTTAGTGCAATTCTCTGCCGTTGCAGAGGGATATATCACCTTGGGTACTGCACTGCACCAGAAGAGCTATATGGCCCTGGACCAGGCTGGCTGGCTAAGAGCATGTGAGTGACAGTGAAGATGCTCTGTGGCTTGTGGTCATGCCATGACAAACCAGTAGGAAATGGAGAGGGAGTGAGAGAAAGGAGATGAGGTGGAGGCATTGCTTCTCTGCTCCCAGGGAGGTGTTTCTAGCTCGAGCTCCATGCTGAGATCAGTCTCTTTGATGGTCATCAAGAGGGAATGACCTTCTCTCCAGCTGAGATTTTGTGGGTATCTACTTGATTAAGTCTTAGACAAGGCTCTTTTGGACACTAAAAATATTGTTTTTAAGAACAATTGATTCCATGGTGGGATTTGGGCACCTCTGACTAAGCTGAAGTGGCTTCTTACTCAACTTCTATGCCCCTGCACCATTGTCATCTCAGGGACCTGGGATTTACACCACAAACTGTGAAGCAAGAGGGTGTTGGCACTGCTGTTTTACAAGTGATGGACAGAGGCACAGAGGCTACTGAGACTTGGTCAAAGGCTTCCAGGAAGTCTGGGGTGGTTGTAGTGGAAAAAACAGTCTGAAAAATGGTGGACAACCACCTTCCACCCAGTGAGGAGGGATGAGAGCCAACACACGTACAGATTCCCATGCCAGAGAGCAAAGGCAGAGCCTTGCTTTGTGGTTGTGCCAAGTCCCATCCATGGGGACACCTTGTCCAGCTTTGTGCAACTGTGCCTCAGCTTTACACCCCTCCAGAGAAGGCCTAATCTGAGAAGTGCGCGGCTTTTAAGTATCCCTGAAGAGGGAGCTTAATTTCACTGTTAAAATCCTGGTGATGTGTTTGTGGGTAGGAGCACACAGATAGGAAGGGTGATGTGCTTCTGGGGACACGGAGGACACCAGCAGCTTTTAGGGAAGCCACGAAGGAGAAGTAGATTGCAGGAGCGATGTGGCTTGGGAGAGAGGTGAGGGCAGAGAAAAATAAACAGAGACAAAGCAGCACCCAGAGGAAAAGCACAAAACAGGCAGGGCAGATACAGCAGGAGTGGCTTTTCTTGAGCAGGTCAATCATCTTTTATCTCCTTTGAGTCAGTCCCTCTGCCATCGAGAGCACCATCCGGAACAAAGCAAAGGCAGAGGCGAGCTAAAACTACTGCCCAGCGGGAAGTGAATGCTCTGGCACTATTTATTTTTGAGTCTGCATTTGGATTAGCTGTAAAGAGCTATGTGGATAAGAGAGCAGGCAATTACAGCTGCGACGTGCTGCTCATGAATGGAAACAGCTCCAATCTGCTCAGGACATATTGAAATTCTAATTCAGTTAGATTCCTTTAGTTACAGCGCTCATCACAGACACTGAAAGAGATGGGATTAGAAAATAAATACAACCCTTATGTTGCTTTTGGTCTGCCTTCTCTGCTCCCATTTCCCCCCCTCCCCAGTTTTAGCTGTTGTTTGACTTTATTTTCTGTGGCAAAATACAGCAGCCTGCATTTAGAGTTCTTGTTAATTTTTATGAGGGTCTAGCAGAGCACAGCTGGCCGGACACGTGCGCTCCTAACGGGTGGGCAGTTGGCACCAATATGAGACCACTGCTGAGGTTTCACATGTCACATCTTACTAAAGACCATGACCATGGCCATGTTAATACTGCAAAGGTATAGTTGTGACACAGAGACACTGAGCAAGGACATGATTTGCAAAAAGCTCTTCCCTGGCTTCACCTCTGGTTCAGACAAGTGTTTCAGCCCACGCTGCTCCCCCAGTAAGGAGGTTGGCTCTCTGCTTTGGGTATTGGTGTAAAGCTACTTCACCATTGCAGGCAACTGCTTTTGCACAGTGTTTGTGCAAGCCAGTTCGTTACGGATCTGATCCAAAACAGTGACCAGGGAAGAGGACCATGAGTGCTGCCAATGTGAACTGTAAATTCAAGCAAGTTATTTAACTGTGCCGATTTAGCTTCCCTGGCTGTCAGTGAACAGTGCTGTATTAAATCTGCTGGCATACGCAAGGAATAGATTGTTGAGATCTAAATGTCAGAGACTGCTGGATTGGAGGAACAAGAGGAGCACGAGCTCGAGTCTCTAGCTGGCTGGCAGTTGTATTCCATTACCACTGGTCTCTGGGACCTGCTGGAGGATCTCTGGATGTAAAGGGATGTCTACAAATAGGTTGTGAATAGTCCTGCCATGCCAGCTTAGAAACCTGGTTATGACAGACACTGAGTAGAAATTACTCATCTCCTTTGAAACTAAGGAAAGGGCTTGATAGGAAAAGACAGATATAATACCACAATACTACTGATACAGAGTCATGGAGCTGGGAAATAAACAACTGTCTGGTAAAAGCATACACCCAGTTTAGTTCTCATGAGCATCTTTCCTCTTTGTCTTATTACAAAAGGGTAAATTTTGCATCATAAGCACTCTGCGGTGGTTTGTCATCTTTTCAGAACACAGACTTCACCATCTGTAGCCCTCTTAGTTGAATATGATCAATTGCTGTGTCAAATTCACAAAGCAAAATTTTGTGCCCAAGTGCTGTAGAAAAGCTCCAGACGTATTTTTTTCCTGCATACATTTCACGTAATTTTCACAGAAAATAAATATTCTTAGTGTCCTCATTTTTTCAAATGTAATTCTGCAGGTGCAGCTGCCTATTGGCTCTTGAGTCTAAGTCATGTGCAACGTGGCTACAGCTCTGTGGACCATTGAACTCATGCATGTGTCCTCTGGAGCCCCCTGTTTGCCCTGCCTGATTGCTTTTTGCTGATTAGTGGCGAGGAACTGTTGTTTTAACAATGAGCTCAATATTAAGATATTAACTGAATGGAAGAGATTTCTCTCCATTGACTAGTTCTGCTATTCACAGCAAAATAGAGCACCTGGGTGGGAATAGTGTGGTAGCAATATTTTCTGATGACCCCTACACATGGTATAGCAAGCTAATGCTTACCATCGGGGACTCCTGCTGATATATGACCAGGTATTTTTTGTAATAGGCTGTGGAGTGAGAGTAAGGATGTCCAAGTCACATATTAGGGACAGAAGCCAACTGGCTGATTAGAAAAACAATGCAAAATCCTAATTCCTACAGGGAAGGTGCATTTCTAGTGCAAGGAGGAAGCCTTTCTAATGGAGTCCTTCATGGTTAGGACACAGATCAAACCCAGTCTGATGAGCAAGGCTGGGAGAAAGTTAGAAATTAAGTGGGTCACATTATGGCAGAGTATTAGAAAGACAGGGAACACAACACAGATAGTAGTGATGTGCCCACACCACAAAGAGCAGGAACAGCTGCATATTGCAGCAAGGCAGTAATGAAATGCACAGAAGTAGTGATGTGAGGTGGATGGGAAATCTGGTGAGTCGAAGAGTTGATGGACTCTGAGACAAGGCTGATGCACTCAGGTTAATGCAGTGCTGCACCAGACTAATAGGTCAGAAATCAGCGTGAGCACTAAAGTACTTGCTTTGCAGATGAGTTCAGTGCCTGATACACTGGACAATACAGATGCAGATTCATCCTCCTTAGAAAAACAATAGCTTGAGAGTTCATGAATCTCTTAATAGATGTGTTCTTGTAATATACTTTTTAGCATAAAACCAGTTTTTCTTGAGAGTCAGGAAAAAAGATAATGAGAAAGAACAAAGGCAAAGTCTCTCTAAGAGAGAACAGTGTACATATGCCCTCTGTGCAGCTTTGAACCAATAAAGAGAACAAAATCTCTGCTATCCTCTGATGGCCTGAACAGTGAAGGGGCTGTGCCCATGAAACAAAAACCCAAAGTATTTTTGGTCTCAAAACTGGTCTGAAATTAAAACAATGGTAGGAGCAAGCACAGATACTTCCATTCCTCAGATGGCAATAATCTATATTAATTACTGCAAGTGTCCAGCTTCGAACAATGTCACTGCAGTGCTATTACTGTTGAAGAGTATTGAGTTTCCAAGGAGGTGAATGTCTTTTTCTCTCCCTAATCATGATTACTTGGCTTACTACTTGGGCTAAGCTTTTATTTAACCAAGATAAATGGATATTTCCAAAATCAGTGAGTTAACACTATGCATCACATTATTACTCTCTTCCCATATTTCTTGCCTTAACTGCTATTTTATTCAGCTGCTAAACACAAGTAACAATAAGAATAGGAATGAGGAGCTGTGAAGGATCCTATATGGATTAAAGTTAAAAAAAATAAATCCAGTTTTGACCATTACTTTGTCCTATTCTGTGTTAGCATTTTCCCTTTATTGTTATGCAACACTATTTTTTTGTTTCATTTCTCTTTCTTGAAATATGAATGTCCACATCACATTCTTGCAGACACCACCAGCCTATCTGACTACTATTTGTTGGTTCCTATTTGGAATCCTTATTTATCATTTAAGTTATGTGCCACTACTGTAGGTTAACATTCAGAAGAGCAGATGGGGAAGTAGAAACAAAACTTCTGTCAGTGATAACAGGACTTCCATGCTTCATTTCCCCCAGGGCACAGTGAATGTTTTCCTTTTCAACAGTGCTGGGTAAAAATGCCTTAAGGAACTGGTGGCAGCAAAGCTGTGAGCTGGCAACACACTGAAATTTTCAGGCTGCAGGAATAGATTTTCGGTTGCTGGGCCATTTGTGGGAAGTTATTTTGTATTAGCTCCTGGAAGATACCCATCTCAGTACTGAAGTTCCAATGCAAAATACTGAGTGAGAATTTCCTTTCTGTGAGAGTGAGTGAGAGGTCTGGCACTGAACAGCTTCTCCTATGCAGGCGGGTTCATCTGACCACCTCACTGAACAACTGTCCAGATTTGGTGACCAGGGCAGATCCAGGAGAAGTCAGAACTCAGGCCTCAAAAACCTTTCCAAATCCCATTATTTCAGAACCATCCTGATCCCCACAGCTGCTGGGGGGAACTGCAAGGCTGTGCATGGGCAGCCTAATGTGGGTGGGTCGCTTCCCACCCACATCCCACACCCTGACAAGGTAGGGGTGTCCAGGACATGCCACATGTCCATATGTGTGGATGTGTGAGGTCCACGTATTGTACACTTCCTTCAGGGAAAAAGCTGCCACTTTTCTCCAGCATCTCTGTGCACTGTCCCCTTTCCCACACTCAAGGGAACCTCACTTGTGTGTTGGGGACTGGCACATGCAGTTAAGAAGGATTTCCCAAAGTTGGAAGTTGTTCATCTGCTGTGGGCTCAAAACTCCTCACCATCAAGGAGTGACAGTCAGGTGAATATCCCATGTCTGTCTTGGGGACACTTGGAAGCTGGAGGGCCCTGTGGCACCTCCCTGGGATTGACCATCCCCACATGCTGCTGGCTTTGTTCTGGGCTGTGCTGCTCATGCTGTCCAGCTGCCACCCACCAGTTGCTGAATGACAGGAACTATCAGGATCAAGACAGAATTCACTGTCCTGACACACCAAATGTCATATGGGAGATTAAAAGCAAATTCCGGCTGCTAAAATGTGCACAGGAAATACATATGAGACCTGCCCAGACAGCAAAAGCTTGCTTCTACCCTTGAATGCCAGGCAGGTGGGATTTGTTCAAATAATTATCACAGATACAGCCTGCACCATCTCACCTTCCTTGGTCTTTGTCTCTAAGGTGTACATCATTTGGCCAGTTTCCAGCCACCTTCTTCCAAACAACAAAAGGTTTTTACTAAGCATTTGGTAGTGCCATTAATGAAATAAGCCAATAGATAGTGAAAATCAGATCTTGCGTGTTATGTCTGTATTCTCTGCTCTTTAGTGCAGTTTAACAATTACACAGGAATTTTCACCCATTTTAATGCTTTTATGAAAACTCTTCCTGCCTCCATCTCTCCTAAAAATCCTTGAGCCCCAGTAATCATGTGAGTTACATTTGAATCAAAATGCAGAAAATCTGTGTTTTCACGTTGACCTTGAAATCCAGAAGACCATTTCTATTATAAAGGTGCTTTACAGTACAGCTTGTGACTGAGGAGGCTGCTAAGGTAAGTATAACTAAAAATGTTTCTCATAGATAGATAGTCTCAGGATACCATCTTGCTCCTAAAAGCTGGTATTCAAATTCTTCCATTTATTTAGCTCCTTTTAAGCAAACATACCTGTAGGAAAACTTGTGATGGTAAAAGGTAATTCCCTGCTCATGACTTGAGCCATCCCTATTGTAACATGTACCTCCTTCTGTAAAACAATGTAGTAGATAAATAAAAGCTGGTAGTCCTCTTCCTAATGTGTTCAGAGGGTTTTTCTCCCCTATTGATTTCATAGAAGTAATTCAATTACAGGAAATATTATCAGAGGCTTCTGTAATAGGGGATGCATTTATATTGTATAGGGTGTAAAATTTAACTTTCACCCCCACTTACTCATTTTCCTTACACTGGAACTGCTTTTAAAAAATTCTTCTTTTAAAGTTGCTGTACAAGCAATGAAGTCTATCATTTAAATGTTCTTTGATATGGACTTCAGAAGAGCCTGGGTACTTGATTCTCTTCTTATTTACATCAGTGAGGCCAGCAGCCGAATGCAGAAGCAAGCAAAGGGCAGGGCAATGCCACAGAACCTGTCAGCACCACAGCAAAGGCATTTCTTCAGTTTGCAGTGGTCCCTTGGGAAATCCTCACAGCTGCACTAATGCTGGATGTAATTGAAGAAATGTGCTCCTTAAACTGGCAGGCAGTTCAGTATTTAAACATAATGCCTGCTGAAAGAATGCTTAAAAGCTGAATTTTGACCTTCAAGCAAACCAAAAAACCAGATTTTTTTCAGTATCTGTATAGATTTAAAAAATGATGGGGAAAGTTTTGTCCAACAGTAACTTTTTTTATTTCTTTATGCTGTTTGTATTTATTTTTCCCTTTTGCCACAATGGAAATTCAATCAAAGTCAAGGATTTTATCGCCTTTCCACTCAAATGCCTGAATCAGATGCTTAAAATGTAACACCAGCAGCACTGTGAGCAGCTGATTAAAAAAAAATCAACCTTTCGCTCTACAGCCCAGAGAAGTACCTTTTCTTTTTTTCTTTATTCTGGTGCAGTCATTTGCTATCAGAACACATTGTGACTCAAAGTGATCTGCTATTGGTACCTTACAGGTTTTGGAAAATGTTGTTACTGGAGTATTTCATTTACCAGAGCTCTCCCCAGTCAGACCAGTTTGTTGGTGCAAAGTTCTGGGCTCGCAGCAGGAGCTCTACTATCAAATGCATTTGGCAACTGGAAATCAGCAATTTGCTTCCTCTCACTCAGGTGCAGAGGAAAGCAAAGTTTAGTTATTCTGGAAAGGGGAAAGCTGGAGTGGAACAAGAATGATTATCGCTCTGCATCTTTCCAGGTTTCCTTTATTCCCCCTGGAATTCTGGGTTTTGTCTGTCACCCCCTCAAAAGCTCTCACTTCCCTCACTCCAGGAGTGCTCTGGCCTCCCTTTCTACCTGTCTCTGAAAAAGCATTGCCCCAAATGTTAGTTTGGCAGTACTTGGAAGAGTACCAGCAGCTACCGTACATAACTGACACTATTTCCTAAGGCTCTGTGTTTTCACTTCTATGGAAAACATGGAGCTGATCTAGGAGCATCTAATTTGAGAGCTGTAACTCAATCACAGTGAAAAGCAGCACTGGAAGACCACCCGTGGATTTCAGCAGATCAGATCCCCCATAGTTAAACTAAATGTCATCACACTGTACTCAGCCGCTGATTCCAGGTTTGCTAATTTGTAAAACTACGTGAATAAGACGCTGCAGTTGTGAACAGAGCAGCTGAATTATAGGTACTTAAGCAGCACTGTAGGGATATGAATTCTGTTTATTGCACAAACCTGCCTCTATAATTAATAGAAACAGTACCATTCCCTTGCTCTGTTTTCATTAATTCAGACTGATAGCTTTGGAAGACCAGAATGGATTAGGAAACACATTTTGGAAGAACAAGAGAGAACTAGAGGACCTTCTTGGTTTTTCAGCATCACTCCAGATCTCCTTCTTCAATGTTCAAGGAGCAAAATTACTAGCAGTGCTCTGTGTGTACCAGACCATCTGCCACCATAATAGTAGCTTTGTTTTACTTTTCCCTGCTTCTGGGAGGAGAGATCCAAACTTTCCCAGCTGCCTGTCTGAACTAACATTTATGAAATGTACTTCAAAACCTTGAGAAACAGCCACAGTAGTCGTTCAAAACCTTTTTAAACCCCAACAGCCCTCTAAGACCAACGCCAGCAACTCTCAATAAAAACTGGCCACAGGGTTTACCTATCAAGCTGCAAACAATCTGAACAGCCATGTCTCCTTTAGTGGGAATTTTATAGGCCTCTTCCCCCTCTCTTAGGAGGTGTAAACATATCAAGATTTAACACTGTGCTTTATTTATCTCAGTGGTATAGTATGTTATCATTCCCACAGAAGCACTGATGATGCTTTATCGTGGTGGAGAGGAGGGCACTGCATGAAGCAGAGCTGATGCATGAGCTGGCTTAGGCATGGCCAGCGACAGCTGAACTACAGCACGGGCTTCAGTCTGGACAATATCTCATTATTTTGGATGCTTTGGGGACTGGAAGCAAGGGGTGTCCAGAAAAGAGCATGAAGATCAGACAGCTACACAAAGGGCTGTGGCCTTCATCTCTCCGGGTGGAAAGCTCTGCCCCCAGCCCTGTCCCTCTCGATGTCTCAGGCACAGGAATAGGTGTGTCAGAGATGACTTATTTTCCCCGTGATTCATTGAAAAAACATTAATCTTAATAGCTTCCTAACACGAAGTATGTACCGACCACTGAACTGCTCCAAGGAGGGCCCTTTATTGATGTGACTCCTTAGCCAAATGTAATGCAATTAAATGATTGGATTTCATTACGTATATTGACATGGTGTCAGTGACAATTTCCATTCTCTCTATTATTTCTATAAATAAAGTCATCTGCCATAATTAGAAAATATGAACGTGCTAAGACCTCCATTAATTCTTCTCCATATTAATATAAGGGCTGGGCAGATGTTTATTAATACCTTGTTACACTGCGTTCATCAGCTGTTACCAAGAATAGAAAGATTGAGATCTGATCCCATGCTGAAGGTTAAATAAGAGCAGATCTGGCCAAGTTTTGGCTTCTGATTGCCTTCTTGACAGTATCTTGCTTTTTTTATCAAAATGCCTTTTAAACCTTTAGCCTCTCTCTCTCTTTCCTCCCCTAAGTGTCCTTTGGACCCTGTATGAAATTCAGTGACATTCCCCACCCTCAGCATTGTGTTCAGCAGTCCTCTAGCCTCATCCTCATGTCTGGTGCGGATTCTGTGGAGCTGAATTACATCAGCCTGTGACCAGCTCTCTGCTTCTCCCACCTGGAAAGTATTTGAGGAGCAGTGGTGCCAGGTGAAAGCCCAGGTCCAGTCCATTCGGTGCTGAGCACCTCCTGATGGGTGCTTGGGGAGGGGTGTGAGGAACAGCAGGTATGGGTGGACCTGCATGAAGCTGTGAGGAGGACTGTGACCAGCCTCATGGACCCTCCTGGTATCCTGTGGTTGGCAGGTTTAAGACTTGGTCTAACCTCTGTTCCAAGCCATCTCCCATTATCACCTTCACTGAGTCTTTTGCCAAGAATCTCCACAATTTATTTATGTTTCTCTGTTTCTTTTAAATAGCATGCTTTACAATCCAAGGTCACTCCCAATCTGCTTCTCCTTTCCCATTTGTCTAGTGTTTTCTGCCTCTTCCCACTCTGTTCTTTCTCATAACCACCTGGATCTGTTCTCTCAGCTCTTACTTCCTGGGTTCAGTGCCCATCAGGGCACCTCTGCCATATGTACTTTGAAAGACTGGTGGCTGGCCCAGGCTCACCCCATCCCATCTCATCTCATCTCATGGCAGCTTCAGAGACAACCAAAGCAGGTGAAAATGGCTCAGCAAAACACAAAAAGATTTCATGCCAAAACTTCTCTTGACCTCAAAAAAACCCCATGGGTGCAAAATTAGGCTGTCCAGCTATGGAAAACATGTATACAGGTACCCGTTGCTACTCCTTTACTCTCCTCTGGGTAGATCTCAATAACAGTTCTCAGACCTTGCTTTGTACAAAGACTTTTAAAATTCATATACATATAAAAAAAATTAATAAAATCGAGTGGTGCTTCCACCACTACCCATCCCTTGCCCATCTCCTTTGATCTGGATGTTGCTTGTCTCATCTCTTGTCTGCCACCTCTGAAATTGCCACTTACTTTTTGCACCCTCTTTCCCTTTCTTGGAATTGCCTTTGCAGAAATGCACACAAACAGCTATTTGGGTCGGCATCTCAATCAGTTTTAAATTGTACATTTCTATTTCCTGTGTCTGTACTTATTTATTATTATTTGTATTGAATCTTTGCCTGAGTGTGTGCATTGATTCTGATAACTCTGTGGGATGTTTATCTGTACAAATAGATCAATAGCTTTTGGACTGCACTTTCTGAAGGAATAGACTAAAGAAACTTGCTTCAAACTTGAAAGCTGCTGTACTGAATTTAGTAATACAGCAAACTATTATAAATGCATGATCCACTTAATCCCATGCTAAAGGAGGTGGATTTTGTACCTTTTCTTCCTGGTCATTTGTATTTAAACAGTTGCCAATCTTACACCTCCTTTTCTCTCTACAAACACCCTCAGTTCCTCAGGGGAAAGAACACTACTGATGTCACAATGACATTCTTTCCAGAGTTGACAGGGTTGGGTTTATTGCTGGTATTGCTGGTCCCAGCAGGCCAGAGCATGTGGATCAACTTAGACTCCTCCAAGGGACTAATCTGAAGGGGGGATCTAATAGGAATCAATCTCCCATCTCACATATGAAATGTTCCCTTCTCTTAAACTGCAGTAAAACAAACCCAGCTCTAATCTGATCTGAAATAAAACCAGGCACAAACTAAGACTAATTTCTATTTCTAGCCTGTTCAAGCAGAGACCTCTTCGCCCTGTCTTCCTCCAAGCCGATTTTGGGCTAAGTGAAAAAACATAGCTCCACAAAATCTTTGTGTGAAGGCACCAGGAATGCAGCAAGATAATAGTATAGCCAGATAAGGGGGATTAAGATTACTTCTGGGCTTTTTTAAGAAATAGTAGGTGAAAAAGTTAATGGAACACTCAACTGGGAGACATTGCTGAGACCTGTAAAAAGTGATAAACCAAGATAGCTGGGTGCACAGCAGTTGTGTTGTATGAAATACCACTGCATGGCCAGACTTTTCCATGTACATTGCAGCCTGCTGAATTCCACGTGGATTATAGCATGGAAAGCTACCCAGGAGGAAAGGACTGAGGGTGCTGTTTGACAACTGGCTGAAGATGAGCCAGAGTGTGCCCAGGTGGCCAAGAAGGCCAGTGGTATCCCAGCTTGGATCAGCAATAGTGTGGCCAGCATGACTAGGGAAGGGATTCTTCCCCTGTATTCAGCACTGGTGAAGCCACAGCTCAAATTCTGTGTTTAGTTTTGGGCCCCTCACTTTGTGTGTCCAGAGAAAACCAACAGAACTGGGGAAAGGTCTGGAACTCAAGTCTGTTGAGGAGCAGCTGAGGGAACTAGGGGTTGTTTAGCCTGGAGAAAAGGAGGCTCAGGGGTGAAGTTATTGCTCTCTACAACTACCTGAAAGGAGGTTGTGGCCAGGCAAGGGTTGGTATTCTATCCCAAGTAACAAACAAGAGAACAAGAGGAAATGGCTTCGAGCTGTCCTAGGGGAGGTTTAGAATGGATATTGGAAAAAACCTCTGCAACAAAAGGGTTTTCAAGCCCTGGAATAGGCTGCCCAGGGAAGTGGTTGAGTCATCATCCTTGGAGAGATTTAAAAGACCATGTAGATCAAGATACATGTAGGTGTGTCATGCAGGGACATGGTTTAGTGGTGGACTTGGCAGTGCTGGGTTAATGTTTGGACTTGATGATCTTAAAAGTCTTTTCCAATCTAAATGATGCTATGATTCTATATTGAGAATATGCTTGTATTGTTGTGGAAATTAGATGTTACTTCAATCGTCATGGTGAGTTCGAGTGGAATATTCTGTAGAGACAATAACAGCCACTGATAATCCAAATCCAATGTATGCCTGATCTGGCTTGTGTTGAAGCTGATGAAGTATTTCTATTGTATTTAATGGACATTGGCCTCAGCCTCAAAAGAGTGCACTTCAGATTGAACTTCTCTGCCTTTGCAGAGATCTTATTAAATTTGCAGAGTTGGTATTAGATTGGCTCAGTGGTATGAGAACATTACTATTCTGTTAAATTACTTTTTCAGTTAATAATATATTCTTTTCTACAAGGGGTTTTCTTTCTTAAGCCCTTTTCCCCTCTTTGCCTTCAGCTGCTTTGGGAATTCATTCTCCCTTTCTGCCTTGAACTACTACATGCTGTTATCTGGCAGGGCTAAACAGCTCTTGTCCACTTCTCATATGAGTGCTCTGCATGCTAAACAGGATTTTTGTTCCTTGGGCAGGTTGTCCCATTTTTACTGGTGGAACCAAAGCAAGAAGAGCCTCATGGACTATGAGGAACCCTAAATCGAAACATATTCTTGACCCCGAGCTCTTCCAGGTCAAGGCTCAGCACTAACTTCTGGGGAAGCCTTGTTCATACCTGAGCCTTTTCTGTCCAACATAAAGATACACTTTGTGAGCCCATTCCCAATGAAACAGATCTATGGGATCCAAACTGTATTATATTATTTGTAGTATTTACACCTGTAATACCAGCAGCATGTTAAGGGCTTTGAAGAGATCTTGGAAGACAAAGTCCCTGCCTAAAGAGCTTAATATTCATATTTTATTCAAAATATAAAAATATACATACTCTGAGTCTGTAAGATACCGGATTAAAAAGGCTTTTCTCCTTAAATTAGCTCACAGAAATCTAACCCCCTGAAGGGAGTGAAGGAGGCAGCTGTGGAGGGAAGGGAGCCAGCACTACCGAGTACAAAGCGACTCTCAGCTGCCTCATCTGGAGATGCACTTTCAGCCTCAGCTTGGGGTCCTTACAGACTCTTTTATCCCTGGGAGCCCAGCTGGGATCAGAGAGGGGCAGATCCACTCTGCCCCATCTGTATGTGTTCTTGTGCAGAAGCAAGTCCCATCCCTGCTCCATCTGGGATGGGGGAACCAGGGGCTATGTGATGGCAATGCAGCCTTCGGATCTGCCTGTTCAAATGGCAGCTCTCTGTACTGGAACAAAATCAGACTGTTCTTCCTTTTTGTCAGAAGTCAAGGGTGTTTCTCAGTTCCTCAGTTCTGATTGCTGTGCACAGATCATGCTATTCCTAATGTTTTGACACAATACAACAGTTTGTTATTTCCAGGTGCAACACATCACAGTGCCAACATTCTATATAAAAATAAAATAAATTACTTAACAACAAAGGAAACCTATATAATAGCATATGAAGAAATCTTTTGGAAAAGGTTATACTTCTGCATCAGTGAAGTTTAATGTGATGGGATACTTTTGCCATAACGGACAGTAGTGCCAGTGAAATGGAGCAGTGGAGTGCTCAGAAAGGGAACAGTGAATGCAGCTAACACAGTTTTGAGGAGAGAAAGGCAGACCCACCACTACATGTTGTCAGTTGAGAAGCAAAATGACAAGCATTTGGAGGCCATAAGTTCCAGCCTAGAATTATCCAGCTGTAGAATTTTAATGTGTTTCCACATGAGTGATATTTAGTTAGATATTGTAAGCACAGTAGTGGAAAATTAGGATTAGCAAATGAGTAAATTAAACTGAAAATTGGGCAAAGAAATTTGAAAGTAAACCTAAGGCCTTCAGTCGTGATGGACTTTGCTCTCCAAGGAATTTTTTTTTTCCCAAGTAGCCTGTAAATTCTTATTGGATTTTAAATTCCCATTACAGACATTAGAGATTTTGCAAGGAAATCTGATGGGGTCATAGAATAACCGTAAACAAACAACAACAGAAGAGACGTAGATTAAAAGTGATGGAATTTTTACTTAATGTCCTCTCTTTTGTGAAATGCTATTCACAGATTTCTGGGAAAATTTCTGGGATTTGTTCCTGGCCACAACACAGTGACAAAAATACTTAACACAAACTTCACCGCCCCAGTCCCAGTTCTTAAGAACTTGTCTGTTACACTGCCAAAATCCACAACTGTCTTTGCAGGGTTAATTATTTCTGAAACCCGAGGGAGACACAAAGGAAACTGCACTGACAGACACAGGACATAAATAGCTCCGGGTATTTGCTGCATGGGGGCGGGAATCACCCAAAGGTGGCAGGCAAAGGAGATGGTCCCTGGTGGACCCCAGGGTGCACCAACAAGCACCTGTACTAGAGCACCCCACCAAATGCACCAAGCTAAACCCACCTCTGATCAATGGCCCTTGGATTAACACAGGAGTTGGGATGCTGTGCAAACCAGCCTCATCCTGACACCGAAATGAACCAGGCAACTCAAATATGCGAACAGAAAAAGCAATAAACGTTACTAAAAGAAAACAGTGGGTTGTGCCCCAGTGACTCTCTCAGTATATTGTTTTTCCCACAAAAATCTGGAAGATCTGACACTTCTTGTATTGGTTCTCAAGGAACATTGCAAGAGTATTAGAGATAGGGGAAGAGAGATGCAGAGCAGTCCGATAACTTACCATGATAGTAGCTGCAAGTCAAAATTACATCCAGGGCTTCCCGCTTCAATTTGTGAGGTTTGATGATGCTGATTTTATCAGCAAGGTCGTTTTAGCACCCATGCTTAATCCAGAATCTATTCTGATATTTGTTTAGAAGATTTGAGTAATCTCTTTAAGAGAATTAACAAGTGCTGGAGTCCTAAAGAACAATCTTCTCTCAGCCCTGACTGGAGCAGAAGGATTGAGGTCATAGGCGAAGGTTTTTTTAAGGTAGTATGGAAACAAATAGAATTATCTTTAGAGTGAGTAGTACATTATAGAGTATGGAGGCACAAAGCTTGTAAATGAGTTCAGGTTGGTTTTGGGTTCAGTTTTCTGGTCGTCCTGGACACAACCCATGACCTGCTACATGATGCAGGTATTAATAATGTGATGTGCAGAGGGGCTTGCTCTGGCAGGTTTCCCCTCTGAGCCACATACAACTGCAATCAGTGGCCAAACAACACATGAATGCTTTGCTGCCTTTTTCCAAAGTCACCATATGCTGCCTGTTGACTCTTCACAGCCCTGGAGCTCTGTGTTGGGACGTAAGGTCTAGCTAAGGGAGTGGATTGGAAAATTCACTGAAACAAAGTCACTGATGCTCAAATGCCAAGCTGTTAAATCTTCAGTAAGTCACAGTTCAGAAATCAGCCATCTTTTTTTATAAATAATTAGTAATCACTGGATGTTAAGTCAAATGTTCGCTTGAGCTCTTGGGTTAAGTTTTGGAAGGGGCTTTGAGGAATTGACTTTGAATCTTCACACTCAGAGCTATTTTATTCTAGTTGTTGCATGGGTCTAAAATAAACCATTTCCACATCTGAGACTATAGGGCTGACAACACAACAGATTAGTCCTTCTCTTGCAGATAGGTCAAAGAAAATAATGAAAATCCCATAAAAGCAGCGTTCCCACAAGCGTCCTATCATGTCAGACAGAACGGTCACCTAGTAGCTTGTGGCACTGTTGTACTATTTACCCTTGCACCCTTTTCCTTCCCAAAAGGCTGATGAAATTTTATCTAGATCCAGAAACAAAGAACAACATCCTGGCCCACCAGGGTGAATACTCATCTGGAGCATCCTACTGTTTCACAGCTGGCAGCAACAGATAAATTTATTAGTTGTCTGAGCTAAGGTTCACCAGATGGAATCACATCCCGCTTAGAGGTAACACTGGGTTATCGCAGCCTCAGGAGCAGAGGTACCTTTGGGTATTAACTGATCTCACCTCCCAGGCTTTGGACTACCAGAGAATTTGGAACATAATTTGGAATCCTGAGGCCAAATACCCCAAACTTAAGAGAGGGTACTACAACTCACTTCTCAAAGGTTTACAGTGAAGTTTGCTATCCAAGCCATAGGAAGGTTGTTATCTTTGTGTGGCTGACAAATTGTAACAGCAATGATTTTAGTGTAAAACAAGCAAACCTCCCATTAAACTAGTGAGAAGCAGTATTAAAACTCATTCTCCTACTTTTGAGAGACTTTTACATAGAGGTCTAGTAATGTTTTGACATTTGGAGAAATGGCAGCTTATATGAGCAAATGGAAGCACCTAACATAGCATATGGGCAAAGTCCTTGGCAAGGACTATAAAATTAAAGGTAAATGAGGTATGGTGTTTGTCAAAGCACATTTTCAAAAAAAGACAGTAGGGAACATGGTAAATATTTTAGGGAGATTAAGTGGTGGACTTGGCAGTGCTGGATTAATGGTTGGACTCAATCTTAGAGGTCTTTTTCAACTGAAGTGACCCTATGAAATCTCCAAAATATTAAAAATTTTCATTGATAAATTCACAGCATCCTTGGCAGAGCCTCTGTAGGGGTGTGGAGGACCTTTGACCTTAAGACACCCACTGCATTTGTTGAGATCCCCAGTTAAATAACATCCTAGCATCCTCCCTGTCTGGTGGCTGCTGCAGAGCAGGGTGGTGAGCAGAGGTGGGAAGAAGATACTGCAAGATTGTCCAGCCTGGGGGCTCAGAGGGTGCTAAAAGCCCAACTGTAATGCAGGTCCTGACATGTCTCCTTTAAAATGAATGATGAGGACTTGCTGCAAGGCAGCCTGCCTGGAGGAGACAGTCAGACACACATCAAAGGGCCCGTGCAAGTGTGGTCCCCAAAACCACTGTTTAAAGTCACTCAGAGTGAGCTGTCTGAGCTGCCCTGCTGGGCTGGGTGCTCTGGCATGAGCAGTGATGCTCCTGCAGATGGTCTGACTGTGCTGAACATGAGCCCTCAAGGAATAAATGTTTATCTTGGCACTTGCAAAATTCCGTAATAAGAAGGGTTTAAAAGAAAGCAGCCATATGCTTCAGGAAAGGCATCATGCAGTGATCAGCCTGCATTGCTTACCACAGTAGAGAGATGAGGAATCAAACAAAACAGGACCAGGCAGCCTAAACCCCTAAAAACCCTGACTGCTTTCAGGCTCCACAGCAGGAACTCAGCCCTCACCATGTTTTCACAGTGTTCTGCATTCACAAAATAAAACCTGCCTGGCTTTCTCATGAAGGTTGTCAAAATGTCCCAACAGGAGGCTGAAGTCAGAGGTCCTAGCACTGAAAATGCTCATGTTCCAGGTCCCTGGCTGGGGGCTACAGCAGGTGCCAACCAGCAGCTACCTCTATTTGGGTGACTGCCAGAGGTACCTTGGATTTTCTTTTTCTGACACTTACAAAACTGCCTGACAGCAAAATGGAGAAATAGGCAGTCGAGCTCCTACAGCATGTGAAAAGGAAATAAGCCCCTGGCCAAGGGAACAGGAGAGGAAAGAGGCATGTGGCATCTCCAACTTTCCTAGTGCTGTGTGATAACACATGAGGAATGACCCCCATTGCTTAAGCCTTAACACTTAGTTTCTTCTCGTAGTGTCAGATGGAAAATCTAAAAGTCTGAAAGTGTGGATGAAATCTACGTTACAGGAAGGCACACAGTCACTAAATTCTCACAAGTCACTGAATTCTAATTTCTGCAGTTCAGTACAGCTTGATGTACAATTTGTTTCATCAGAAATGCTACCTTGCTCCCTGCGATTCATTCCAAATCTATTCCAGGGCAACACTAAACAGACATTGCCCAAACTAAGGGTTAAACCCATGATGCTGCCAAAGAAAAACACTGAGATAAGAAATACCAGCTGCCACTGTTTGGCTTATAGGTTTGACCAGAACTTCAAGAAGGAGCAGAATCAGCCCCAATTCAGACTCCTGGTCCCCATACCATCCCACGATCACTTATAACAGCTTCAGGCCATGCTGAAGACCTATGAGGCTCTGAAAGCTCAACTAAACATTTGGATGATTATCCAGATGGAGCCTTAAGGGCAAATGTACAATATCTGTTAGCATTAACTAATGCCTTGTAATGGACGTCTGTAATATCCAGACTTCATTATAGCCTAAAAACAAGTGGCCCTATGTCAAACTCATCACTGTTTGCAGAAACAAAATCAAGAGGCGGAAAACCTGAAGCAAACATAAAGGAAGAGGAGGTATTTCTTTGGTGGCTTCTCAGAAACCAGGTTCACGAGGGTGTAGATGATTTACAAGTAGAGAGCGTATGTAACTGTCATATGGGTATCACATTCATGTACCAACACCTTCCTGTACGTCAGCACACCTAACTGGTTTGGTAAAGGTTAAAAACCACCCTTTCTTCTTTTTCAATCACCGTGACAGCAAATTGAAACCTACTGTTGCCACTAGTGCTTCACACACAAAAAATCTGCTTCTGGTAAAAGTTTCAGAAATGTCTCAATGTTGAGTAACTCAGGTTTTGGTTGTATCTTGTAAGGGGAACTAGAAAGCAGTGTTATTTAAAGTGTTGTGTCACCAAGACATTTTTGGCACGATGTATCCTGACACCATATCCTAACTATTG